>NC_140165.1:108280627-108350627 GCF_963971535.1 Notolepis coatsorum
ATGTCCTGCAGGGCTGACTCTGTAATGCCTTTGACTGAAACATGGATCATGTTGGCTCCTCCCATATGACGGCTGTACATTCACTCTGTTTATTCACCCTGGATATCCTCAATGCAGGGTTACTGTATGTTGAATCCCATCTTAACACTTAACCCCTAGGTTAGCTTAACCCAGTTTCATACTGGCAGCTGTTAACACCTTGGTTGCATGGCGGCGGGTAATGAAGGGTAGGTTAGGCTAAGCCTTCCCAAAATGTTATGCTGGGAATTATATATAATATATGTGCCCTTGTTTGCCTTTATCTTGGCAAACATGGGATCTCTCTCTCTCTTTTTTCTCTCTCTCTCTCTCTCTCTCTCTCTCTCCTCTTCTCTCTCTCTCTCTCTCTCTCTCTCTCTCTCCTCTCTCTCTCTCTCTCTCTCTCTCCTCTCTCTCTCTCTCTCTCTCTCCTCTCTCTCTCTCTCTCTCTCTTCTCTCTTTATCTCTCTCCCTCTCTCCCTCTCTCTTATGTAGTTGTTTACTTCTGCTCTGCCATGTGCCTCTTGTCCCTGTGTGTGTGTGTGTTTGTGTGTGTGTGTGTGTGTGTTTGTGTGTGTTTGTGTGTGTGTGTGAAAGAACACACACACACACACACACACACCCACACACCACACACACACACACACACACACACACACACACACACACACACACACACACACACACACACACACACACACACACACACACACACACACACACACACACACACACACAACACACACACACACTACCGTCCCGGTGTTCTGTGGGCCAGTGTTCTGACAGGGGACCTCAGGACCATCCTCGCTGTCATTCACTACACCTCTCTGTCAGCCGTGCATCACAATAACACTGAGGAGGAAAATGTCCGCGCCTACTCCCGAACTCCACATGCACAGATTGCCCACAGAGTCTCTCTGGATTGTCCAGAGATCTAGGTTTATCAATCTGCGCATGCAGAGTTTGGGAGTAGGTGTGGAAAAGTGACTATAGCTCGGCCGAGAAAGTGGCATGTGTTTATCCATGTGTATCCATAGTATCCCATATATCCCTTTTATCCAAAGTGGTTTATAACGTATGTACATTCACCCATTCACTCACACACAGATGGTGGGGGCAGCCATGCAAGGTGCCAACCTGCTCATTGGGAACAGTTACTGTAGGGGTTAAGTGTCTTGCTCTAGGAATTGAACCGGGAACCTTCTGATTACCAGACGACTGCTCTACCTCCTGAGCCACTGTCGCAATATTTCCAACATGACCAGTGCAGCTTTGGGTTTTTACTAAAAATCTATTAGTTTCCGACATTTTAATTGTAATAAAGCAAAGAGTGAAGTAGACCTGTATGTTCTGCAGACACCTTGAGCTGTGGGCTTTGCAGCTAGACGGTTAACATGACAGCCATGCTGGAAGATGTCCGCCCTAGTAGACTGACACACAGATGGTCCCCTTCACTCAGCCGGTCAGCGGAGGCTGACCACACCAGACAAGATGTGTGTGTGTGTGGGTGTGCATTCAGCTTTTTCTCTCTTTCAGTAAGAAAACCTCACTGCCCTCTCTCTCACTCTTTCTCTTTATCTGTCCTTCCAGAAGGCCTCACACAGCATGACCGGGCATCAGCATGTTCCTGAGTTCCGTTAGAATGCTTTCAGAGTTCTGTCAGGATGAATCGGAATTCTGCTGCCTGCCAGAATGTCTCTTAGGGTTTCCAGGAACCATTCCATTTAGCAAAAGGGCCACCTTATCTGTTAGAGACTTTCCACCATGCTCACTTGTAACAGAAATATCCTCTTTCCTTCCTCTGTCTTCACCTGTTTCACAGGAGGCGGGTTGAGCGACAGGTGCTTCGAAGTGAGAACGGGCCGCACACCATTCAGAGGCGAGGTGATACCCGGCAATCAGGAGGGAGGTGTTTGAATATTTCTTGGAAAATGGCACTTGAATAAAATGTGTGACGATAACAAATGGAAGGCACAAAGTGCACAGAGTAACACAGTCCAAGTTGTTCATATTTGATTTTATTGATGGCAAGAATTGTCATTCAATAAAGTAAATTTGATTTACCATGGTGATGTGTTGGTGTCTTGTTACCATGATGATGTTTGAGTGTCTTGTGTTGTGACCATGGTGATGTGTTGGTATATAGTATACTTAGTGTACTTATTTTTATTGCACATACCGCAGACAGTTGATTGTTTATTGTATATAAATACCTGCTTTTTTATTCAGTAAATTGTTGCATTTTTATCCCTTGATGCTTGCGGAGCAAACGGAGAGTAAGAATTCCATTGTACTTGTTGCATATGGCAAATAAAACTGAGCTGATCTGAATCTGGTATCTTGTTACCGTGGTGACGTGTTGGTGTCTTGTCTCTTACCATGGTGATGTGTTGGTGTTCTGTACAGGGGAGGACATCCAGCAGCTTATGACGGTCTTAACAATAGAAATGAATAAATACAAACTCTGGTTTGATATAAATAAATTATCTTTAAATCTAAATAAAACAAAATGTATGGTGTTTGGAAAGCGCCAGATAGAAACAGACATTCAGTTGATAATAGTTCTATTTTGTTATGGCTTACGCTCAGCACCAGTTGCATAATATCTCGCTTCAGTGGATATGCACTGAATACATTTCAAAATACCTTTACATACCAACATCCGTCTGACCACACCCCAGTGGAGGCTGCTGACCAAATTTTTAGGTGAAGCACAAATTATTATATTATATTATATATTAAATAATATTTTTAAAACATCCCCCACTGTGTGTCAGTGGTCAGTGGACACAGATGAAAACATATTAACATTAGGTGACAGCGGACCTGACCAGATGAAAACATATTAGGTGACAGCGCACCTGACCAGATGAAATCATATTAGGTGACAGCGCACCTGATCAGATCAAAACATTTTAGGTGACAGCGCACCTGACCAGATCAAAACATATTAGGTGAAGGTGACAAGGAAGCCACAGACTCATACCCCCCCGACACTCAACTAACCGCCTCGGACAGTCCTTCATACCAGTGGCCATCAGGCTCCACAACAGTGGGCAGCGACTGCTGCCAGACATCGACCTAGAACTAATAGGAACCCAAGTAGGACAATAACACTACCTTATGCATACTGCACCTTATGTGGATACTGTGATACTGTGAATAATGAATAATGTATATTTCAGTTAGTTAGATAGTAAATTATATTGACCTATTTGTTTACACTGCTTGTGTTGTTTTCACTACCTGTACCCCCCCCTTCCCCCATGCTGCTATGATGCCTGAATTTCCCCAAGGGGATCAATAAAGGAATATCTTATCTTATCTTAAAAGGAAAGATGAAATTACCTACCTGGGTTCCATCCTATAGAGGCAAATCTTTCCTGTGACAAAATGGGATCCAATGTAATAAAACTAAGTCAACCAACAAACTAGATTCCTGTACCGGATCTCCTCTCTGGTAAACAAGAATACCTTGAAGACTCTAACAGGAGCACTCATTCAAGGGTACTACGACTATGCTTGCACCTCATGGTACCAAAGCACCTCAAAGGCACTAAAAACAAGATTACAAACATCACAAAACAAACTGGTCAGACTACTGCTTGACCTTACTCCTAAAACCCACCTCACCCCTGTCCACTTTGACAACCTAGGATGGCTTAGAGTAGACGACAGAGTACAGCAACTTGCAATGGGCCTGGTCTACAAGATACACTACACCACTAAGATACCCATGTGCATGTCGAAATACTTCCCAAAGGTCAGTGAATACCACGACCACAACACCAAAGGGAGTTTCACAAATCATGTTCAACCCAGATAAAATAATAATTAAAAAAAAAAAAAAATGTATACTTCGGTCCTAATGTTGGCGCAAAGTTTAATTTAGCCTGACTTGTTATAGCTGTACAGCTTACTAACTACTAAACAACAACTTTCTCATAGTCTCAACTTTCATGGGTCCAGCTGCATGTGAGGAGGATAGGTTTAGCTCGGGCCAATCTCAAGTTTCTCAAGTTTCTTTATTAGTTGTCATACAGAAGTACAGAATACTTTTATACAAAATGCTTCTTTATGTTACATTTTGTATAAAAGTATTCTGTACTTCTGTATGACAACTAATAAAGAAACTTGAGAAACTTGAGATTGGCCCGAGCTAAACCTATCTTCCTCACATGCAGCTGGACCCATTTTGACTTTGCAATGCAGAAATCTCTGATTGGATTTGCAAGGCTGCCAATCATATTCAACCTCCGTGTATTGGATGTCAAGGGCTGTCAATCAATCAATCCTCCATTCAATGGCAAGAGTTTAACTGCACAGACCGTTCTTAGATGAAGTTAATAGCCTATTTTGATTCGCTGTTATTTATTATTTATTTAACAATGGGTCACACCTGTGAAGTTTTCTTCACGAATAATTACTGCAGGCAATACTGCAGTGCAGGCCTGCTCAGAGCTGTCAATTTTGGCCATTTTTGAAGAAAAAATTCACTGAAATTTTTTTACAGGGGAAAACATTTATAATAAAAAAAAAATAATAATAATTTAAAAAAATATATATTTATATAGTTATTTTTTTTTTATATATAGGTATATGTAAATTAATAATAATTATGAATTATGAGTGAATTTGTGTTTCACGTGTTGTCATAGAGAAACCTCCACTGCCACACCCCCATCTGCTGCCTACATAAGCAGGGGTGGGGCCACACACTCATCACCTTCTCAAATTTCATCCACAAGGAAGTGCCTGTTATATACCCACTTGACGTGGAGAAAATATTTAGTCTGAGGAAAGGAAAACAGAAGAACAAGGAGATACGTTGACATTATATCTTTATTTTCTCTCTCACTATTTTCGAGAAAATACGGCGATATTGTCTTCGTCACTGGAGTACCTGGAAGATGATGATCATTCTAAACCTCCACCGGTTTTTCGTATTAGGGGCTTGCGTCGCTGATATACTCCCCAAACTGCAGTCCTCCTTTGCTGCGGCTGGATGGGTTTGGCCCTCCGGCCATGCAGCTGGACTGTGGAAGTCTGTTGTGAGGGACTGGTTGGTTTTCGAGCCTGGGTGAGTAATGTTTGCTTGCGAGCGCCAGTTGTCTGTTAGTGCTATGGGGGCTAGCTGACCATTTTTACAAAAGCCGGCCCCAGATTAGGGTCCTCTGTTCGGCCTCTTAGGCGACGGCGGAGGATCTTGGTCTGAAGCCCATGATGGTCAACTAGTGGGCCGCGGACAGGACCTGGTGATCCCAGGATTCTCTGGACAAGCGGATGCTTCTCTGTCCCGTGCAGGCCCCACCTTTCATATAAAAATGAAAGTATACCCTAACGAGGAAATGTGGGCATAGGATCTTCTTTATCGGGAGTTCCATGCTCAAAGTCGGCTGCACTGTGTGGCCTACTGTGTTAGCCAGTCAGCTGTTAGCTGCGGCGCTAGCCCGCTGTGTTTACCAGGCTAGTAAATGTTAGCTTGTTGCTATCAGTCGGATAGCTGCTTAGCTGGCGTGCTAGTTGTGGCCTACTGTGTTAGCCAGTCAGCTGTTAGCTGCGGCGTTAGCTCGCTGTGTTTACCAGGCTAGTAAACGTTAGCTTGTTGCTATCAGTCGGACGGCTGTTAGCTTAATGCTACACTGTTGAACGTTTTCTATGACTATAACATGCCTTAAACACTCTGACTACGACGTCATCTTTGACAGAGGATGTTAGTCGAACCTACACCGGGAGCCCTGCCAGCGAGGACTGCATCAACATGGAGAAACGTAGCGGCTGGGTGGCGCAGCGACGCTACCCTCGTCGCCGACACAGGAGATGCTGTGTTCTACTTCGGTGTCCCGTTAGCCAGATTGCAGTTCTCTTGGCCTGCGCTCAGGGTAGGAAGGTCCCAACCGGACTTTAAACACTTCTTCTTTCCTTCCCTTCTAAATGTTTTATAATAACGATGTTTTCCAAAACATGTGTTGCTGCAATACATTGAGGATACGACGCGTGTTGTGTGTGAATTGTCTTGTCACTGGTATAGCTTCTCTCTCCATAGAAATCGGGTTGTTGTTTACATGTGTAAAAATGATCTGGTTAGTTGTGATGAGAATTTTGTTCATGTATTGTGAACTCACAACTAAGGGGGTTAATTAACCTATAAAGCTATGCTGTGACATGTGATTGAGGAATGAATTCTTTTCTCAGCCTGTAATGACAATGAACAGTGTGTTCACATATTAACAGGGTTACCTGTTCAACTTGGTCGTATCAAGGGTAAGGAAGGAGGGGTGATCCCCCCGGTTTCCCTGGGGCTTCCCCACCCTCCTCTCAGACATGTTGTTTACAATATATTGTGTCACTGTGTTTGTGGGGATACGATGTAACCCTCAGCTTAATTGCTGGGGTTGTGCTTTCCGCTTGAGAAACTATATTTTCCTGAAGAAAAGATTGTTTGGTCACTTATCATGTGTGCTTAGCAAGGCCTGTGGCCAATACATAATCAAGGATTCTGTATTCTCTCGTTATGAAAAATGGCGTTCCTCTGTAGCAAGAGTGTACTTTTGCCATTTTTTGTTGTGATGAAGGGTTGTGTGTGTCTTGTGATCTACAACTGGGTTAGGTTTGGCCACAGAAGCACATGTGTAAGTCTGGTACCGGGGCTCTTAAAGGGGGCCCTCTCTATTCTGTATTTTTTCCTTAGTAAAAATCAGATAGCAGGTTAGCACATGAGCTATGTGAAGCTGTTAGATACTTCATGTAGCAGACTATGACTGTGTCATGCTCTATTTGTCATTACATCGTATCATGGGTGTGGGGTCGTAAAGGGGTGAACTGGTAATCCTTTCCTCCCCTTTTCTGATTGGTCAGGGGTTAAAACCTCCTGTCCTTCAAGGTTCCTGTCACGTTGCTGTTCGGCACGTTACAGGGTAAGAGGGGGGGGGGGGGGGGAGTTTCCTGGTCCCACGGCCTGGAAGATTGGGCGTGTGCACCGCAGAAATCCCCCCGCCATAGAGTACGTCACTGAGCGCGTCTCTGTTGGTAAGACTTCCGTGAGTTGTTCAGGTCCATGTTATGGATCTGTTTCAGGGAGTTGTCAGAGCTCCTCCTCACGAAGCTCCTCTTCGGGCCTTCTGTGAGTTCGGACTCTCCTCCCCTGTGAGGGAGCCTCCTCAGAGTTCAGAGCCTCCTCCTCAGATTGTCAAGGTGAGTAGAACTTCAAAAAGGAGTTCTGCTCTATTGTGTGTGTATTCGATTCAATTCGTTTTTGAGTGTGTATTGGTTCAGTGCCTCCTCCTCGGAGAGCCCTAACCCAAGTATTACATAGCTCAATGTTGCAATATATTCTTTTCAATCTATACGGCTCGCGTGGGAAGTCTCTCTGGGGATTTCCGTCTCCTCCCTATGGCGAGGATGGTGGGATGTAAAAATGTAAACAATTTTTACCCTCAGCTGCGTCACGTGGGATTCATGTCAGTCTGTGTTTCTTTCTTTTTTAAATAAAAAGAGGAAGGAACATGAAGCACGACGGCTCCGGGTCGTTCTCCCAGGCGACTTGGAGGAACAATGTTTGGTGTCTTGCTAGACTATCCATTGATGTGTTTGGGTCTCGACGCATACATAGTGCTGGCTCGGTGTGTTTCTGTTAAAGAATCACGCAGGGGCTAAGTGCGCCTTGGTTGCTTGTTATTAAAACAGCGTTTTTATAGGGCAACTGGGATGGAGTTTTGTCTCTTCCGAGCGCCAGTTTACTAGGTTGTCTCGATGAATTCTCGTTCATATCTGGGGGATGTTAACGAAATAGATCAGAACATAGGTAGAGGGGTCTCACGCCCTTGGGGTGGGCCACTGAGCACGGTCCAAATGGGACCGTCTGGGTGGCGCCCTCTTTTCATGTTTTAGATCGACACGCATACCTACCCCCTCTTCTGGAGTGGGCATGTCCGCGTGGTTAGGACACGGGACTGGTCTGGTCGCGCTGGTCCAGGTCAGTTAAACCCGATGTCCGCCGGGGATGCAGATCTGCTGTTCTGGTACCCTGAGGGACTTGTGCTTTTTTCGGGGGGAAAAATGCCGGGTCGGCCCGGGTGTCACAGGGTTAGGCGTTTTGGAGACCCTTTGTTGGGTACTCTTTTGTACCTGGCACTATCATAAGGGGCTGGTTCTCCTTTCTTCGCTCCTCTCTCACGCATGGCGAAGAGGGGGCTGTTGGGGTGGTCTTCTGGACCTCCTCTGGTAACCCTGTGTGCTTCCCGAGCCGCCGGGCCCGGTCCGAAGTAAAGTTTTGTTGATACCGTAGGCCTGGGATAACCCTTTTTTCTTGAGGGGTTATAGGAACAACCACCGTCTGTACTGAGAGGGTAGTTGATTCCCTGGTATGTTGGAGCAGTGTCAACTCCCGGGTTGCCCGGTTGAGTGTGCCCCTGCACGTTCATGACGTCTGCCAATCATGTCAGCCTTCTCTGCCTCGACCCCTCTCGGTGTTTTTTTTTTGATGGAGGCTTTGTCATGGTGATCAACAACGCCAGCATACGCCCCTTCTGCCGGGGGGGCTGTTTTCAGCTGACTCCTTTGGCGCCTGTCTCGTCCGCAGTGCTCCAGGCTCAGGTTACAGCCTGCTGCCTGGTTTCCCCGGTGCGCTGCCTGCTTCCGTTGGTTAACCTTTTTTGAGTGTTTACGGCCATGCTGACTGCCTGTTCTGCAGGGTCAGTGTGCCAGGCGGTGTGCTATTGGGGGGAAAGGGCCCGCTCTTGGAGGGGCCTTATCCGAATACGCTGGCGATGTGGGGGGGCGGTGTCACTAAGTGACCGCCTGGTGGGGTCTTGATGCTTGGCGTCATTGACCTCTCCGGGCCCCCTTTTTCCAGGGGATCCAGTCCCTTCGGTGGGTCTGGGTCTTCCTTCGCGCTCCGCTGCTACAGCCTTGCCACGGGGTTGGGTTGCTCTTGACCCCGTGATTTTGGGGGCAGTAACGAGGTTTGTTCCTTCCGTTCGTTCCCGGGTGGCATGCGGGTTGTGCGTGTGTGTAGTCGTGGGGTCAAGCCATGGTCTGCTCACCCTGTGCGTTGAGTTGCTTGAGTTCCTCTTCGCACGGTCGGATCCGTCTCCTTCCCGTAAACCTCCAATAGGGGGGGTATCCTCCATTAGGGAGGGTCGGGGGGCTCGATCCTCCACGGTCTGATGGATGTGGGGGGCCTCAGCGGGGTACATTTGTCGAGCTATGGCTCCCGCTCAGCTCCTGTTATGCAACTGGTGCTGAGCGTAAGCCATAACGAAATAGCGAAATACCTTAGGCTTACTGCACCTTATGTGGATACTGTGATACTGTGATACTGTGAATAATGTATATTTCAGTGGATACCGTGATACTGTGAATAATGTATACTCAGTAGATAGTAAATTATAACACTACCTTATGCATACTGCACCTTATGTGACACTGTGAATAATGTGAATATTTCTTCAGCTAGTCAGATAGTAAATTATATTGACCATATTGATCAAATTGTTTACACTGCCTGTGTAAACTTGTGGCTAGCACTCTTTGGCGCGACCCCGCCATGGGTTTTGCTCAGCAACGAATGTGCACATTTATAGTTATTATGTTTGTTTTTATTACTTTTTTTATCGAAGCATCACTGGCGGGGACGTCATACGACCGTCAGTCACTTATTGACCTAAACTCCGGACTCAAAGGGGAGTTTAGAGACACTTTATCATGCCAAGAATGGCCATCGGAGATCAGGCGGGACAAAGACAACGAGCCGGGAGACAAAGAAGGACGCAAGACAAAGAGAAGACACAGGGGGAAGAGGAGCGGGATCAGATTAAGATTAAGGAAATCTGCTTACCGTCCGGCTATTCCATCCATCTTCCTAGCGAATGCCCGTTCGCTAGAGAGTAAGATGGATGATTTACGTGCACGGGTCCGATTCCAGCGAGAGATGAGGGAATGCAATATCCTGTGTTTCACCGAGACCTGGCTGAAACCAGTGACTCCCGATCACAGCATCTCTCCCTCCGACTCCTTCACCATCTTCAGAGCGGATCGTACAGAAGCCTCCGGGAAGAGCATCGGCGGGGGGCTATGCCTTATGACCAACAACGGCTGCACTAGCCCCGGGGAAGTGAAGATACTCTCCCGTTCATGCTCTCCCGACATGGAACACATCACGATCCAATGTCGCCCCTTCCATCTTCCGCGCGAATTCACTGCAGTGATAATGACGGCAGTGTACATCCATCCCCAGGCGAATGTCGGCAGGGCGCTAGGGGAACTACACGACCATCTGAACGCGCACCAGATGAAGCATCCGGACGCAGCCATGATCATAGCCGGGGATTTCAATAAGGCAAATCTGAAGAAAGTCATGCCGTCTTTCTTCCAGCACATCGTCTGCTCCACAAGGGGAGGAAATACACTCGACCACTGCTACACCCCGTTTAGAGCCGGATACAAGGCTGTACCGGCTCCACCATTAGCGGGAGCAACAAACACATCGGATCATGCCGCCATCTTTTTGGTCCCAGCGTATAAACAGAGATCACGTGACGCCGTCGTGTCACGTGAGGTAAAAAAATGGGACGACCAATCAGAGGCCACGTTTCAAGACGCACTGGATGATGCCGACTGGGGAATGTTCAGGAGGAGTAATAGTGACGTCAGCGATTTCACAGACGCTGTAGTGTCATTCATAACAACACTGGCTGATACTATCGTCCCCACAAAGAAGGCGAGGGTGTTCCCAAACCAGAAACCATGGGTGGACAGTACCATCAGAGCAGCCCTGAACTCTCGCACCACTGCTTATAACCGGGGCAGAGAGTCAGGAAACATGGAAGAGTACAAGACAACAGTCTACACTCTGCGCAAGGCTGTCAAACTTGCTAAGAGGACGTATGCCGACAAGATGGAGGCACAAATGGCACAGAATGACACAAGAGGATTATGGCAAGGACTGAGGGCTATAACTGACTACAAAGTCAGCGCCCCCTCAATGGGGAGCGACGACGCCTCCCTTGCGGACAAGCTCAACACCTTTTACGCTCAGTTTGGTGCAAACAGTGGCACTGCTAGCCCAACGGCTAGTGACGTCACTGGTGCGCCGGCTGTTGTGGAGGGGGGGGGCATCCGCGGGGGGGCGGGGACGCTCTCTCATTGACGGTACACAGTGTGAGAAGAGCATTTATGCAGGTGAACACCAGGAAGGCTGCTGGCCCAGATGGAATAACAGGACGCATACTTAAGTCCTGTGCCAACCAGCTAGCCCCTGTGTTCACCGCCATATTCAATCAATCCCTGGCGGAGTCGGTGGTCCCTGCCTGCTTCAAGATGTCTACCATCATCCCTGTACCAAAGAAACCCTCCCCAACATGTCCAAATGACTACAGACCGGTGGCACTCACCTCTGTGGTCATGAAATGTTTTGAGAGGCTGGTCAAGGACCACATTTGTGCCTCCCTCCCCAGTGATATGGACCCTATGCAATTTGCATACAGGACAAACAGGTCCACTGACGACGCGGTCTCCCAGGTACTGCACAGCACCCTCTCCCACCTTGACCGTCAGAAGGGGGGCTATGTAAGACTGTTGTTCATTGACTACAGCTCAGCGTTCAACACCATAGTCCCCACCAGACTGGTGGACAAGCTGATCGAGCTGGGTCTGAGCTCCGCCCTGAGCGCCTGGGTACTGGACTTTCTGAGTGAAAGACCCCAGGCGGTCAGGGTGGGGGGTCAGACCTCCAACACCATCACCCTGAGCATCGGGTCCCTCCAGGGCTGTGTTCTAAGCCCCCTGCTGTACTCACTCTACACACACGACTGTGTGGCCAAGTTCAGCTCCAACTCCATAGTGAAGTTCGCCGACGACACGGTGGTGGTGGGGCTGATCTCGGACAACGACGAGAAGGCCTACCGGGAGGAGGTTGAGGTACTGGAACGCTGGTGCCAGGACAACAGCCTGCTCCTGAACATTGGTAAAACCAAGGAGCTGATCGTGGATTATAGGAGAGGACAGCAGGAGACATACACACCTGATGATTAACGGGGCTACCGTGGACAGGGTGAGCAGCTTTAAGTACCTGGGGGTCCACATCTCAGAGGATCTGACATGGTCAACACACATAGACACAGTAGTAAAGAAGGCGAAACAGCGCCTCTACCACCTGAGACAGTTAAGGAAGTTCAGAGTATCGGGGAAGATACTCCAGTCCTTCTACTCAGGAGCTGTAGAGAGCATCTTGACCGGAAACATCACTGCCTGGTATGGAAACAGCACGGCACAAGACAAGAAGGCCCTACAGAGAGTGGTGCGCTCAGCCGAGCGTACCACGGGTATTGCACTACCTCCCCTGCAGGTTCTATACAACAAGAGGTGCAAATCCAGAGCCTGCAGGATAATGAAAGACCCTCACCACCCCAATAACAGCCTGTTCCAGCTGCTGAGGTCAGGCAGACGCCTGCGAACCCCAGCTACTAGGACAGAGCGGCTTAGGCTCAGCTTCTTCCCCCAGGCCATCAGAGTCCTGAACAATGAACATTGAGTACCACTGTAACACTTTAGCATGAGCGGGCACACACTCAGGCCGCACGCACCCTCACTTATTGCCAAAAGGAAAGGCCACTTAAATTAGTATTAGCAACAGTAACAGTGTATTGCACTACTATTACTACTACTGTTAACTGTCAACTGTTACCCGTCATTGCACAAATTTATTGTTACCTACTACCTGTTATTGCACAATTTTATTGCACACATTTTTTTGTATTGGATTCTATTATATGTTATATGTTGTACCAATTGCACATCGTTGCGGGCAAGACCACCCGCATTTCATTGTATATCCGTATGCCGTGACAAATAAAACTCTTGACTTGACTTGACTTGACTTGTTTTTTACTACCTGTACACTGTGTTGTTTTACTACCTGTACCCCCCCCCCCTCCCCCCCATGCTGCTATGATGCCTGAATTTCCCCAAGGGGATCAATAAAGGAATATCTTATCTTATCTTATAGAACGTAAGGTTATGTATATAACCAAGTTCTATGAGTTATGGTGACGCTCAGCACCAGGACGCCGCTGCGGCCCTTGATCTTTCATTGTGGTGAAATTTGTTGGGAAGGAGATGAGTGTGTGGCCCCACCCCTGCTTACTGTATGTAGGCAGCAGATAGGGGTGTGGTCAGACGGATGTTGGTATGTAAAGGTACATTTTGAAATTTATTCAGTGCATATCCACTGAAGCGAGATATTATGCAACTGGTGCTGAGCGTCACCATAACTCATAGAACTTGGTTATATACATAATAGGGATGCTCGATATTGGCTTTTTTACCGATACCGATATTCCGATATTGCCCAACTCTTAATTTCTGATACCGATATCAACCGATATCAACCGATACCGATATATGCAGGGTTCCCCCCCCCCCCCCCCCCCCCCAAAAACGGAATAATTTCAGGTAACTAATAATTTCACTGGATATATATATAACAAATATTGTTATTGTTTTTTTTTTTTTTTTTACCGATATCGATATTTTCCGATATCACATTTTACTGCCGATATCGGCCGATAATATCGGTCGGCCGATAATATCGGACATCCCTAATACCTAACCTTACGATAATAATAGAATAGAAAGAGTATATGAAAATAAATTCCTGGGAGTGATTTTAGACCATAGACTCTGCTGGAAACACCATATAGAATATGTGAGGGCTAAGATTGCAAAGAGCATCTCTGTTCTGCCTCCCAGGCAGTGTATATGGGTTTGATTTGCTTTAGCACCACCTGTTGGTCGAACTTGGTATATACAGGAAGTGGGACCTCATGGTAAAACAGGAAGTGGTAGCTCACAGATAAACAGGAAGTGGGACCTGCAGCTTCACCAGGAAGAGAGTTCTCATTATGAACAACATGCTGTTCTTATCTATAGTAATCCTTTGATTTGCCCCATCGTAAGCATTGTCTGTAAGTAATCCTTTATTGTTTGCAAGGTTATCTTTCAGTTTTGAAGTATATTGTCGTAGATGGGTCGCTGTTATGTTCGTATTCTATTACCTATGATACATGCTAATGGCAGATACAGTAGATGTGCATAATACTTGGAATGTTTAGTACAACATGTCTACATATAATCATTTAGTACACTTACTGTATATCTATACTTTTTACATGCACTAGTAGTAACACTATGCACTTCATTCTGTTTCAGTTTTACTCTTACCCTAGCAACAAGAACTGCATTAAACAAGAAGCAAGAAGCTACGTTTGATTCGTGTTGTTTATTGAAGAGTTTGGCTGGCCATCTACCTTTGATTTAAAACATCATCGGGAGGACAGCACAGTAAAAAGACAAGCGACCAGCTGGTGCAACGTCGATCCCTTCGACAGATCAGAATAGCATTATGGAACCCGCCAAAGAGAACAACACAACCTCTCAAGCCAGCGCAAGCAGCGACCGCTTATCTACAGCTTCAGCCAGCACAGCAACAAGGGCCCGTGTAAGGGCAGAGGCAGCGCGCGTACGTGCATCATTTGCAGAGAGAGATGCCCAACTGGCTCTGGAGAAGGCTAGACTGGATGCTGAATTGGGAGCTTTGACTCTCCAAAGAGAGGCAGCCGTCGCCATAGCACAGGCAGAGGTATTGGAGGCAGCCGAACAGCAGGTTAGAACACCGCCCAGCAGAGGCAGGAGGACGCTCTCAGGGAGAGACATTGCAGACCGGACAAGTGCCTATGTAAACCAACAGAACGAGTTACATAAAACTTCGCGTCGCGATGTCCCCGCCCCCTTGTCTATTTGATTCTATGTCTAATCCAATGGGGAACCGCATACGAGGATTCGCGACCTAACTCCCCTACCCAGGAGCCTGTCATGCTGCCTGGAGAGCACGTCACACCGTTCCACACGACCCCCTCCAAAACACGTCGTCATGCCGACGAGACCTATCAGGACGAATTTAAGCCACGTATCCAAAATATGAACCCTTCAGCTCGACCCTATACTCCTCATTACCACACCCCACCAGCTAACCCCGCCAAAACCCCTGAGATAACAGACTTTGTTAAATACTTAGCACGTCGGGAGCTAGTGACAACAGGACTCAACCAGTTCGACGACCAACCCGAGAGTTTTCGGGCATGGCAGTCGTCATTCCTCAACGCCATCAGAGGTCTCAACCTTTCAGCCAGTGAAGAATTGGACCTCTTGACCAAGTGGCTAGGCAAGGAATCATCCCACCACGTCAGGAGAATGCGTCAGATACACGTCAACGATCCCGAAGCAGCACTGGGGAAGGCATGGGATAGACTAAGCAGGCGTTACGCCTCACCCGAGGTAATTGAAAATACTCTTTTCAAGAAACTGGATGCGTTTCCTAGGATCTCCAGTAAAGACTATATCAAACTCATGGAGCTTGGAGACCTCCTTATGGAGTTCCAGTCTGCAAAGGAGGATGGATACCTACCCGGGTTGGCCTTCCTGGACACCGCTCGCGGCATGAACCCTATAGTAGAGAAACTCCCATACGCCCTACAGGAGAAATGGATATCCCAAGGCTCCAGGTTCAAAGACGAAAACTACGGCCTCTTTCCCCCATTCTCCTACTTCACTAGATTTATTTGCTATGAAGCACGCATCAGGAACGACCCAAGCTTTGCTCTCCCCAGCAACAGTCCTCTTGTGAGAGATAGGCCAGCCTATCAGACAGGGAGAACCCCAGTGTCAGTCCACAAGACAGACGTCTCCCCAGACACCGAACAGGACACAAACATATTTCCAAGGCAAATCGAGAATCCAGGAAAGAACTGCCCTATCCATCGCGCACCACACCCATTAAGTAGGTGCTATGGTTTTAGAGCAAAACCACTCGACGAGAGAAGGGCCTTCCTCCGTGAAAATGGGATGTGTTACAGGTGTTGCGCATCATACGCCCATTTAGCCAGGGACTGTAAACTTTCCGTGAAATGCGATGAGTGTGAGAGTGACCGGCATATCGCAGCTATGCATCCTGGCCCAACATCGCAAGCAGTTCCAACGCCGGCACCAGAGGATAACGAGGAGGAGGAAGAAGATCTTATCGTCACCTCACACTGCACTGAGGTTTGCAGCGAAAGGCAGCCAGCAACGTCCTGCTCTAAAATATGTCTGGTTCAAGTCTTTCCCCAGGGGCAGCGTCACAAGGCGGTCAAGATGTACGCCGTACTCGATGAGCAGAGTAACCGCTTATTAGCAAGGCCAGAATTCTTCAAGCTATTTAATGTCAAGAGCTACTCCTCCCCCTACTCATTAAGAACATGTGCTGGGGTCGTCAACACGTCTGGAAGAAAGGCGGAAGGCTTCCAAATCGAGCCGGTGGATGGAGGAACTACCCTCACGTTACCACCACTGATCGAGTGCAAGCAAATCCTTACCAACAGGTCAGAAATACCGACTCCAAAGGCAGCTCGCTTCCATTCCCATCTGGAGTCCGTCGCAGGTCACCTCCCGGAGCTCGACCCAAACGATCAAATCCTCCTTTTGCTAGGAAGAGACATCATACGAGTACATAAGGTGAGACAGCAGGTCAACGGCCCTCACGATGCCCCCTTTGCTCAGAGATTGGATTTGGGATGGGTCGTGGTTGGGGAAGTGTGCCTTGGGAACACACACAAGCCTAGCGTGAGCACCTTCAGGACCCACGTGCTAGAGGATGGACGCCCTCCCTACTTGACACCCTGCAACAACTTCATGGACCTGAAAGAGAGAACGTGGCATGGCGGGGAGCAACAGAATGGCCTCATCAACACACACAGATCCAACTCGGAGAGAGTTACAGCGGATAACTCAGGACGAACCCCTGCCATATCAGGACACGTCCCCGCCGTCTCAGGACACGCCCCTGTCGTCTCAGGACACGCCCTTGTCGTCTCAGGACACGCCCCTGCTGTCTCAGGACACGTCCCCGCCGTCTCAGGACACATCCCGCTGTCTCAGGACACTTCCCTGCTGTCTCAGGACACGCCCCTGCTGTCTCAGGACACGCCCCCGTCGTCTCAGGACACGCCCCTGCGGTCTCCGGACACGCCCCTGCTGTCTCCGGACGGGCCCCTGCTGTCTCCGGACACGCCCCCGCTGTCTCCGGACACTCCCCTGCTGTCTCCGGACACGCCCCTACTGTCCCCGGACACTCCCCTGCTGTCTCCGGACACGCCCTGCTGTCTCCGGACACACCCCTGCTGTCTCCGGACACGCCCCTGCTGTATCCGGACACTCCCCTGCTGTCTCTGGACACGCCCCTGCTGTCTCCGGACACTCCCCTGCTGTCTCCAGACACGCCCCTGCTGTCTCCGGACACTCCCCTGCCATCCCCGGACACTCCCCTGCTGTCTCCGGAGACGCCCCTGCTGTCTCCGGACACGCCCCTGCCATCTCCGGACACTCCCTTGCTGTCTCCGGACACTCTCCTGCTGTCTCCGGACATGCCCCTGTCGTCTCCGGACACTCCCCTGCCTCCTCCGGACACGCCCCTGCTGTCTCAGGACACTCCCCCTCCCCTGCTTCAGGACACCCTTCCAACTTCACAGACCTGAAAGAGAGAACGCGGCACTGCGGGGAGCAACAGAACGGCCTGATCAGTGCACACAAATCCAGCTCGGAGAGAGTTAAAGAGGACAACCTGGGTCGCAGTGTGTGCCAAACAACTGCTAACGACAACAGGCTTGCCTTATCCATAGAAGATACCGTCATTTTAAATATTATGGTTATTATTATATTATCAGAGACGTACAGGGATGAGAGGAACAGCTGGGTTCCCCCACTACCCTTCAAGATGCCACGAAGACGACTCCCAAACAACCGCAAGCAGGCACTCAATCGCCCTACTTCGCCCCATTCACTTCATTCTGTTTCAGTTTTACTCTTACCCTAGCAACAAGAACTGCATTAAACAAAAAGCAAGAATCTACGTTTGATTCGTGTTGTTTATTGAAGAGTTTGGCTGGCCGTCTACCTTTGATTTAAAACATCATCGGGAGGACAGCACAATCTCAATTATTAGTAAGGTGAGACATGTACTCAATCCCAACTCATTGCACACTCTGTACTGTGCAATGATCTTGCCTTACCTGCATTACTGCACAGAGGTATGGGGTAACACATACAAAACAACCATAAATACATTGACTATCCTACAAAAAAGAGCGATAAGAGTAATAAACAATACAGGATATCGGGACCACACACACACACTGTTTCTACAATCACACATTTTGAAGTTCATTGATATGGTAAACTTTAAAACTCTGCAAGTTATGTACAAAGCAAGAAATAATCAATTACCGGTAAATGTAAGAAGCACATTTCTGGATAAAGAGGGGGGATACAACCTCAGAGGACCATTGAACTTCAAAAAACCTGTGATGAAAACCAACCTGAAAATAATGTGTATCTCCTTTTACGGAGCCACCCTGTGGAATGGGCTACAGGATGAACTAAAATATTGTGAAAACATGAATCAATTCAAATCTAGACTAATTTATTTTTTTTATTTTTGATAGGTACAGAAGGGAAGAAGAGCTTTAATGGCATATTAAAAAAAAAAAAAAAAAAAAATACTAGGGATGCTCGATATTGGCTTTTTTACCGATACCGATATACCGATATTGCCCAACTCTTAATTTCCAATACCGATATCAACCGATATCAACCGATACCGATATATGCAGGGTCCCCCCCCCCAATTTTTTTTATAATTTCAGGTAATTAACATTACATATCTCTTGTTGTGGAATTAACACAACATTATGCATACTTTTGACAATAAATAAAATCAGAATTTGTTCTTACTTGCTTGCCTGGGTAAATAAAGGTTATAGAAATATCGGCCGATAATATCGGTAGGCCGATAATATTGGACATCGCTAATAAATACGTATGATACTGTATTGTGCGCTATATCATATCACATTATATAATCATATTATAATTAATTTGTATATTATATTGAACTATATTTGCAGTATGTACTATTATATTATGGTACTATATTGTATTGTATATATCATGTACTATATATCTCACATCACATTATATATGTGCTGTATACACTATTATGTACTATATACTATTATATATGACTTCCTGCTTCAGCAAAGCAAGCTGCTTTTACTGTCGCTCCGCTCCGCTGCTTTTCGCTATTATAATGATTTATTACAGCCCTTTCAACTTTAATTACTCTGTACGTTAACTCCCAGTTCCTATGGTACTTCTCCAGAACTGTGAATTTTCTTATCTATTCAGATTTTTTACCACAGTGCTCCGTCGAAAGGACGAGTAGCAAGATTCTCCGTGGGAGGAATAGCGAGCCGTCTTATCAGCTACACACAAAGGACTATGTCGGAAGGCAAGGATATTTATGAAAGACGAGGAAGGTTTTCCCTGTTATTTTGAGTTTTAACGAGACGGAAGACGACGGTGGTTTGGTCGTGTGAGTAATAGCACAGCTCCAGGGCAACGGAACTGCCCCATGTAGGGGAGAAAAACGGACATCTCCGGGGCGACGGAAGCTGCCCCGTTTAGGAGAGAGCGACGGACAGCTCTCTTGTATGATATTTCATAAAGACCCCGGTTGTGAAGTGACCCACCATCACCACCACCACCACCACCACCATCACCACCACCATCACCACCACCACCATCACCACCACCACCACCATCATCACCACCATCATCATCATCACCACCACCACCACCAGCTAAGTACCTAGCTTAGCTTCAGCTTAGCCTAACCTGAAAAGACAGGAAATAAGGGAAGATGCCGGGACTCGGCTCTCCCACAGAATGTACTAACTGCTTGAAGATGAGTATGAGGATTGTAGAGCTGGAGGCTCGGGTTTCTACCCTGTACCAAATACAGCAGGATGAGCAACTCATTGACTCTATTTTTGAAGCTACTACAAATATAGCCAACAATACCATGATTGAGACCTGGCCTATGCTAGTAGCTACAGAACAGCACCACCCAAAAGACGGCACAACCAAGGAGCTAAACCAAAGCAGTGGACCACCGTCAAGGATAAAAGGAGAAATAAACGAACCAGGACCTCACCCCCGGTACCGCCAGGAAATAGTTTCAACCTACTCTCGGAAACACGCATATCAACACCCAAAGCAAAGAGACTTAGAAGCGTGGCTAACAACGCTAACGAAGCAAACAGCGAGCGTAACGGAGCTCACGCTAACGACGCTAATAGCAAGAATACCGGAGCTCACGCTAACACTAGCGAAGCAAACAGCTGGCATGCCGGAGCTCACGCTAATGCTGGCGAAGCTAACAGCCGGCACATCAGAGCACACGCTAACGATGAGACGACGAGGAAAACAGAGCCACGAGAGCGACGCCGAAGGTACGAGACTAACATTAACATGACGGCTACTGAGAAGGCTAGTGGTACAGCTAGCGAGGCTATTTCACCAAGGCCACAAGTGGTGAGAACCGGCAGACTCGGCCTAATCCAAAAACAAACAGCCCCAGAACTGTTGGAAAGAAAAATACTAACTTCACACAGAAAACAGACTGCATATTGATTGGAGATTCCACAACAAGGTACGTGGAAATGGCAAACACAGAAAATCGATGTCTAGAAAACACATCTGTGAAGGAGCTGACCAAAATACTTCCAACACTCATCGAGCCAGACATAACAAAAATTGTCATTCACTCTGGATCGTTTGACATCCTACAAAGGAAAATGGGCACAGAGACATTGAAAGAGGATTTCACTTGCTTAATGAACACACTAGACAAATATCAGGATGTATCCATCAGTGGACCAATTGCATGCTATCGCAGAGGACAAGAAGCCTTTAGTCGACTCCTAAATTTTAATTCATGGTTAGAATCTGCCTGTCTTACACACGGACTGAATTTCATTGACAATTTTAATGTGTTCTGGAATAATCCTGAACGCTTTCAGAGGAATGGATTCTTCCCAAACCGCCTTGGTTCGAAGCTTCTAGCAGCAAACCTACGTCATGCCTTAGTGACTTCCAAGGGCATCAAACTCGTGATACAAGCACGAGCACAAGGCGTCCTGTCCCCAGACAAGGCCATCATGGCCACCAGCAACCCGCTTGATCAAATGTCCCAGAGAGCGCTAATCAAACCAGCTCATCATGCACTAGAGGAGATGGACAATCTGCTAGCACCAAAAAGTGTATTAAATGAATAGTACAAACACCATGCCATCTTTCAAAACATACCGGTAATCTTAACCAGCCAATGGCATGGTAAAAGCTATTACAGATATACTGTTATGGTTTGTAACCGACCCCAATCGCACAACACAAGACAAGTATGAGAGTAAGCCAAGAACTGGGCATTTATTGAAAACAACAGAAAAAGGCACTGTCCCTTTAAGGGAGAACACAAAATACAGGAAAACAAGAACTTGGGAAAATAGGCACAGTGCCTTTAAGAGGCGAGCTGGCTAAGGGGAAGGCTAAGGGAAGGCTAACGGACAGGGCCAGGGCAAGGGACAGGGCAGGAACAGGGAGGACTAGGAGGACTGGACAGGGAAGACTAGGAGGACTAGGAGGACTGGACTGGGAGGACTAGGAGGACTAGAGAGGACTGGACAGGGAGGACTAGGAGGACTAGAAGGACTGGACCGGGAGGACTAGGAGGACTAGAAGGACTGGACAGGGAGGACTAGGGGACTAGAGAGGGGAAAACAGGGAACAGAGGCCCGCGGAGGCGGGCTGGGGACAGGGACATAGAAAACAGGGTTAAGGCCTAGGACAGGGCGAGGGACTGGGGCACTGGAGGGGAACAGGGACAGAGGCCCGCGGAGGCGGGCTGGAGACAGGGACAGAGAGAAACAGGGTTAAGGCCTTGGACAGGGCGAGGGCTGGAGCTGCTTACAGGGAGGAGTAGGAGGGCGCAGGCTAGACGTCTGGAGGAGAGCGCGCCGGCTCGGAGAGCGCATCTGGCGCGGAGGTCTGAGTGGTGCGCGTCTGCTTGGAGTACGCGCCGGTACGGAGAGCGCATCTGGCGCGGAGGTCTGAGTGGTGCGCGTCTGCTTGGAGTACGCACCGGTACGGAGAGCGCATCTGGCGCGGAGGTCTGAGTGGTGCGCGTCTGCTTGGAGTACGCGCCGGTACGGAGAGCGCATCTGGCGCGGAGGTCTGAGTGGTGCGCGTCTGCTTGGAGTACGCGCCGGTACGGAGAGCGCATCTGGCGCGGAGGTCTGAGTGGTGCGCGTCTGCTTGGAGTACGCGCCGGTACGGAGAGCGCATCTGGCGCGGAGTCTGGATGCGCGTCTGGATGCGCGTCTGGAGTGAAGAGCGCGTCTGGCGCGGAGTCTGGATGCGCGTCTGGAGTGCGTCTGGATGCGCGTCTGGATGCGCGTCTGGAGTGAAGAGCGCGTCTGGCTCGGAGGTCTGGAGTGGAACACTGGAATACCTCCCGTAGAGGATTAGAGAGCACAGTACAGTGTCTCCCTCCAGGCAAACGGCGACAGGTGGCGAAGGCTTGAGCGCATCTCACGCCGGAGATGAAACAGCATAACAGACAGAAACAGAAACTCCCGTAGGAGCCTACAGATTGAGAACCTCCCGTAGGAGTTTGCTGATAGAGATATGATACGGAACGACCCGACAAGGACTGAGGGGAAGAGCGAGGTATTTAAAGCCCACAGGGGCGCTAATTAGAATACACATCAGGTGCGTGAAGGTAATTGATACTTGAACTAGAAGAGTGTGTTCGGCACGAACCAATCAAACAGATACTGACAGATAGTCCAAGGGTGTGGGCTGCTGAAGAGCAGACGAGGCTAAACGAGCGTGAGGGTGGGGGCTGGAGAAGTGAGGAGACAGGGAATTAAAGGTCCAGGGAAGGGCGAACCTCACAGTACTCCCCCCTCCACGGGAGCCACCGGGCGACCCAAAAACAACAGACAGAGGGGCAGGGGACACAAACAAGGCAACAAACAAAAAATACACTGGGCCAAGCCAGCAGGGGAAGCTACAACAAAGTGGGGCTAGCAAGGGGACAGGGTAGCTGAAGGGTAACTAGGGCAGCTGAGGGGTAACTAGAGGAGCCGAGGGGTAACTAGAGGGGCTGAGGGGTAACTAGAGGAGCTGAGGGGTAACAGCCAGGGCACTGATAGCTACAGGGCCTATGCTAGCTGTACTGCTACATTAACATAGAGGCTGCGCTAGCTGCCGGAGCTAGGCTGGCAGACAGGGCTGGGCCAGCATGAGAGAACAAGCTAGCTGGAAGGACAGTCCTAGCTGTGGGGAACTGACCTTGCTAGCTGAAGGGGCAGTCCTAGCAGTGGGAGAAAACTGACCTTGCTAGCTGAAGGGGCAGTCCTAGCAGTGGGAGAAAACTGACCTTGCTAGCTGAAGGGGCAGTCCTAGCAGTGGGAGAAAACTGACCTTGCTAGCTGAAAGGGCAGTCCTAGCAGTGGGAAAAAACTGACCTTGCTAGCTGAAAGGGAAGTCCTAGCAGTGGGAGAAAACTGACCTTGCTAGCTGAAAGGGCAGTCCTAGCAGTGGGAAAACTGACCTTGCTAGCTGAAAGGGCAGTCCTAGCAGTGGGAGAAAACTGACCTTGCTAGCTGAAGGGGCAGTCCTAGCAGTGGGGGAGCTACACAAAAAGTGGAGGCCATGCAGAGAGACCGGGTTAGCTGCCTGGGCAGGGCTAGCTACAGGGCCTATGCTAGCTGCAAGGGCTGCATTAACATAGAGGCTGTGCTAACAGCCGGGGCTAAGCTAGCAGACTGGGGCCATGCTGGTAGTAGAGGCCTAACAAGCTGCAGGGGAGCTAACGAGGCTAACAGGGAAGCAAACAGGGGAGTCAACAGGCTAACAGGGGAGCTAACAGGGAAGCTAACAGGGGAGTTAACAGGGGAGACTAACAGGGAAAACTAACAGGGGAGCTAACAGGGGAAACTAACAAGCTAACAGGGGAGCTAACAAGGCTAACAGGGGAGACTAACAGGCTAACAGGGGAGCTAACAGGGAAGCTAACAGGGGAGCAAACAAAGGCTAACAGGGGAGCTCAACAGGGGAACTAACAAGGGCTAACTAGAGGGAACAAAAAAAAAGGGCAAACTCAACATACACTGTCTGTACTGGCTGGGGTCGTCGACTGGTCGGGTCGTACTGTTATGGTTTGTAACCGACCCCAATCGCACAACACAAGACAGGTATGAGAGTAAGCCAAGAACTGGGCATTTATTGAAAACAACAGAAAAAGGCACTGTCCCTTTAAGGGAGAACACAAAATACAGGAAAACAAGAACTTGGGAAAATAGGCACAGTGCCTTTAAGAGGCGAGCTGGCTAAGGGGAAGGCTAAGGGAAGGCTAAGGGACAGGGCCAGGGCAAGGGACAGGGCAGGAACAGGGAGGACTAGGAGGACTGGACAGGGAAGACTAGGAGGACTAGGAGGACTGGACTGGGAGGACTAGGAGGACTAGAGATGACTGGACAGGGAGGACTAGGAGGACTAGAAGGACTGGACCGGGAGGACTAAGAGGACTAGAAGGACTGGACAGGGAGGACTAGGGGACTAGAGAGGGGAAAACAGGGAACAGAGGCCCGCGGAGGCGGGCTGGGGACAGGGACATAGAAAACAGGGTTAAGGCCTAGGACAGGGCGAGGGACTGGGGCACTGGAGGGGAACAGGGACAGAGGCCCGCGGAGGCGGGCTGGAGACAGGGACAGAGAGAAACAGGGTTAAGGCCTTGGACAGGGCGAGGGCTGGAGCTGCTTACAGGGAGGAGTAGGAGGGCGCAGGCTAGACGTCTGGAGGAGAGCGCGCCGGCTCGGAGAGCGCATCTGGCGCGGAGGTCTGAGTGGTGCGCGTCTGCTTGGAGTACGCGCCGGTACGGAGAGCGCATCTGGCGCGGAGGTCTGAGTGGTGCGCGTCTGCTTGGAGTACGCACCGGTACGGAGAGCGCATCTGGCACGGAGGTCTGAGTGGTGCGCGTCTGCTTGGAGTACGCGCCGGTACGGAGAGCGCATCTGGCGCGGAGGTCTGAGTGGTGCGCGTCTGCTTGGAGTACGCGCCGGTACGGAGAGCGCATCTGGCGCGGAGGTCTGAGTGGTGCGCGTCTGCTTGGAGTACGCGCCGGTACGGAGAGCGCATCTGGCGCGGAGTCTGGATGCGCGTCTGGATGCGCGTCTGGAGTGAAGAGCGCGTCTGGCGCGGAGTCTGGATGCGCGTCTGGATGCGCGTCTGGAGTGAAGAGCGCGTCTGGCGCGGAGTCTGGATGCGCGTCTGGAGTGCGTCTGGATGCGCGTCTGGATGCGCGTCTGGAGTGAAGAGCGCGTCTGGCTCGGAGGTCTGGAGTGGAACACTGGAATACCTCCCGTAGAGGATTAGAGAGCACAGTACAGTGTCTCCCTCCAGGCAAACGGCGACAGGTGGCGAAGGCTTGAGCGCATCTCACGCCGGAGATGAAACAGCATAACAGACAGAAACAGAAACTCCCGTAGGAGCCTACAGATTGAGAACCTCCCGTAGGAGTTTGCTGATAGAGATATGATACGGAACGACCCGACAAGGACTGAGGGGAAGAGCGAGGTATTTAAAGCCCACAGGGGCGCTAATTAGAATACACATCAGGTGCGTGAAGGTAATTGATACTTGAACTAGAAGAGTGTGTTCGGCACGAACCAATCAAACAGATACTGACAGATAGTCCAAGGGTGTGGGCTGCTGAAGAGCAGACGAGGCTAAACGAGCGCGAGGGTGGGGGCTGGAGAAGTGAGGAGACAGGGAATTAAAGGTCCAGGGAAAGGCGAACCTCACATATACACCATCAATGCATTCACCTGCTATTAACCTCAAAGCCATCAAGGTCAAGCCAAAGCAGACCTCCTCTAAAGAAGTCCAGCTAATAAAATTAGCCCTCCTAAATGTCAGATCATTGAATAATAAAACATTTTTAGTAAATGATCTGATTAAAGAAAATAACTTAGATTGCATTTGCCTAGTAGAGACATGGCTAAATAATGACACAGCTACATCAATAATGATTGAGGCTTCTCCACCAGACTATAATTTTTATCAAATACCCAGAACAAAATAGAAGGGGTGGCGGAGTTGCAGCAATTTTCTCCTCAAAACTCTTGTTTAGAATCACGGAACTAGGCGAGTTCATGTCGATGGAATATCTTGCCCTTGAGCTGAAAACAGAATCAATCATTATTGTCACGATTTACCGACCGCCCAGACACTCACCAATATTTATACAGGAGCTCTCTGAACTGATCTCATTATGTGTTACCGGATATGATAAGGTGATCCTAAATGGAGACTTGAACATCCATTTTAATAAGAAAACAGACTCCAAAACTATAGAGCTAGAAAATCGACTGGATAGCTTTGACCTAACACAACATATAACAAATGCAACTCACAAGCTTGGAAATACATTAGACTTAGTTATAACAACAACTGGGCTAAGCATAACAGATGTCTCCGACCATCACTGTATATTTTTTGATACTCAAATAACCCTTACTAAAACAAAAAAAGAAATCATAGTTAAAAAGAGGCTCCTAAACGACAAGGCTGAATCAAAGTTCATTAATCTTATCAGATTACATGAACCACACAATCATGACAGCTCTCTAAATGAAATGGTAGAAAATCTCAATGATGCACTGTCATCTGTATTAGATTCTGTCGCCCCACTAAAAATGAAAAAGAAAAAAACCAGAGCCTCGCCCTGGCTGAACTATAATGCTGTCAACAAAGAAAAAAGGAAATGTCGTGCAGCAGAGCGAAAATGGAGAAAAACAAAAACCACCACATGCTGTGATATATACAAAGATGCTTTAACTGCTTATAATAAAACCATCCGCTTAGCAAGGAAAGACTACTTCTCTAAAATCATTACAGAAAATGCTGGAAACTCCAGAATCCTTTTTTCCACTATTAACCTACTACTCAACACTGCCCCTACACCTCCTCAGTCATCAACGGTTAAGTGTGAAGAACTTGCACTATTCTTTAATAACAAAATAACCTTGATCAGGGCCAGCATGACTCATGATAGAAATAAAGCTGATTGCAGCAAACCGTGCAATGTAACCATGAGAAGTTTCACATGCATCACATTAGATGTACTCTGCAAAATTGTCTCAGAATGTAACTCCTCCACCTCAGACATTGACCCTATACCTACAGCTTTCTTCAAACGGGTGTTTAATAGTGTTTCAAGCCCTGTGCTAGATATCATAAACACTTCCCTTAGAACTGGTATTTTCCCAGATGCCTTTAAAACAGCAGTTGTAAAGCCATTACTAAAAAAACCTAACTTGGATAGTAATGAAATGGCAAATTATCGTCCAATATCCAACCTACCATTCATTAGCAAAGTACTTGAAAAGATAGTTTCAGTTCAAATAAATTCCTTTCTTGAAGAAAACAACATCTTAGAAGAATTTCAGTCGGGATTCAGAAAATATCATAGCACTGAAACTGCCCTCACCAAAATAATCAGTGACCTCAGGCTAAACTCTGACGAGAATAAGATCTCCATCCTTGTCCTGCTAGATCTCAGTGCAGCATTTGATACAATCGATCACGATATTCTAATCGATCGTCTTGAAAACCTTGTCGGTTTCTCAGAACATGTACTAAGCTGGTTCAAAACATACATCAGAGGGAGGAAATTCTATGTTAGACTAGGAGAGCACATGTCTGCAGGCCCGGACTGGCCATCGGGAGCACCGGGAGTTTTCCCGGTGGCCTGGCCTGCACAGATTTAAAAAAAAAATTAAAAAAAAAAAAAAAAAAAAAAATTATTATATTTTTTTATTTTTATTTTTTGCCAGGCCATTGTTTCTAGTTGTGGCGGCGGCGTGGCGCGATAGTTAGATAACCTAGGTGGGTGGGGAACAACCAGGATTTCACTGTCTGCGACAGAGTTGGAGAACTATCTGACTCTCTTCCTCACGCGGATCACACACACACAATGGAGCCGTGCTGCCGCTTGTGATTGGTGGAGGCGGGACCAGGCGATACAACTGATTGACAGCGGAAGCGGCGAATGGAATGGCAGACGGCACTCAGATGCAGAATAACAGCCAGGCAATGAGCCAGGTAGTGAGGGACTCGGGAGAGATACAGTAGAGCGAAAGTCAATTAACGTTGATGTCAAGATGGACAGTGGAAGAAAGGGAAAGGGTGGAGGAGAGAGGGATAAAACAAAAAAAAAGAAAGGCCCTTACAGGAGAGAGTGGTTAACTGTATTATAATAGTAAATAGAAAAATGTGTTGTGCTCTTGCTTTTTTCTTTTTGAAGGTGGAGAGAGTAGCATTGCTAGTGCCACAACAGTTTTATTTGAGGTCCATAACAGTACATTGTACTAAGCAATTGTTGGCTCATTAGTTTGTGATTCACATGCACTCAAATTCACCAGAATGCAGGAAATTAAGTCTTTGTAACAAAAAAATTCCTGGTGGGGGACCCCCAGATCCCCCGCTTAAAAAGTGGCCTGATTGGGGCTATATTTCGCGCTATATCTCCCGGTATGAATTATTTCCCCAGTCCGGCCCTGCATGTCTGATATATACGACAACAACTATGGAGTTGCACAAGGGAGTTGCTTAGGTCCTTTACTCTTCTCCCTTTACATGGTACCGCTGGGTGATATCATCAGAGAACATAATGTAGATTTCCATAGCTATGCGGATGATACACAACTGTACATATCTGCTGAACCAAATGATACAGCGATCAGCTCCATTACAGACTGCTTACTGGCAATAAATAAATGGATGAGTAAGAACTTCCTGAAACTAAATGAGAACAAAACTGAAATTCTAATTATCGGCCCCAAAACTAAAAAAGAAACGTTAATAAAGAACCTAGGAGGACTAACCCCTTGGATCAAATCTGAGGTCACTAGTCTCGGGGTTATCATAGATTCAGAACTGAACTTCAATTCTCATATTAGCAAAGTAACGAAAACATCGTTCTTCCATCTCAGAAATATAGCAAAAGTACGACCATTTATTAATCAGAACGATGCTGAGAAGCTAATTCATGCATTCATATCTAGCCGGTTAGACTACTGTAATGCACTTTTCACAGGTCTCCCTAAGAAAACCACAGAGAGGCTTCAGCTAATCCAAAACTCTGCAGCCCGACTGCTAACTAGAACCAAAAGGAGAGAGCACATTAGTCCAGTCTTAGCTGCTTTACACTGGCTTCCTGTAACATTTAGAATTGACTTTAAGGTCCTTCTCCTTACATACAAAGCTCTAAATGGACAGGGACCTAGCTACATCACCAACACTCTAATAAATTACACGCCAGCAAGAACACTGCGATCATCAGCTGCTGGACTACTAGAGGCTCCCAGAAACAGTCAAAAGAGGATCGGTAATGCAGCCTTTATCAACTATGCCCCAAAACTGTGGAACAAACTACCCCAAAACATCAGGGAAGCCAACTCGTTAGACATCTTCAAAAGACAGCTTAAAACCTATCTCTTTGCTCAGGCATTTCAATGACTTACCTGCACTATTCTTACCCTGCCTACTTTACTATGCTAATTTTATCTTATTTTACACTGCCTATCAAATTCATGTGTCAGTTATCACACTTGTTACTTCTTACTGATGACTATTTTTAAACTGAATCATTTTAAACTATTTTTCACACTTTTTACTGTAACCTTGCTATTTACATTTTTTACTGTTGTTTTATGTCCGTTCTATTTTATAATTTTTAGACTATTTTTAAACGTAATCATTTTAAACTACTTTATTATTTGTATTACTGAATAGAGAGCCTATTAGGATGCTAGATCCTAATGCGAAACACTGTGATTTACCATACCCTGCCTATCAAATTCATGGGTCGGTTATTGCACTTTTTACTTCTTACTGAAACACTGTGATTATTTGTATTACTGAATAGAGAGCCTATTAGGATGCTAGATCCTAATGTGAAACACTGTGATTTACCATACCTTGCTATGCTTGCTCATGCCTGTATTTTTTATGTCTGTTCTATTTTATAATTTTTAGACTATTTTTAAACTGAATCATTTTAAACTATTTTTATTATTTGTGTTACTGAAAACTGTAAGCGGAGAGCCTATTGGGATGCTAGATCCTAATGTGAAACACTGTGATTTGCCATACCTTGCTACCTGTCTATCTTTTTTATGCCCGCTTATGCCTGTATTTTTTACTGTTGTGAAGCACTTTGAACTGCAACCTCTGTATGAAAAGTGCTATACAAATAAAGTTATTATTATTATTATTATTATTATTATTATTATTATTATTATTATTATTATTATTATTATTATTATTATTATTATTATTATTATTATTATTATTATTATTATTATTATTATTATTATTATTATTATTATTATTATTATTATTATTATATACTATTATATACTGCAGGTATACTATAATGTAATGTGTACTGTAATGTGTACTATATGTGTGCACTGAAATGTGTACTATATGTATCTACTATGTACTGTATGTATGTAAATAAAATTTAAAAATGTAAAAATTAAACGTAAGTCTTCTGGGGTAGGGCCCGTGCTTCTCCCTAGCCCTTTTCGGACAATTGGACAATGCTGCAATAGCAGCTGGTAAAACGTTGGTGATTTATGGAATGACCGTTGTTATGTGTCCAAAACCCGAAATAAAAAATAACTGAACTGAACTGAACTGAACCATGGTGATTCGTTGGTATCTTGTTACCATGGTGATGTATTGGTGTCTTGTCTCATACCATGGTGATGTGTTGGTGTCTTGTTACCGTGGTGATGTGTTGGTGTCTTGTTACCATGGTGATGTGTTGGTGTCTTGTCTCTTACCATGGTGATGTATTGGTGTCTTGTTACCATGGTGATGTGTTCAAGTTCAAGTTCAAGTTCAAGTTCAAGTTCTTTAATAGTTGTCATACAGAAGTACAGAATACTTTCATACAAAATGCTTCTTACTGTTACGCTCCAGAGACTGTGCTAGACAAGATAGTATCAAATAACATAATAACATAATATAGCATGAATTTAGAAGAAGAAAATGAGGTCACAGTGTTCGGTATAGACATATGTACAATGTTCTGAGTTACCATATAATATACAATACACAATACTATGCAGTGTACTAATGTACAGTACTATCTAGTGCAAAGCAGAAATGGGATGAGGTACAATTTTAGGTACAATTTACAGTAAGGTGTACGAGTTGTAGTGCAATCCTTCATCCATAAATATAAAGTGTGGGGAGTGGGTGCTACAGTGTGTTTGTTTAAAGTGGGTGTGTGCTATAAAGTGTGTGGAGTGGGTGCTACAGTGTGTTTGTTTAAAGTGGGTGTGTGCGTGTGGATGTGTGTGCTATGTGCGTTTGGTGGTTGTTGTTGTGTAGTGTTCATTCATTGTTCGTTTAGCAGCCTGATGGCCTGGGGATAGAAGCTACTTCTGAGTCTTTCTGTGCTCGCCTTGAGACTCCTGTATCGCTTGCCTGACCGCAGCAGTTCGAAGAGGCAGTTGTTCGGGTGACTGGAGTCTTTGTTGGTGTCTTGTCTCATACCATGGTGATGTGTTGGTGTCTTGTTACCATGGTGATGTGTTGGTGTCTTGTCTCTTACCATGGTGATGTATTGGTGTCTTGTTACCATGGTGATGTGTTGGTGAATTGTTACCATTGTGAAGTATTGGTGTCTTGTTACCATAGTGATGGGTTGGTGTTTTGTCTCATACCATGGTGATGTGTTGGTGTCTTGTTACCATGGTGATGTGATGATGGTGTCTTGTTACCATGGTGATGTGTTGGTGTCTTGTTATCATGGTGATGTGTTGGTGTCTTGTTACCATGGTGATGTGTTGGTGTCTTGTTACCATGGTGATGTATTGGTGTCCTGTTATCATGGTGATGTGTTGGTGTCATCTTTAATGATTACAGTACTTTAAAGTAATACATTTCTGTGCCAAAAATGCATTATAGGATGAGAGACAAGACACCAACGCATCACTTTTTCGACGTGCTACATTCAGACCCAATGGAGAGCTAGCTTGCATAACGTTCCATGGGTCTGGTGTGTCAGGCTTCACATGTACATTCCAAATGTTATGGAATGCCTGTAGAACCGGAATGACATTGGTTGTTCAAAAATGTTCAAAACAGGTTCTGGATGTTTGTTCTTTTGTCTTAAAGGGGAACTATTTTACTATTTCTTTCACTATTTGGGCACTTTTACACAATTCCTGTGAGTTTATGGAACACCTCTGTAATTCTTTATTTTTTTTAATTCATTGTTTTGTATTTCTAATGAAGTCCTCAAAAACAGCATTTTTCTACCTCAAGATCTTAAGCCGTTTTGAGCCTGGGCTCCTAAACCACTGCGCCGCCTGAACATTAACATGCAGCGGTGTCTCTCTGACATCACAAATCAGCAAATTTCCAGATGACTCAGTTCAGTGAGGGTGAATATTGTGAGAGGAGAATTGGAAGAATGCGCCAATATGAGAATTAGAGACATAGATCATATTAATATAAGTCCACATAGCTAGGAAACAATGCTAAACACTGAAAAAGGCCATTTATAAGATAGTTCCCCTTTAAAGTGTCCTTTTCCTTCCTTTAAAGTGTCCTTTTCTTGTGTGTTTAAAGTGACTTGTGGTGCGTTTGTGTGTGTGCAAGTGCATAATGTTGTGTTATGTGTGTGTATGTGTGTGTTCATGTGTGCTTGTGTGTGGAGAGATCAGTGTTCATTGTTCTGATGGCCTGAGGGAAGAAGCTGAGCCTTAGTCTCTCTGTTCTTGTTGCGTGTACACGGAGGCGCTTGCCTGACCGCAGCAGCTTGAACAGGCTGTTATTGGGGTGGTGAGGGTCCTTCATTATTCTACAGTTCAATTGTAATGTAATGTCTCCTCTACCCTCTTAAAGAAACTCAAGGACAGAATAAAAACATACAAAGCAAAACATTTGACAACAGTGTCTTTGTTGCCGTGGTTCCCCCCAGGCTCTCACCCAGCTTCCTCTGCTCTTCCTGGCAGTAGTATAAGTAGGACAAAGTTGCTTCGAGACACCAATCAGGCGCCAGTTATGCAATCCCCCCTCCGGTTCAACTCGACACAGTTCAATTAATCACAGTTAAGAATTTGGGAAGGAAAACTCATTGCCAGCAGAGAAGGTTAAGGACTTATCTTTTGTTCAGAAATCCATGATCATACAATGTGAATTCTGTTTTAGTGTGAATTTTCCTGGGCTCTAGACCGTAGAGGTGTGGCAATTGAAATTCAGTGCGGAGGACATGTTGATCTGATGAATCAACTAAGTTGCTCACAGTGTCTGTACGCCATGACCATTCAAGAGAAAACCTGACCTCACTCCTGTTCAGGGACGTGCACAGGACTTTAGAGGGGCAGGTGCTCAAAGGCTGAAAAGGGCACTATACCTGTGTGTCTTTTAACCGTGCGAGCACAGCGCGCAAACCATATTTTTAGGGGCCCTTTTCGGGCGGGGGGGGGCCCTTTTTATGCTTTTTGGGGGGTTTTGGTGATCAAATATTGAATATTGAACTATAATAATCAGTGCAGGAGCTCACTTATCCTTGAAAGACACTTTTATCACTGACTTAAAAGGCCCATACATCTCCATAAATGTTCAGGGGGGAGGGAATACCGACCCCAAGAAGTGCTGTATATTCTGTATTGTTTAATATAAATGCCTTTTTTATTCCAATCCCGATTTGTATTTGAGATTCCCAAATCCCATCGGACTTGACTTCTTTGTGTCCCTCAATGAGTGTAATACCAGCATTCAACTGTATGCGCCACAGCGGTTTCTATCATCATCATCATCACCACCCACGCTATGCATAAAATATATAGGTCCGTGGAGAGGCACGCTGAGGAGGCCGTGCAAACTGCAATGGAATATGGGGCATCTCTCTCTCTCTTTACCTAATATTTTGATTCTATCCTGACATTTTTCAGTTGGAAGGGCAGTCTATATGCGTAACGGTAAAACTTTTTTTTTTTTTCTTTTCAAAAAGGGCACTTTCTTATGAGGCTCAAGAAGGCAGGTGCTCAAGCACCCCTTGGGCTCTATGTGTGCACGTGCCTGCTGTTCAGTAGTGTTTCAAAGCCTCTAATGAGACTTACTCTGACCTGCTAGGCCTAATGCACTGCTTGCTCTATTGTTCATTCCTTATTTATGGATAAATCTGTCAATAAAGCCTTTCATTGATTGGTATTTAAAAACCCACACGAGGTATTGATCAATAGGAGCGGTCACGGCCAGTGCATCGTCTGATGAAGATACTTTACATTTTGTTATTTAGCTGAACACTTTTATCCAAAGTCACTTAGTTACAAGTTCTGTACAACAAGTCGGCATGAAGGGTACAACTCTGGCAGCTAAGGGTCAGTGATATTGTTCATTAAACATTGTTGAACTTGAGTGTTACAGTCTTGAGTGCATAGTAGTAAAGACATACAGTATTGGCATAGTAGGTAGTAATATAGGCACGGTAGATTCTTTAGTATCAGAGTGCATACTAGTAAAAGACGGTACTAAGGTTACTCGTTCTTTTTATTATTATTATTATTTAGTTATTAATAAAAAATTATATATATATATAATTTTACATTACAAAAAGAAATGTCCATTTCAGATATTGATTGAAAAGGTGTGTTTTTAGTCAATGGCAGGAAATTGGGCAGGTTTCAGTACTTCCCCATCTCTCTCTCTCTCTCTCCTCCTGAAGGTCACAGTGGGGGGCGAGGGCGACGCCCTAACCGGGACCCAGAGCCGGAGGTGTCCAGGCTTCCTCACTCCTACCGGCTCCACGTCCCATTCACACACCCCGCCGTGGGTCAAGAGGTGAGAGCCATTTAGAGGATTTGCTATAGTTTACCCAATCATTTTCAAGGAGATTGATTGATTGATTGAAAACTTTATTAACAGATTGCAGAATGGGTACAGTACAGTACAGCTCAATACATACAATTGTTAAGGGGATGCAGACCAGAGAAAGACTTTTGTCTTGTTTACATCAGGGTTCCCCATTTTCAATTCATCATAAGGAGGACAAAATATGTATATTTCATTACAAACCTCTATTTCAACTCGTAAGGCGCAGAGGTTACCCTCATTTACAGTGATATCAGCACTTATACATACAGTATAGGCACAATAAATAAGAATAAACAATAAAAAACGTTGTTACAAGTCGACACACAGTGGTCGGAGATCATACTTTTAAATGCAGCAAGAGAAGGAAGAACCTTCAGCTTCAGAGTCAGTCGGAGGACATTCCAGGTGTTGGAAGCATCAAAGGAAAAAGCAGTTTTTCCTGGTTCAGAGCAAACTGGAGGAACCCTAAGAACCAGCCAGTCATTTGAACGTGTAGAATAGGTTCCAAAGAATCAGAATAATTTTCAAGGACAAAAGAGCCATGTTTATGTATGTTCTCCTCCTTGTCCTTGAGTTGCATGTTCATGTTGTTGGTTCTCTGCCAGTATCCAGATGGGGGCTATATGACATACCGTATCCCCCTCCTCTTTGCTCTCATCATCTCGCCTCACGGTGAGCTCTTCTACCATCGAGCCACCGTAGAAAGCAACGTTCAACAACAAACACGTAAGCTAATTTCTTTTTTGTCTTGTACTTTTTAATTCTTTCATTTATAGTGGATTTCTACTGTAAATGTTTGTATGTCATGTCAAAAAAAAAAAAAAAAAACATTTGTTCAAAAAAAGATTATTCTTTCATTTCAAACCTTTATTTAAACTCGAAAGGCAAATGAGGTTTCCCTCTTTTACAGTCATGTAAACATATAGAATCACACAGCATATAAAATCACAACAATAAGACAACAAGATGAGGCAAAAAGCAAGGATAACAAATAAATTAAAACATGTACAACTTGATTGACAAAGGTTGGAGATCAAGGTTTTAAACTCTGCAACAGGGGGGAGAATTTCAAGCTTTAAGGACTGTTGGAGTTCATTTCATGAGTGGTGTTGGAGATACTGATGTCTCTAAACATCCCCTCCAGTTTGGAAGTGAACTGACAGCCACACTCGGTCTTGAGCTTGAAGATCATGTTCCTCTTGGAGTCGTCGGAGACGCTCTTGTTGGTGAGCAGCCTGCGGGCCAGGTGCTGCTTGTAGTACCGCTCGAACACATCCTTCTCCTGCATGCAGCGGAACAGCACATGGCTGATGAGTGGCTAAGAAATATTGACTGTAAATGATTAGTTGGTACAGTGCTGTTAGATTTTAGCGCAGCTTTTGATCTCATTGATCATGAACTGCTGCTTACAAAACTAGCTGATTATGGTTTCAAACACTCAGCTACCAACTGGATGAAAAGTTATTTATTCATGAGACAACAATGTGTCCTGTTTAATGGAACTTTATCAAGCGTTAAAACGCTACAATGTGGCATTCCTCAAGGAAGTTTCCTTGGACCATTATTATATTCAATATTTGTAAATGATATGCCACATAGTTTAAGAAATGCAAGCGGTTCCATTTATGCAGATGACACTACAATATATGCTTCGGCAAGCAATGCCAAAGACCTCAGCAGTCTTGTTCAAAGTGAGTTAATGCAGATTTCTGAATGGGTCACGGTAAATAAGCTGAAACTAAATGCATCCAAAACAAAATGTCTAATTATTTGTTCAAAGCATGCTCAGAGAGAAAATGACAGATTAAATATTTCTTTGCAGGGTGCAGATATTTAGCAAGTTAAGGAGGCCAGATTGCTTGGAGTTATAATAGATGAAACACTCTCTTGGTCAACTCACATTAACAATATTGTAACAAAAATGAGCAGAAGTATTTCAATTATTAGACGGAATGCCTATTTTTTAACTGACACAGCTACCAAGCAAGTCATACAATCACTAGTTCAAGTTTCTTTAATAGTTGTCATACAGAAGTACAGAATGTCACATCTGGGCTACTGTCCAGCAATCTGGTCAAATGCATCCAAACAAGACTTAAATAAAATACAGCTTACTCAAAATAGAGCTGCAAGACTTGCATTGCATAGCTCAATTAGAAACAGTGTTGAAAAAATGCACAAGGAACTGGCATGGATGAGAGTCAATGAGAGACTAGTGTGTAGTCTTATTTTGTTTATGAGAAATATTTATACTTTACATAAACCTGTGTGCCTCTTTTTGCAGCTGGTGCTTATTAGTGATGGTCATGTCTATGGCACTAGACAAGCCTTGAGGGGTCGCTTCGCCCTGTCGGGAGGTTCAGGAAGTACTCAAAGTCCCCGGCGATGGTCTGCTTGAAGAGCCTGTCGTTGTTGAAGGACTCCAGGAGGAAACGGTCGAAGCGCGTCTTCAGGTCCAGCAGGCAGACGTTCTCGCCCTTGCCCTCCTCCGACACCAGGGCCTTGCCCTGCTCCCGCAGGTACGAACTCATGCACTCACACATGGTCTTCAGGCCGTTGGGCAGGCGGCTGAAGAGCTTGTACATGCAGCCCAGGTCTTCAGTCTTTCCGTTCTTGAGCATGTGGACCAGACCGGAGTTCTCCATCTCCACGATGGTCTTCATGTGTTTGGAGATGAGCTCCCCCTCCACCACCTTCATGAGGGGCTCCTCCGTGGACTTGTCCAGGCAGTGCATCACCCACTCGATCTCCTCGTTGATCCGGGCCTCCACCTTCTTGATGTAGACGCTGGCGCTGTTCTCCGCTAGGAACTTTTGGCTCTCCATCTGGAAGAATTCGGCCGACATCTCGAGGAAGGGGCCCTCTAAGTCCTCCTCGTAGACCGAACTGCCCTTCAGGCCCAGGATCATGAGCATCTGGCAGGCGTTCCTGATCGCTCCCCTATCCACCACCTCTCCCTTCCTCTCGCAGGCGATCATGTCCAGCAGGGTCTGTCGGAGGTGGTCCCGGATGCAGCCGTATCGCACCACCTGGTCCCGGAAGATGATGAGGCCCAGGTTGTAGACGTTATCCACGTTGTTCTGCTGCACATAGATACAGTCCATGTACCCGAGGATATCTATGATCATCACCATGGCAGCCTGATGGTCGATCCAGGCTTGATTCAGTGTTTGGAGAAAGTTATTGTTTAGAGAGTTGAGGACATCTTCTCGTACTTTGTTGATGAGGTGCTCGGTGACCACCTCCCGCAGGCCCGTGTAGAGCTTCTCGCCGTGCTTGTGTAGCACCATGGTGTAGGCGTTCCTGTACAGCTCCTCGAGGCTCATCCCGCAACAGCTCAGCCCGCTGTTGCTCTTCCTCTGGATCTCCTGGATGGCATTCTTGAGAAGGTCCCAGATGTTGTTGACTTGACATACATCAAGCATCTTTACACGCATCTTTACACTGTTCCACTGTTCCATTGTTTAACAGTTGATATCTTCAGTCCTGTTTCAAAATGCGCAAAATACAGTATATATTCAAGCTTACAGACAAGTAGCCGGAAACAACAAGTGATATATTCATATATTATACTGAGATCTGAGATACTCTGAGAGAATTATTGAATATATATATAGAACACAAATGTTCTAGAATGTTCTATTATGACATCATACTGTGACATCACAAATGTTCTAGAATGTGCTATTATGACATCATACTGTGACATCACAAATGTTCTAGAATGTGCTATTATGACATCATACTGTGACATCACAAATGTTCTAGAATGGTATATTATGACATCATACTGTGACATCAGAAATGTTCTAGAATGTACTATTATGACATCATACTGTGACATCAAAAATGTTCTAGAATTTACTATTATGACATCATACTGTGACATCACAAATGTTCTAGAATGTACTATCATACTGTGACATCACAAATGCCTAGAATGTCTATTATGACATCATACTGTGACATCACACATGTTCTAGAATGTCTATTATGACATCATACTGTAACATCACAAATATTCTAGAATGTTCTATTATGACATCATACTGTGACATCACAACTGTTCTAGAATGTGCTATTATGACATCATACTGTGACACATCACAACGGAACATGTTTGAGTTCCATTTGAATAATATAAATGTTTGGTAAGGCTGTCCCCGAAGCCTGTTTTTGGGATTCAAACTTCGTCAGGGTTCTTCGACGTTCGAACCTTCGTTTTTAATTAAAAGATTTACATTTTAAAAAGTATTCTCATTTTCTTTTTATAAATTATTTTTTTTTCTTTTTTTTTATATCCACCAGCAATAATATCTGCCCGTCAGATTATTTTGATAATATGATTTTTGTGATGAAGATTCGCTTTATTGTATCACAATCGGGAGACTTAGGTAAAGTTAGAAATATATTCACAGATTCGAATTTCCGCTGTCAATAATTCTTAAGCAAAATGTTTTTAAAACACAAAGGACACCTCTTTCCTATCGTAGTAAGGTAGACAATGAGCTACAACCTTATTTTCACCTAAACGAGCCGTCCTCGGAGCTGTACAATTAATAATATTGATCTCTATGTGCAGTCGGCTGTGAGGCAAGTGCGCAGCCAGGGACAGTCTAAAAAGTGCAACACCGGAAAGAGACACTACAAAAAGATTCAATAACTTCACTGTCATACAATATGGTCTGATATTAACATTCAGTATTCAATATTGTCTGATTCAATATTTACATTCAGTATTCAAGTAGAACAGCTAGCTAGCTGTTGTGGACACTCACCTTTCCACAGCAAAACGGTCGGCAAGGCTTGGTTGAGAAATGCAGGTTTCAGTTTATGTGTTGTAGGCTAGACAGTCTATCTATCCTGTCTCAAGATGCAGAATGAGATCTTCTTCTTCTTCTTCTTCTTCTTCTTCTTTAGAATTTCCGGCAGTGGTTGAATATATATAGATCACAAATGTTCTAGAATGTCCTATTATGACATAATCTGTGACGACAAATGTTCTAGAATGTTTGATTATGACATCATATTCTGACATCACAAATGTTCTAGAATCTTCTATTGTGACCAATGTTCCCCCTAAGCTGCGCCCGTGCGCGCGCGCGCACATGGCAAAACGCTCCCGCGCACATCTGAAATCTGTCGCGCACAGAAGCGTTTGTGTAAAATATGCATGTGATTAAATTAACTGGCGCGTTGCACCGAATACTACGGTAACCTGTTGCGTGTGACGTTCCAAGAGAAGCCTCGCTTTCAGTGCCTTGTGGGCGGCGCTACTGCGCTCTCACACAGACACACACAACAGATGAGGAAGTGGACAGATCTGACCAGCATCGCTGACTCACAATGGAAACGCGAAAATGTACATTACAGATAAACTGCAGAGAAAATTCCCAATTTATCATCCCGGTCGAGACTAATTGGAAGCGGAGTGCAACGTGTACAAAGCTTGACCATATGTTTCTGTGTCTAATAAAAGTGGTGGCGATCTCAAAGCTCACATGGACACAGAAAAACATTACAAACAAAGCTGTGCGAGGCGAGAGTTTGATGGCAAAGTTGACCGAATTGATTGAAGAATGCAGCTATACAGAGAGAGAAAGACAATAATTGAAAACTATTTTGATGCCTCAAAATGATGTTTTGGTTTGATAAGATGCTTGTTATGATACAATCATTCTAAGGATTATGTGTGTAATAAATTTGTTTGTTTAGTACACTAATTGCAACAAATCTGAAACTGCATATAGTGCACTTTTAAATTAGTATCTTTGTGAGGTTACTGTTTTATAATTTACATTACATTGAAAAGATACAAAGATATATTTTTTAAGATGGATTTTCTAATACAGAAGAGGTATTATTTAGAACATTACTTCATATTTTTCTTGTTGTTTATTATGTCCAGTAAGACTTGAAAATATATATTATTTTGTCATAGGTTGATTTAGTTATTTTCTTGAGATTTGTCAGATAGATTACTTTAGGCATAATACAGCATGTTGAGTAACTTTGGTTATAGAGAGATATTATTTTGTTATATAAAATAATATAAACAATAATTTTATATCCATACAGAGAAGGCATGCTTTAAATATATTATAATGATAAGGCATCTTTGAGTAAACTTTGAGTATCATTAAGTATCTTGAGGCTGAAGGCAGTGTCCTCTTTAAAAAAAAATCACAATATGGTCACCCTTGAAGTCGCATTATAATTCACTTAATAAAATAATGACGAGTCAGCCTCCTAAAAAGACAAAAGTTAGTGACGCGACTCACACCGCTGCCGCCAAAGTAAGGACTTTGCTCTGTATCGTCAATCAATGGTCAAATAAATATTTGATTAAGGAATATAATATGCCTTTTTGTATTATTTCTCTGTGTATCAGCAAAATGTATATATTTTTATGTTAGCCATTGAGGGAAATTAAGATTCTCAGATTTTTTACAAACCGCCGCTTATTAACTAACCGGTTAATCGGCAGGTGACGTATGTTGCTCAGTAGTTGCTGATGTCTGCTCAGGAGGTTTGAGTGTTTGCTCAGACCGAAAAAAAATTAGAGGGAACATTGATTGTGACATCATACTGTGACATCACAAATGTTCTCTCTCTCTCTCTCTCTCTCTCTCTCTCTCTCTCTCTCTCTCTCTCTCTCTCTCTCTCTCTCTCTCTCACGGTGCTCAAAGGCTGAAAAGGGCACTATACCTGTGTGTCTTTTAACCGAGCGTGCATAGCGCACAAACAAGATTTTTAGGGGCCCTTTTTGGGCAGGGGCCCCCTTTTTATGCTTTTTGGGGGGTTTTGGTGATCAAATATTGAATATTGAACTATAATAATCAGTGCAGGAGCTCACTTATCCTTGAAAGACACTTTTATCACTGACTTAAAAGGCCCATACATCTCCATAAATGTTCAGGGGGGAGGGAATAAGTGCTTACCCTACAGACCCCAAGAAGTGCTGTATATTCTGTATTGTTTAATATAAATGCCTTTTTTATTCCAATCCCGATTTGTATTTGAGATTCCCAAATCCCATCGGATTTGACTTCTTCGTGTCCTTCAATGAGTGTAATACCAGCATTCAACTGTATGCGCCACAGCGGTTTCTATCATCATCATCATCATCATCACCACCCACGCTATGCATAAAATATATAGGTCCATGGAGAGGCACCCTGAGGAGGCCGTGCAAACTGCAATGGAATATGGGGCATCTCTCTCTCTATTTACCTAATATTTTGATTCTATCCTGACATTTTTCAGTTGGAAGGGCAGTCTATATGCGTAACGGAAAAAAATAAAATATATATATATATATATATTTTTTTCAAAAAGGGCACTTTTTTTATGAGGCTCAAAAAGGCAGGTGCTCAAGCACCCCTTGGGCTCTATGTGTGCACGTGCCTGCTCCTGTTGTTATTGTCAAACAGGAAGTAAATCTTCGGGTATCCTCTTCACTTTCTGTCCGCCCGCCTACGTGCTTCCTGTCTGTGCTTAACTTCAGGGGCAAAGTGTCTGAGGATCACCTGGCAACCGTTTGTCTTGGATTCGTGGCGCAACAATCAAATATGGAATGGAATTGGACTGGCCAATCGGTGGCAAGTTGGGGAGAAGAATAGAACAAGCTTTTTGTTCTATTTCACATTATTGCTGTTGTACCTTGAATCACTAAACGGTCAAGGCATTCATGAGTGAGTTTACATCAAGAGGCTTTAACCTGTTCCCCCCCACGGGGTCGGTACCGACCCCTTTTTGACATTATTATCATATATTAATATTTTTATGAGTGATGCAATAAATTTGCGTTTTTTAAAATCAAACGTTTTCAAGTATTATTATCACTACTATGTCACAAATACATGTAGAATGTAAAACGTTAGGTTGGCAATAGTTTAGCAATAGGTTAAAAGTGAGTTTTTATCATTTTAAGGTTTTATTTTTCAGTCGCGTTTTTGATGCGGAACCGGAAATGGAAATGTTGAACCATGGGAATTGTAGTTTTTTTGCGGCCATTTTGAAGATCGCCTCGCCAGCTATCTGCCAGTGTCGGAGTTTCTCAAAACTACACTTCCTGTGGTCTGCTATGGACGTTCAAAGTTTGGCATTCTGAAGCAATCATATCAATAATTGTTATGATTCGCGATAATAAGCTACAAAAGGTAACGTTTTTGACAAATATTGAAACGCAGTCAGTTTCTCCACACTATTGTAATCATGTAGGAAGAATCAGATCTGAAATTAGTTACAGAATGATTACACTGTGGGAGAAATAAAAAAGTACAGTCGATTACATTAAATAACTGTATATGTTATTACGCATGCCTGGTGATACTATATCCAAATTGAACTCGGCCATTTGAAAGATACTATATGTATATATATATATAAATGTGCGAATTGGCTATAATAAGGTAATGTATAAGCATATATTCTATATTCTATAATAATATTTCAAATTGCATTGGTCCGGATGGGAGAATTCAGTACTGTATATACAAAACCTTCAATTTTATCATCTTCCCTTTATTAATTTCCTTAGATCTTTTGTACACATGATCTCAAGAGGGTACTGAATTAGCCCAGTGGCAGTTTTTTAAGTTTGGTCATTATTATCATGGTTTTATTCACTGTCAAAGATGAAAAGAAAAATCATAATTCATATTTTCCTTTGTTTCATCAGAATTTAAGCAAGCCTAGTAATAGACACAATATTTCTGACACTGAGAATACATTCATTGAGGTCCATAGATGTTCCTAGATACCAAGAATATGCAAATAGCCCTTGTAGAAGTGGAGCAATATTCCATTTACCTAGGTATACATTTTATGCAGATTTTCACCTGGGGTGGAACAGGTTAAGAGCCATGTGTCAACTGTGTTACATTAAGTTTGTTTGTGTGCACGTGTGGTGTGTGTATGTGCGTGTGTGTGTGTGTGTGTGTGTGTGTGTGTGTGTGTGTGTGTGCACGTGTGTGTGTGTCAGACCCTCACTCCTCTCTTTCTCCTCTACCATTGTCTCATCCTCTCCCCATCCCACAACATCCAATGCAATAATTAACAATCAGTCTCACACCAGTGGCCCCATTCACTGACCTGCTGCTCCACGCACACGCACACACACACACACACACACACACACACACACACACACACACACACACACACACACACACACACACACACACACACACAACACACACACACACACACACACACACACACACACGCACACATATAAACACCACACACACACACATATACACATAACAACTTAATGGTCGTGAAGTGTCCTTCTCTTCATTTATCTAAGTTCTGTGATCATATAGTCTTTACCCTTCTCTCTGCATTGTTTGTATTTCAGGTGTTCGGTTCTATTAAGGAAAACGCAGACGAGGTGGTCTGAATCAAACAAACTGAGGTGTTTATTTTCATTCTTAATAAAACACAGCTATGAATCAAACAAGTACAGGATCTGCTTCTTCTATCTAATCATCTCTTTGGTGGTGGGGCAGTTGGTCCCGTTCTGATCGGCGGATGCCGTCAGACTCGTTTCTCCGGTGGTGGTGTTGTTTGGTCTCGGGTTGTCCAGGACAACACGAGGCACTCTTGGTGATGGCTGGTTGCCAAGGCAACCCTGGTCTCCGCGATCCTCAGCGCTCAGGCAGGGAGCGCTTGATTTCGTCTCGGCGGATCCCTGCTATGAGGCGCTCCTCTGTCATCTGGTGTCAGTGGTTCTGTGTGTCTCCGGCTCGGCTCTCGAGTCTCCGTTTGGTGAGTCTCCTTCTGTCTCTGGGTGTGTGTCTCCCGCGCTCCAGTCTCCAGCGCTCCAGTCTCCCCTCTCTCCAGGTTTGTGTGTCTGTCCGTCTCCATCAGCCCTGCTTAAAAAGGGAAGAACTTCCCCCAGAGCCCCCGGAGACGTGTCCCCCAGGGCTCTGGCTTCTCCTATTGGCTAAAGGATCTCCCCGCTGAGTGACACGTCAGCCCGGTCCGGTGTCACAACGTTACACAGTAGAATCCGACTGGCTGTTAGCAGTTAGCCATTCTATTCCATTACCTTATTTGGGGATCCTTACAGCTCCTCCCTCCGTGCACAGATAATTGCATACGTCCTTTCAACAGAGAACAGAATACTTGGTCTTTGACCAACCGACAAGAAGTCCTATGTCATGGTTTCTTTTATCCCTATTTATTTAAGAGTTATTCTTTATTGTGACTACCGTTTTCCTAATAGTTTTAAGTTATGCCCATATTGTAACTCATGAAATTTCCTTATTTAATGTTACATCCTACTGTTTGTATTCCTATTTCAAAGTAATCTTTAATCTAGTTTGTAGCTTTAACATTAATTTACAAACTATGTCTTTGTATTTGGTTAACTTGTTGTCAACTTTTCATGCTTGCCAAACCTATTATCTCATGTGATTTTGTATGACATCTCACTTATAGTTAAGTATGCTAGAATGTATTCAACTCCACTTTGCTTTTCCAGCGTTCAATGTTAATCATGTTTGATACCTAACTGAATGTTTCTGAAACTCTCTTGCTCCTAAACTAACCTTTAATCGATATCTATAATACTTTATTGTTTAACTTTTTATAGTATTAAGCCTAATCTCTCTCTGCCCAGCTGCTTACCTCCCGCACTTCCTGAAGGGCCCAGTTGGTCCGGCTAAGTCAACAGCACTCTGACCTCAACTGTATTTTCAGTTTATGATGCTAAGATATGTGTTCCTGGCTCTAAACCCTGTTGGTTTCTGTTCTTCAAAGATACTATCTCATCCTGGCAGAAGGTTTTGACAGGGGGGGGGGGGGGGTTTCTCACATTGGCCGGTTGGTCTCTTACACTAAAATAAACAAAACTCCTTCCTGGGTTCCAACGGCTGGTCAGCTATTGTCAACAAGACCTTTGACCTCCACCATAGCTGAGCCTTTTAAATGCTAGGTTTTCTCATCCTACAGAATGTATCCCCTTCCCCCCAGTTGGTTCCTGCATGTTCTAAAGATAATACCTTTCCTCTTTAGTCTCTTATTACCTACTATAAACAAGCCTCGCTTCCTGCCAGATGGTGGGGTGAGGGGCGATGTCATCTAAATCCTACTATCTTTAGGCCTGTTGCCACGACACCATTTCTCTCGGAGCCCCTGTGGCCCGTCTGCCAAATCAGCATTTTGTCTAATAATTTTGTACAGTTTCATTGATATTTTCACATGTTTGATCTAGATAATATACGACATTCCACCCTTAGTGGGTTTCATAACCCACTATATAGCACCAATATGTTCTAAATTAAACATGTTAAAACCATAATTACCATTTTTGCTAATATTTTCTAAAAATGTAAAAAATCCAAAATTTACACAAATCGAACTACCAAACCCATTTCAATCTGTACAGTTACAAAATCATCATTCACTCTTTCCGTTGGCTTCTTTCCCAGTCACACACAATATCAGTTATTACTATGACATCCAGTCTAGGTCCGTTTCTTTATACAAAAAGAACATCGTACCATTTATCAGCTTTTCTAATTATGACTATACATTATCCATGTAATTAACCAAATGTGTCTATTTTGTGTAATTGACTCTGCAAGAAAAGATTACTACATCACACCCAAAAGATTAACACTCTAAACATCGAGGGAGATTCAAACAAGCAAACATAAATCATCTCTTCTCCTTGAAAAGACCACTGAGGCCTCAATTATCCTTCGCTTTCATCCCTGTCAGTTATCCCTATTCCAAACCTCCTGATGTCTTTACTGCTAACTCGTTTTGACCGTTTCTTCTTGTTGTATTTTGTGCTAACCACAGCCTCTTCTTTGTTGTGGGCAGTTCTTGGTACTGCTCCGATTTTCCACAGAAGGAAACGATTTTCCCTCTGTCCTTTTTGCTTTTTTTTTTTTTTTTAACTTTGGCCATTCCGTTCGCTCTTTTTGCGTTTATCGCATTTTCTCTGGTCAAGAATGACCGACAGAAACAGGTTTGAATGGGGGTAGATGGGGAAGACACTCTGAGAAAGATACGGCTACAGTCCGGGATTCGAACTTGCTAACCCCAGATCCGTGACGAGCACGGTTGTCCCCGGCGCCGAAATAGCGCTCGAGGTACGCGGTGAGCTACTGGAGCTCCCCGTCCTTTTTGCTTTTTAGATGGGTTATTTACAAACACACAATAGATTGGAAGGTCTCATTTTCGCACAGATACATCTTTACTGTTCTGCATTTGACAATACATTTTTCTCCAAATTAGTTATCTATATATTTCACGGCTTCTTAGGTTAATATTCAATCAAATCACCTTTGTCTCATTTATTTTTGTGCTGTACTATTTTACTAGATCAAATATCTCAAGTTCAACACAACACTACTTCCACCCTTGAGAGTGGAATAACCATTTTATTACACTATCAATACCTTGTTTCCAGACAGCCTCCTCGGTCCGGACAGCCAGCTCTAGACGAGGCCAATCACCAACAGAACCTATGTGCATGGCAACAAACCACAGTCCCTTTAAACACACATCCCACACACTCCGCCAGCCTTCAACAAGCCGGTGCAGAGTCTCCCATAAGTCAATTATCAAATTCACATGTCTGCACCCTACATGAAAACTATTTGGCCAATGGCGACCAAAACCTACAGAGCTTACCCATAGACAGAGAAACACGTTCCCCCAACTCTTACCATACCCCAAAACGTGACACAACCCCCCAGATTCTACATCTGGACTCTCAATGAGCGGAAAACAAACCATGAACCAGCTCTCGTCCACTCTTAGTTTCCAGCCCATTATATCAGACATTCCTACCAGTCCCGCTGTGTCACCACCACCTGCTATCCCTGACCGGCGAGAGATCCCTCCCAGCCAGCCAGTACCTAAAAATCGAGTGTCAAACAAAAACAAAGAAAATTTCAAACAAATAAACAAAAATTGTGAGTGACTCCATGCAACACACCCATCTACCAGAATTAATCTATCATCTAGAGGCATAAATACCCCCGTAAAAACTAAGAAAGAAAAATTTAAAATCCAAAAAGAAATAAAACAAAGAAATGAAATAATAATGTTTATCTTTTTTTTTTTTTTTTTTTTTTTTTTTTTTAGTCTCCTTGACCACCCTTGGATCAAGTATGTATAACCACTACTATAAATATTCCTTTGTTATTAACTCTGTCTAATATTAAAAACGTTCCATTGTTCCTGTTTAAAACCACCATTTTTGTTAGTACGATTAGCCCATGCAATTCGCCAGTTACTTCATCTCTCTACAGCCCCAACTTACCCTTGTTAGTCTTCCAAACCGTTTTAGTAACTTGCACACCTAATCAAACCTTTTAACCTATCCATCTACCTTCGTTTCTATTTTTATTCTAATCTGTCGCATTTTCCATTTTAATTTGTTAATAACTCTATTTTCTCGAGCACTTTTAGCTTTGTTTGTGCATTCCCGCTTTGCTCTTATTCAACCTATGACCTTTGCATACACAACCTCTTTACACTCCTTCTGAGAATGTCCCAACATTCCGCATGTCCAGCAGGTCTATTTTCTGATGGACTCTCGCCGTCTGATGGACTCTCGCTGAGCCCGCCACCCTTTGCCACATGATCGAGCGAGATGGCCGATCTCTCCACATTGCCAGCACTCAGCCGATGCCGGCCATCCAGACGGTCCCAGTTCACCCCAACTCCAGCAGTCTCTCGGCTGGCATCCCACAGCTCCCGCCAGGTCCACCCCTCTCCGGCCCCCGGGTTGTATGTCCTGTTGCCTGGAGGAGAGAGGGGCATACCTGTCCTTTTCTGCTGCCGCTCCTTGGGCCTTTTCTTGTTGGGAGGGGCCTGGAAACTCACCCCTCCTGCGGCCGTCATCATTGCTTCGCTGCTCCGCACCCTGTTCAGGTAACAGAGCAATTGACTTCTCTTGTTCACTGAGTTCTTGTTCTGCAGTACGAAACATAACTTCCAAAATTACATCACTCATGATCACAGTCTGTTTCGCCAGCTCTTGTTCTAGCATCTCCCTCTCGCGCATGACTTGGTCAATCGCCAGCTGCTTCTCCACCAGTTCTCTACGGACTGTCTCATTTCTTTCGGACGCTTCCGTGAATGCTCTCTGTCTTTCTGGAGAGAGGCACGTCATCCTCTCCTCCTCCACCCTGGCCCTCGCTGTCTGGCCCCTTGTCTCCGGCCCACGCCTCTCATCCTGGCTCTGGTCTCGGGGGACGACTGGACATGGGCAACGGGTGGGCTGTGGAAACCGTTCGTGTATACTTCCATACCTTCTGTCGGTCTCTGTTCCAGCCGTACGGCCAGAGTGTTCTTCATGGGACTGCTGTAACAACGCCGCTCTTCTCAGTCGCTTTCTCTGTCCCTTGGTTAAACTGCAGTCACCTGCAATGGACACTCCAGCATGGATCGGTTCTGGTTGGAGTAATACCGTTGTCTCTGGTTCTCTCTCCTGTAAGACCTCCTGTATTGGAACCAAAGTCATTATTTCCAGTCCCTCTGTTATACTGGTCACCTGAGGGAATACCATCACATCCAACTCAATCAGATTAACTACAGGTATTAATCTTTCTACGGGAGTGTCTGCAAAGGTTGTCAGCATGCTATTATCGGCATTATTTCTTTTCATCGCTCTCCGTGCTTTCTTTTTCTGTTTTTTATTTTGGTTTCTCAATCTATAACGGCCTCCTTTCTTATACTTAAATACAAGGTTTTGTAAAGGCCTGAATATCTTTGGCCATGGCTTCTTCACTTCTATTGTGATATTTCCAGTTATTGAAATAGACAGATTGTCCACTTTTGCTATTGTTATTGTTTCTAAACCTTCAGTTGTTTCTATCAATGTTCCACTAAGGTGAACTTCCTGTGTAACTGACATTATCACCACTTTCAAACACTCCTGCAATAACCGTTTGAAAAAACAAGTTTTTCTGTCTCTAAAACTATTTCTACCTACTTGAGTTAAAATTCACTCACACTGTCAAATATTTTACTGTGCAGACAAGGATTGATAAATGGCTTATCATTCATACTTATACCAAGGCTTATATAGCCGTTTCCCCAGTTGGTATTGAAATCGTCAGAGCCCCCTCTGTCCTGCCGAGCACCTGTGCAGAAAGAAAGCAAAAACACCCAAACTTAACATCAGTGGCATTTCCCTTGTCATTTCCACTATCTGTTATGCATTGGAAATGTCGGGCAACACTATACTAATATTTTTAGAGAGATTTGGTGTGATTTATTTGACCATAACACTACGGCCTTAGCTTGTTATTGTCCGTTCTTCCAACAGGAAAACTGGAGGTTCCAAATCCTTTGTGTGTTCCTTTCATATGATTATCTGGAGAATACAAACATTAGTTCCACACAGCCTATCAATTCTAACAATCTTGGTAAACCTGATTAGCCATCTGTTCCAATTTCTTTTTGCCTTGATGAATTTGTTCATTCTGATCTTATTTCATACTTTAAATGACCGCTTAGCGTATTGACTATGTATAAATGTACTATTAACTTTGCCTCACATCCTTCATACATTATTTTCATTTATTTTCTCACACACACTTACACACTTCCACTTCCCCCTCACAACACTAAAAAAATCCTTTAGTGTTGTCTCTGCTTCCAACTACCATCCAGGGAAAAAATAAATTTTTAGTAACTTAGATCACTAAACCCCTGACCGTCATATAGCCCAGTTGTTCATGTTATTAAACTCATGGACACCAGCACTATATCCACTGCAATATCCTCCCAGATCCTTGAATTCACAAAGACCCGCCCTCTCACAGCCCAAAGCGTTTTCCCTTCAGTTTCGAACCCGAACGGAAACACCTCAAGCACCTTTTCCAAGGAATATTACAACTCGTCCTACCATCACCTGTACCCAGACAGGCCAGCGCTCATCCGGTACCTACTCCACATACACAATAACTACGTAGTTCAAACCAAACATCCCACCAATAACAGACAACATGACGCAAAGCCAACCCTGTCTCCAAGGACCCCAACAGACGGGTCCACTACCCAACCCCGCAACGGCCTGCAGCATACCCATAATCCATCCTCAGGCAAGCTATTGAGGGGGGGGCACACGTGGAGAAAAGAAGGGAGGGAAGGAGAAACACAGGGAGAAACACAAGGAGAGACAGAGGAGGGGGGGGCGGAGGGAAGAGAAAAGGGAGGGAGGGGAAGAGGGGGAGAGGGATGCAGGGACGGAGGGGGGGAGACAGAGGAAGGAGGGAAAAGAGAGAGGGATAGAGAGACGGAGGAAGGGGGGGGGGGCTCCCAATCCAACATTAACCTTAACAAAAACCTTCTATACTTAATTAGCAGACTTTACCGTATTGCCTGGTCCAGTTAACCCACAGGGCTTTAAACACTATCTTCAGTACCTGCTGCCCTACCTCATCCCTACTTTAATCAGACTAAAGAGTCTGTATGGAGTTCCTAATACCTAACACTATACTCTAAATCTCACTGCAGGGGCACTACAACTTGCATTAAAACACCTCTGAAAACCTGGCAGCTCAACAGCATCAAGCAGGGAGCTAGGGATAGCGAGGAAACAAAGGGAGGGGGAGATACCGGGAGGGAGGGAGGGAGAGAGGGAGGGAAAGACAGACAGAAGGATTTAGACAGCGGGAGGGAGGAGGGGGGGAGACACAGGGGAGAGAGAGTGGGAAGAAGGGAGAGAGAGTGGGAGGGGGGAGGGGGAGAGACATACAGAAGGAAGAGGAAAGGGGGGGAGGGCTCCAATGACCATGAATATTAATTTATCCTTATGTAATCCTAATTTAGAAAGTAAACACTACATTAATATAACCAATGCTTCAAGCCTCACCATTATTATTATAGGGTTATTATATAATTATGATGAATTGAAAATGGGGGACCCTGATGTAAACAAGACGAAAGTCTTTCTCTGGTCTGCATCCCCTTAACAATTGTATGTATTGAGCTGTACTGTACCCATTCTGCAATCTGTTAATAAACTTTTCAATCAATCAATCAACCATAAAGTCAATCTACCTTGAATAAATCTCCTTTTGAGAACCTGTCACTTCAACAAAGTCAAGCTGGGAGAGAGGGATAGAGAAGAAACAAGGAAAGGGGGAGACACCGGGAGGGAGGGAGAGAGGGATGAAGGGAGAGAGGGATTGAGAGAGAGAGAGATAGAGAGAGGCAGGGAAGGAGGGAGGGAGGGAGGGAGGAAGGCAGGGAGGGAGGGAGGGAGAGAGGGAGGGGAGAGTGAGCGAGGGAGGAAGAGACAGAGGAGAAGGGGGTGGGGGGGTTCACGCAAGTCCCGTCACAGCACACCACGTCGCTGTTTTTACTCCAACTAGTCTTGACCAACATCGCCCCCTATAGCCCTACACTGTCCACTGCCTTAATAAAAGCCCATAGTCCATCCCCCCCGACACATACCATCTACATGTTCCAACCATACCAGTCACCTCATCAGCTGCCTATTATTGGAATAAACCATCCTATGTAAAGTTCCAAACAAACCCACACATCCATCACGTTCCTACCCCACTAGTGCCATCATACTGGGCCCCCAACAAATATAGATTGATTACCAAACAAGTATATACATTCGTCCTTAAAACTGGAAAAACCGACAAAAAGAACTACAACATTTCTCAAGATGGTCGCCACACTAAAACCAAAAAACCTATAAAAACTACAAAATGTCCGATACGGCTCCCCGTTTACATGTGAAGGAGAGGTGTAACAATCAAAGAGGCAACACCGCCCCCTGCTGTAATGTTTAGTACATCACCTCTATTGTACTACAGTATTCACAACGTCCTGCAGGAGGCACCCTCACCCTCCCTCACAAGTGCGTCATCACGCAGCACATCACCACATGACGTCAACTCGACGTCTCACCTCAATAATAAACCACAATCCCCAGAATCCCTTTACACCGGAAGTTACTGTCCGCGCCTCCCTAAGGTCCCGTACCAGCCACCAAGAGTAGCAACACGCGATATTCCCCGAGAGTTCAATCATGCTACATTGTTAGCACAGGTAGCTTAGCATTTTAGCTTCGTTAGCTCCCCACTGCTAGCTCCATTAGTTTAGTACTGCCAGCTCAATTAGCTTAGCTTAGCATCCATCATAACTTCTCCTATACGGCCCATTATCCTGTTGATCCGAACGGCACAACACATCGCGACGTTTACGTAACACAGTTATACCCCGCATCATACTTTTAATCTCATTAAGCGCCCGTTTACAGATCATATATTATCATCTTTATATTAGTTTGCTCGCCCGTTTGGCCCCGCCTGGCCGAAATACACAGTATTTTAAATTCAACGCTCCCAAAAGCCCCCTCCGAGCAGACGTCACTAGTGACGTCATCAGTTCCCTAATTATTGCTTATTTCGATACCTACTACATTAAATTTAGACCTTAATACCACCGATTAAAAAAAATTCAACGAACTTCACACATCATTTTGGTTCCATCACTCTCGCCATTCACTCAATTCACTCGATATCGCAACACAGCGTCCATACGTTACCGCTGCCGTCATCGCGGCTAATGTCGCCAGCTAACCTAGTCTTTATTCAACGGACAGTGTTATGGTTTCTCCGCTGCCGTTTTGGACACTAGAGCTTCATAATTACACAACTATTACACTGGCATTCACTCATAACCCCTAACAGACATTCATCCAAACATATATACTTAGCAAAACATCGTCCTATTACAAACATACCATTCATTTGGCCACATCCATCCTAAGCGCATTTCCTACCCTAAACCTCGCCCGTTTCACACAATTCTTCCCTATTTCCTAATCACAAACGCAGTTCCTTCTTTCAAAGTGCATCATATATCTACCGAGTTATAGAAAATCCGTCTTGCTATACCCCGAGAAACCCGCTCCATTCATGTAAAGTAGCTCGTGGAGAGTTTTGTAGAGCCTCTTGACGGCTTGAATCGGAGGTTTATGTGGTTTATCGTGCTCCCCGTTTAAACCACAATTTCCATATTTTCTACTTTCCTCTTTTCCTCCACGAGCATGATGTTTCTCAGATGTGGACAATGGCCAATCTGAGCCTAAATGACGTCGGATTTGTCTCGACAATTCGCATGTGGAACGTCTTCCAAAGTCTATTACTCAACGATTCTAAGTGAGTTTCTTTTCCGTTAAGCAACCTGGCACGAATCCCTAACCCTCGGCTGTGCGCGATCTGAACTAAATACAGACATCTATATCCTCTCTTTACTGGTAGTCACAATACTGTTCGATGAAGGGCTTGAAAATCCACAATGGTACCCTCGTTCCTCCGTCAGCCGTTTCCCAGAGCGGGGCCCGGTTTTGACGAGTTAAAACAGCGCCTCATTTAACCCGTTCATCAACCAAAATTGTCACTTATCCCCAGACTTTCAATTGTTTCCTTGAACAATTCCTTATTTATAGCTCCATAGTTGCTTATAAACTCTTCATCTTTCGCCTCACTACTGTACCGTTCACTCGGATTGCGCCCCTTTTCTTCATTACATTAGTACCTATTCTACCTAGAATAGTCTTACCACATCATCCCATTGTACTAATCTTAGGTATTCTAACCGAACATCCTCTATCCCCTAACCTATTTAAGTGCTGCATTGGTGTGCGGCCGAGACCAGAGACAGTAGGTCGTGAATCCTGGTCTCTGGTGTCTTCCGACATCAACCCATTTTTAGTCCAGTAGCCTTCACTTTTCCCCATAGCAAAACCCCAATTTGAGACCGCTCGACCTCCACCAATTTAAACGCACCATTATTACTTACCTTCAAACTCGCTGTCCTCGGCTGAAGAGGTGAAGGATAAATCAGTCGTAGAGGCATCGATGATGGGGAGAGAATCTCTCGGTCTCCTTGAGAAGTGGCTGTCGTCGTCTCCAACCGGCTTCGGTAGAATTCAGCACGGGTCACGGACCAATTGAAGTGTCCTTCTCTTCATTTATCTAAGTTCTGTGATTGTATAGTCTTTACCCTTCTCTCTGCATTGTTTGTATTTCAGGTGTTCGGTTCTATTAAGGAAAACGCAGACGAGGTGGTCTGAATCAAACAAACTGAGGTGTTTATTTTCATTCTTAATAAAACACAGCTATGAATCAAACAAGTACAGGATCTGCTTCTTCTATCTAATCATCTCTTTGGTGGTGGGGCAGTTGGTCCCGTTCTGATCGGCGGATGCCGTCAGACTCGTTTCTCCGTGGTGGTGTTGTTTGGTCTTGGGTTGTCCAGGACAACACGAGGCACTCTTGGTGATGGCTGGTTGCCAAGGCAACCCTGGTCTCCGCAATCCTCAGCGCTCAGGCAGGGAGCGCTTGATTTCGTCTCGGCGGATCCCTGCTATGAGGCGCTCCTCTGTCATCTGGTGTCAGTGGCTCTGTGTGTCTCCGGCTTGGCTCTCGAGTCTCCGTTTGGTGAGTCTCCTTCTGTCTCCGGGTGTGTGTCTCCCGCGCTCCAGTCTCCAGCGCTCCAGTCTCCCCTCTCTCCAGGTTTGTGTGTCTGTCCGTCTCCATCAGCCCTGCTTAAAAAGGGAAGAACTTCCCCCAGAGCCCCCGGAGATGTGTCCCCCAGGGCTCAGGGCTTCTCCTATTGGCTAAAGGATCTCCCCGCTGAGTGACACGTCAGCCCGGTCCGGTGTCACAACGTTACACAGTAGAATCCGACTGGCTGTTAGCAGTTAGCCATTCTATTCCATTACCTTATTTGGGGATCCTTACAGCTCCTCCCTCCGTGCACAGATAATTGCATACATCCTTTCAACAGAGAACAGAATACTTGGTGTGCGTGTGTGTGTGTGTGTGTGTGTGTGTGTGTGTGTGTGTGTGTGTGTGTGTGTGTGTGTGCGTGTGTGTGTGTGCATGCGTGTGTGTTGTCAGTGTCTCCAGTGATTGTATTCTTTGGCGAAGATGCCTGGTAGACCCAATAAAACAGAGATAACACAGACAGTGATTCTGTCCTCTGTCGGACACACGGGAACAACACCAGATAGTCGCAAAAAGTGGAAACAAATTACACCGCACTGAGATTAGCAAAAGCCTGAACATGTGATAATAATGAAACAAGTAAAGTCTGGACTCATTAGAATAATAAAAAAGGCCTGCCCGTCGTTCCCCAACCAGTCCATGGCTGTCGGATGCAGTGAGAAAAGCAAGACAGGTCCTGAGAGCGGCCGAGAGGAAGTATAGAAAGTCACCCCTCATTGGTTTCTTCAAAACCATTACTAAAGCTGCCAAAGCTTCTTTCTTGCATCATAAGTTCAAGGCCTCGGCTAAGAACCTTTGCAAACTGCACGCCATCATGTGCTCCCTCCTCACTCCCCCTCCACCCCCTCACCCCCTGCCGAAGACTTTGCAATTTTCTTTGAGAAAAAAGTGGAGAGCATCCGCAGCTGCTTCTACAGTATATACCCTATATTCTGAATTCCCAGAGTAGGAGATGAGCCATGACGTTTATGTATGTCTATAAATGCTGTGTAGTGTGGATGCCTACTGTACATGAGTATAGTGAGTAATCTACATGCCATCACTGCTTTTTATCTATTGACTCATTATAGCTACTTTATTATCTTGAAATAATATAACACCCGCCCATTACTATCACATTGTTTATCATTACATACATGTTGTATCCATGCCTGTAGCTAAATGCTGAACTTAAACTTTTTAGCTTTAGATTTAAAAAACCAGCCAGAGAGATTTTTTACCGGCCAAAAATTATAAATAGCTTTTTAGTATAGCTCCATAAATTATTATATGTATTGTGTGTTATCTCTCCACTCCACACTATGGTAGTGCCTGTGCCAGCACAGGATATATGATTCTGCCCCTTGTTGTTACAAATGTATTAGCTTAAAACCGAGGGGGTTTGGCTTGAGAAGACCCAACGAGCCCCTAGCCGGGGGGGGGGGTCTCGTAACGGGCTCCTCGAGACACAGACTACGTCAATATTTATATATGACAGGAAAGTGTGGGGCCATGTGACTGACCAGGTGGGAAGGAGGATGTGATTAGATAGGAGGATGAGACATCGGGGGGCGGGGGTAGGTGCTTCAGGGGGAGGGGCTTCAGGGGGAGGTGCTTCAGGGGGAGGGGCTGAAACAGGAAGGGGGTAGGGGTACATACAATTTCCACTACAGTGGTAACATTCTCTTTGTGGTTCCACTATCATGTTCTCCTTGTGGTTCCACTATCATGTTCTCCTTGTGGTTCCACTATCATGTTCTCCTTGTCTCTCTCAGTTCTCAATCCGAGGAGGTTTTTCCTGGCTTGTGTTCAGAATAACCTGGCCTTGTTGATGAGAGATAATACTGACATCTGGAATGGCAGTCTGAGAGATTTGACACCCCATGTTACGTCACCCTGTAAACCTGCCCTGCTGTCAGGACCATGTAGAATGAGGAGGCTAATTATAACATGGTGCAGTCATCACATCAACCTCTTCCACATCATCCCTCAATCCCAATTCTTGTTGGCTGCCATCTTGGTCCTTAGTAATATACAGATGGGTGAAAAATCAAAGGGAAACCCAGCAAAGATTTTGGGCCACGAAGCGCCAGAACAGCTTCAATGCACCTTGGCAAAGATTCTACAAGTCTCTGGAACACATAAGAAAAGGATACTTTCCTCTTAGCATGCGACAGCCCATATCAGGGAAGTTTTTCTGACTTTTTGCAACCGGCACTTTGGCGACCCCTAGTGGCTCGGGTGTGTTGTAATACAATATATATATCGAATTGAAGGCTTATTGTTGCCTGTCGATAGCAACAAAATCCGACAAAATCCGTTCAGCGGTTCTCGAGTTACATGCCAGTATTTGAGGCTTGTGCAAAGTACACGGTATTGCGCAAAATACCACTCCCGACTCAGGCTGCAGTAGTTCCGTCAATCTAGATCCGATCTCGAAAATGATTGTGGATCGTTGTAGCCAATGAGTGTGGCTTCCAATGATACCCCATGTGGGGATGTGTGAATCAGGGATCTAGGTGAACAACTAAATTATTTAACAGGAAGCCAAATTAATTGAAGTCTATGAGAAAACTGAGTTTTTCTTTGTACACAGTTGACCAAAATCACTCCTGCCACTCAGGCTATGGCTCCGTCTGGATTTGTAAGCCATACCACCTTCTGGGGAAATACTACCTCTGGACTACTAACTACTACAGAAAAACTTGAGTAACAAGTCTTTTTACAACTCAAGTTCAGACCTATGTAACTCTATTACGTTAGCACTAAAAGTGAATTATTTTCTGGAATCAGAAACTTCAGAATGTCATCTTTCAAAAGAGACCAGGCTCATGCATGTGCTATAGGTATAAAGTATGTTGTTTTGGTTTGCAAAAAAAGGATGCAGTCCTCAAAAACGAAAACTAAAATGGCCAGGAGACTCATTGCAGGTTAAGAGGAAGGAGGAAGGAAGGAGGGAAAAGAAGGTCACTTTAAGGAAATAACTTGTTGTGATTATTGTATAGTATAGTTAGTACTAGCAAGTATAGCTAGTATTTTACTTACTATTGTATTCTTGCACAATCGAAGCAGGCATGGCCAACCGCATTTGATTGATTGATTGAATTGATTGAAAAGTTTATTAACAGATTGCAGAATGGGTACAGTACAGTACAGCTCAATACATACAATTGTTAAGGGGATGCAGACCAGAGAAAGACTTTCGACTTGTTTACATCAGGGTCCCCCATTTTCAATTCATCATAACATATATGACATACATGACATACAGATAGACAGTACTGCTACATCTATACATTTATGACATATCAGATTTGCAAATACAGTACTGTTTGTGATACAAAAGTGTCCAGAAAAGGAGTGTATATACATTTGGCATAGAAACTGTACATTGGAGGAGGTTGGTTGGGTGGGGTGGGGTTGGGTGGGTTGGGTGAGGGCTGTACATTGGAGGTGGGGGGGGGGGGTTGGGAAGGGGACACACACACATTTTACACTGTACATTTGAATATTGACAAAGCCTTACTTGGTCATTTACTGTACAACTAGGTTAGGACATTTGTAGGGGCCAGTTTCGAATTGCAGTCTCACGTAGGTGTTTTTTGAGAGTGTTTTTGAAGGTGGGTAGTGATTCACATTCCTTTACAGCTTTAGGCAGGGCGTTCCACATTGATGTGGCATAATTGCGAAACGTGTTTAGTCCCTTGTTTGATCCGAATCTGGGTTTTACATGATTTGTGGAGCTCCCTCTGGTGTTGTGATCGTGGTATTCACTGACCTTTGGGAAGTATTTTGACATGTACATGGGTACCTTGGTCGCGTAGTGTATCTTGTAGACCAGGCCCATTGCAAGTTGCTGTACTCTGTCGTCTACTCTAAGCCATCCTAGGTTGTCAAAGTGGGCAGGGGTGAGGTGGGTTCTAGGAGTCAGGTCAAGTAGTAGTCTGACTAGCTTGTTTTGAGATGTTTGTAATTTGTTTTTTAGTGCCTTTGAGGTGCTTTGGTACCATGAGGTGCAAGCATAGTCGTAGTACCCTTGAATGAGTGCTCCTGCTAGAGTCTTCAGGGTATTCTTGTTTACCAGAGAGGAGATCCGGTACAAGAATCGCGTTCGTTGGTTGACTTTTTTTATTACATTGGATGCCATTTTGTCACAGGAAAGATTAGCCTCTAGGATGGAACCCAGGTAGGTAATTTCATCTTTCCTTGTGATAATATTGTCACCCACTGTAACCGAGAAGCCGTCGGTCTTGCTGAGTTTGTTATTTGAACCGAAGAGAATGGACTCTGTTTTGCCCATGTGTAATGATAGTTTGTTGTCGGCGAGCCATATGCAGATTTTGCCTAGTTCCGAGCTGAGGGCTTTTTCAACCTGTAACTTGTTCTTGTCAGAGACCAGCAGGGCTGAGTCGTCCGCAAACAGGAACAAGTTGCAGTCACAAGCTGACGACATGTCATTTGCATAAATTAGGAATAGTAGCGGTCCTAGTATGCTTCCTTGTGGAACACCACAGCTCACTGTGAGGGGGGGGGGATAGTGTACCGTTTACTTCCACCATCTGTTCCCTCCCCTCCAGGTAGGATTGTATCCAGCTCACTGATAAACTATCAAAACCAATTGCTTTTAGCTTGTCAATCAGAATGGTGTGATTGACAGTGTCGAAGGCCTTTTGTAGGTCCAGCATGACCATGCCGCAGTATTTGCCCGCGTCCACCTCTTGTTTGATGTGGTCGTTCAAGTAGAGAAGGCATGTGTCAGTGGAGTGGGATGTTCTGAAGCCAGATTGGAATTCGTAGATTAGATTTTTTTCCGCGAGGTACTTTTCGATCTGTTCGTATACTATTTTTTCCATGACTTTCGAGATATGCCCTGGTGTGTATGTGATAAATAAACCTCTTGAATCTTGAATCTTGAACTCTAATGTAAGGATGGAACACCATTCCTCCAAAAGATATTCCCTCATTTGGTTCTGCTGATTGTGGTGGAGAGTGCTGTCTAAGAGTGTCCTGTGGATGGGTTAGGGTTAGTGTCCTGTGGATGAGTTAGGTTAGTGTCCTGTGGATGGGTTAGGGTTAGTGTCCTGTGGATGGGTTATGGGTTAGTGTCCTGTGGATGGGTTAGGGTTAGTGTCCTGTGGATGGGTTAGGGTTAGTGTCCTGTGGATGGGTTAGGTTAGTGTCCTGTGGATGGGTTAGGTTAGTGTCCTGTGGATGGGTTATGGTTAGTGTCCTCTGGATGGGTTAGTGTCCTGTGGATGGGTTAGGGTTAGTGCCCTGTGGATGGGTTAGGGTAGTGTCCTGTGGATGGGTTAGGGTTAGTGTCCTGTGGATGGGTTAGTGCCTTGTGGATGGGTTAGGGTTAGTGCCCTGTGGATGGGTTAGGTTAGTGCCCTGTGGATGGGTTAGGTTAGTGTCCTGTGGATGGGTTAGGGTTAGTGTCCTGTGGATGGGTTATGGGTTAGTGTCCTGTGGATGGGTTAGGGTTAGTGTCCTGTGGATGGGTTAGGGTTAGTGTCCTGTGGATGGGTTATGGGTAGTGTCCTGTGGATGGGTTAGTGTCCTGTGGATGGGTTAGTGTCCTGTGGATGGGTTAGGTTAGTGTCCTGTGGATGGGTTAGTGCCCTGTGGATGGGTTAGTGTCCTGTGGATGTGTTAGTGTCCTGTGGATGGGTTAGGGTTAGTGTCCTATGGATGGGTTATGGGTAGTGTCCTGTGGATGGGTTAGTGTCCTGTGGATGGGTTAGTGTCCTGTGGATGGGTTAGGGTTAGTGTCCTCATCCATCACCCTCAACATAGGGGCCCCCCAGGGCTGTGTTCTGAGTCCCCTCCTCTACTCCCTGTACACACACGACTCTGTGGCTCAGCGGAGTAACAACACAATCATCAAATTTGCTGACGACACAGTAGTGGTGGGCCTGATCTCTGCAAACGAGGAGAGGGCCTACCTGGAAGAGGTCAAGGTCCTGGCGGGATGGTGCCAGGAGAACAGCCTCTCCCTGAACGTCAGCAAAACAAAGGAGATGATTGTGGACTTTAGGAGGTCGGGGGTCAGGGACTACAGCCCCCTCAGCATCGACGGGGCACCGGTTGAGAGAGTGAACAGTTTTAAGTACCTCGGAGCCCACATATCCGAGGACTTGACATGGACCACACACATTGACAGTGTTGTGAAGAAGGCACGACAACACCTCTACTTCCTCAGGCGCCTAAGGAAGTTCCAAGTCAGTCAGAAGATCCTTAAGAACTTCTACTCATGTACAATAGAGAGCATCCTGACTGGCAACATCACCTCCTGGTTTGGGAATAGCACTGCACAAGACCGAAGCAGACTACAGAGAGTGACACGTTCAGCCGAACACACAATTGGAGGGGGACTTCCCACCCTCCAGAACATTTACAACAAGCGGTGCAGGGGTAAGGCTAAGAGAATCATCAAGGACTCCAGCCACCCGAACAACTGCCTCTTTGAACTGCTGCGGTCAGGCAAGCGATACCGGAGTCTCAAGGCGAGCACAGAAAGACTCAGAAGAAGCTTCTATCCCCAGGCCATCAGGCTGCTCAACGAACAATAAACACTATGCAACAACCATCAAATGCACACAGCACACACATCCACACGCACACACTCACTTTAAACAAACAACACACTGCAGCACACACTCTCCACACCTAAACACCTTTATATTTATTGGTAAAGGATTTGCACTACAACTCGTACACCTTACTGTAAATTGTACCTAAATTGTACCTCATCCCATTTCTGCTTTGCACTATATAGTATTGTATATTAGTACATTGCATAGTATATTGTATATTGTATGGTAACTCAGTTACTTCTATTCTGCATCGAACATTGTACATGTCTATACTGAACACTGTGACCTCTATTTTTACTTCTATTTTACATGCTATACTATTTTATTTCATACATATCTTGTCTAGCACAGTCTCTGGAGCGTAACAGTAAGAAGCATTTTGTATAAAAGTATTCTGTACTTCTGTATGACAACTATTAAAGAAACTTGAAACTTGAAGAAACTTGAAACTTGTCCTGTGGATGGGTTAGTGTCCTGTGGATGGGTTAGTGTCCTGTGGATGGGTTAGTGTCCTGTGGATGGGTTAGGGTTAGTGTCCTGTGGATGGGTTAGGGTTAGTGTCCTGTGGATGGGTTAGTGTCCTGTGGATGGGTTAGGGTTAGTGTCCTGTGGATGGGTTAGTGTCCTGTGGATGGGTTAGAGTTAGTGTCCTGTGGATGGGTTAGGGTTAGTGTCCTGTGGATGGGTTAGGGTTAGTGTCCTGTGGATGGGTTAGTGTTAGTGTCCTGTGGATGGGTTAGTGTCCTGTGGATGGGTTAGTGTCCTGTGGATGGGTTAGGGTTAGTGTCCTGTGGATGGTTTAGTGCCTTGTGGATGGGTTAGGGTTAGTGTCCTGTGGATGGGTTAGGGTTAGTGTCCTGTGGATGGGTTAGTGTTAGTGTCCTGTGGATGGGTTAGTGTCCTGTGGATGGGTTAGGGGTTAGTGTCCTGTGGATGGGTTAGTGTCATGTGGATGGGTTAGGGTTAGTGTCCTGTGGATGGGTTAGGGTTAGTGTCCTGTGGATGGGTTAGGTTAGTGTCCTGTGGATGGGTTAGGGTTAGTGTCCTGTGGATGGGTTAGGTTAGTGTCCTGTGGATGGGTTAGGGTTAGTGTCCTGTGGATGGGTTAGGGTTAGTGTCCTGTGGATGGGTTAGGTTAGTGTCCTGTGGATGGGTTAGGGTTAGTGTCCTGTGGATGGGTTAGGTTAGTGTCCTGTGGATGGGTTAGGGTTAGTGTCCTGTGGATGGGTTAGGGTTAGTGCCCTGTGGATGGGTTAGTGTCCTGTGGATGGGTTAGGTTAGTGTCCTGTGGATGGGTTAGGGTTGGTGTCCTGTGGATGGGTTAGGGTTAGTGTCCTGTGGATGGGTTATGGGTTAGTGTCCTGTGGATGGGTTAGTGTCCTGTGGATGGGTTAGTGTCCTGTGGATGGGTTAGTGTTAGTGTCCTGTGGATGGGTTAGTCTCCTGTGGATGGGTTAGTGTTAGTGTCCTGTGGATGGGTTAGTGTCCTGTGGATGGGTTAGGGTTAGTGTCCTGTGGATGGGTTAGTGTCCTGTGGATGGGTTAGGGTTAGTGCCCTGTGGATGGGTTAGTGTCCTGTTGATGGGTTAGGTTAGTGTCCTGTGGATGGGTTAGGTTAGTGTCTTGTGGATGGGTTAGGGTTAGTGTCCTGTGGATGGGTTAGTGTCCTGTGGATGGGTTAGTGTCCTGTGGATGGGTTAGTGTTAGTGTCCTGTGGATGGGTTAGTGTTAGTGTTCTGTGGATGGGTTAGTGTCCTGTGGATGGGTTAGTGTTAGTGTCCTGTGGATGGGTTAGTGTTAGTGTCCTGTGGATGGGTTAGGGTTAGTGTCCTGTGGATGGGTGAGGTTAGTGTCCTGTGGATGGGTTAGTGTTAGTGTCCAGTGGATGGGTTAGTGTTAGTGCCTTGTGGATGGGTTAGGGTTAGTGCCCTGTGGATGGGTGACGTTAGTGCCCTGTGGATGGGTTAGGGTTAGTGCCCTGTGGATGGGTGAGGTTAGTGCCCTGTGGATGGGTTATGGGTTAGTGTCATGTGGATGGGTTAGGGTTAGTGTCTTGTGGATGGGTTAGTGCCTTGTGGATGGGTTAGGGTTAGTGTCCTGTGGATGGGTTAGGGTTAGTGTCCTGTGGATGGGTTAGTGTTAGTGTCCTGTGGATGGGTTAGTGTCCTGTGGATGGGTTAGGGGTTAGTGTCCTGTGGATGGGTTAGGGTTAGTGCCCTGTGGATGGGTTAGTGTCCTGTGGATGGGTTAGGTTAGTGTCCTGTGGATGGGTTAGGTTAGTGTCTTGTGGATGGGTTAGGGTTAGTGTCCTGTGGATGGGTTAGTGTCCTGTGGATGGGTTAGGTTACTGTCCTGTGGATGGGTTAGGGTTGGTGTCCTGTGGATGGGTTAGGGTTAGTGTCCTGTGGATGGGTTATGGGTTAGTGTCCTGTGGATGGGTTAGTGTCCTGTGGATGGGTTAGGTTAGTGTCCTGTGGATGGGTTAGTGTCCTGTGGATGGGTTAGTGTTAGTCTCCTGTGGATGGGTTAGTGTCCTGTGGATGGGTTAGGTTACTGTCCTGTGGATGGGTTAGGGTTGGTGTCCTGTGGATGGGTTAGTGTTAGTGCCTTGTGGATGGGTTAGGGTTAGTGTCCTGTGGATGGGTTAGTGTCCTGTGGATGGGTTAGTGTTAGTGTCCTGTGGATGGGTTAGTGTTAGTGTCCTGTGGATGGGTTAGTCTCCTGTGGATGGGTTAGTGTTAGTGCCTTGTGGATGGGTTAGGGTTAGTGTCCTGTGGATGGGTGAGGTTAGTGCCCTGTGGATGGGTTAGGGTTAGTGTCCTGTGGATGGGTTAGGGTTAGTGCCTTGTGGATGGGTTAGTGTTAGTGCCTTGTGGATGGGTTAGGGTTAGTGCCCTGTGGATGGGTGAGGTTAGTGTCCTGTGGATGGGTTAGGGTTAGTGTCCTGTGGATGGGTTAGGGTTAGTGTCATGTGGATGGGTTAGGGTTAGTGTCCTGTGGATGGGTTAGGTTAGTGTCCTGTGGATGGGTTAGGGTTAGTGTTGTGACGTTGTGGACAGCGACTCCTACAAGTCGGTTGGTGCGCCTGCACAGTAGAATCAGGAAGCGACGAGGGCGGCGTGTCCCTCCCACGCAGACCCTCGCCGCTGAGAGATCGTGCTGTGCAGGTGAAAAGATGTGACGGCTGCCTCCTCGAGTACCGGAGGGGACACGTGATGCAAGGCTTCGTCCACATTGCAGCCGGCTTGTGGGAGGCATGGCCTAACAATGTTCGAGACAGGGGAGGGTAGAATTGGACAATACGAAATTGGGGAGAGAAAAATCGAAAAATGGGGAGAAAAAGTAGATAAAAAAAGGGTTAGTGCCCTGTGGATGGGTGAGGTTAGTGTCCTGTGGATGGGTTAGGGTTAGTGTCCTGTGGATGGGTTAGTGTTAGTGTCCTGTGGATGGGTTAGGGTTAGTGTCCTGTGGATGGGTTAGGTTAGTGTCCTGTGGATGGGTTAGGGTTAGTGTCCTGTGGATGGGTTAGGGTTACTGCCCTGTGGATGGGTTAGGGTTAGTGCCCTGTGGATGGGTTAGATTAGTGTCCTGTGGATGGGTTAGTGCCCTGTGGATGGGTTAGGTTAGTGTCCTGTGGATGGGTTAGGGTTAGTGTCCTGTGGATGGGTTAGGTTAGTGTCCTGTGGATGGGTTAGGGTTAGTGCCCTGTGGATGGGTTAGAGTTAGTGCCCTGTGGATGGGTTAGGGTTAGGGTCCTACTGTCCTGTGGATGGGTTAAATAAGATAAGAAATGCTTGTGTTATCATGGTTATGAGATAGAAAGATACACACAGACACAAGTGATTACAGCACCCAATAACAATAACAATTCATAATGAATTGTCTCTCTCTTACCCTCCACCAGGTGGCATATTAACAGTGTGGTCAGAATGATGGCAGGGTGGCGATGGATAGAGGGAGGGAGGGAGGGAGGGAACACACAGCTCTCATGAATGTATTCATCCGTTCAAGCATGTCACCCGCAACAAGTGCAGTCCATGATCACCCAAGCCTGCAATACGCACCCACACACACACACACATGCACACACACAGATACACAGATACACGCACACATATTTTCAATATACTGTAAGGGTGGGGGTGTCGGGAGAACCCAAGAGCAGAACACAAGGCACAGGAAAATGAGGCGGTTTAGGGAATTTAATATGAAATCCAGAGAACGACAAGGAAGGCAGGTAGTCAATTGTTGGAGTGAGAGAATACAGGTGGGTGATGTGTGTGTCCATGCGGTCCCGGTATACTGCAGGCTGGTGATGTCCAAGGGTGAGGGTGCAGGCCGGAGGTGTGCGATCCTACACACAGGAGAACAAGGGTAAGTACGACGCAGAATACTGAGCATACAGGTAACACAAGGAGTAACACTGAATTGTGTAACAGCTAACTATAGGTCCAAGAAGGTCCTACTACCAAGCCAGGTACAAACAACACTCGGGCCAGGTGTGGCAGGGGTGCAGGCCTCTTATCCTGGCTCTGTGATGAGTCTCAGGTGTGCAGAGGTGCAGGCCTCTTATCCTGGCTCCGTGATGAGTCTCAGGTGTGCAGGGGTGCAGGCCTCTTATCCTGGCTCTGTGATGAGTCTCAGGTGTGCAGGGGTGCAGGCCTCTTATCCTGGCTGCCTAAATATTAAAGGCAACCAACTTGTGTCTAGCCATGCCCAACTTGCGTCTAGCCACGCCCCCGGAGCTCTGTCACGGCAGCATTATGTAGCAGTAATCCCCCCTATTTTAACATTGACAACTAGCTCAACTGGTAGCGCCGCCTTGCTGTGGATCCTGCATTCTTTCGCCGGTTAAGTTTAGGCATGTTAACTTTAAGCATTGTTTCGGAGTTGGTTAAGGTTAAGGTTAGGCATTGTTTTGGAGTTGGTTAAGGTTAGAAGGGTTAAGTTTAGGCGCTGTTAAGGAGCTGGTTAAGGTTAGAGTTTGTCTTAGAGAATGGCAATATTCTTTCGGAGTTGGTTAAGGTTAAGGTTAAGGTTAGGCTTTGTTTCGGAGTTGGTTAAGGTTAAGGTTAAGGTTAGGCATTGTTTCGGAGTTGGTTAAGGTTAGAAGGGTTAAGTTTAGGCGCTGTTTTTTTTTTGATCCACTTTTTCTCCCATTTTTCTATATTTTTCTCCCATCCCAATTTCGTATCATCCAATTCAACCCTCCCCTGTCACGAACGCTGTTTCTTGCCTCCCACAAGCCGGCTGCAATGTGGACTAAGTCATACATAGCACAAGTCCCCTCCGGTACTTGAGGTAACAGCAGTCGCATCTTTTCACCTGCGCAGCTCGACCTCTCAGTGTCGAGGAGTAACGCGTGGGAGGCTCACGCTGCCCCCGACACTTCCTGATTCTACTGCGCAGGCGCACCAACCGACTTGTAGGAGTCGCTTGTTCACAACGTTCGATCCCCACCCTTCAGTTTTCCCTCCCCGTAATACGGCCAATGTGTATTACTGCGGACGACCAGCCAAACTGAAAAACAATGTGGAGAGCTGGATTCGAACACGCGAATCCTAGCGTCTCCACACTGGTGGCGAGTGCCTTAGACCACTACACCACCTAGCCGCCCAAGTTTAGGCGCTGTTAAGGAGCTGGTTAAGGTTAGAGTTTGTCTTAGAGAATGGCAATAGACAGCCTATTTCCGCGCTGCAGCTCTCTCGCGCTGCCGCGGTCACATGGGCGTAGTGGCCAATCAGAGAAACGCTAAACACAAGTTGGTTGCCTAAAATATTCACGCATCCTGGCTCCGTGATGAGTCTCAGGTGTGCAGGTGTGTAGGCCGGTCCAGGTAGGCAGGCTGAGAGTGAAGCGGGAACATGGTAGTGGGGACCTGCTGATAGACAGGGGAGAGAAAGGCCCTGGCTGTGGCTGTAACACATACATGCACGCAGTCACACTTGCATATTGCATGCACACACACACAAACACTCTTCACCCTTCATTGAGTTTAAATACTGATTCACTGAGATCAGATACAGATTCAAATTCACTCCACTGAGGTAAGGATTTTGAACATTTGGAAAATACTTTTGTCAAAAAATATGTAGTCCACATAGAGCAGGGGTCCAAACACTAAATACTATGTGACCAAACCAGTGTTGTAGTACTCAAGTCGAGGACTAGGACTCAAGTCTGAGTCCTGGACTGATTTTCAGGACTCGTGACTCGACTTGGACTTGGACTCGAGCATTGACTGCATTCGGACTCGGATGGTGCAAACTCGGACTCAGACTTTTAATTGATAAATACTTTTTTATTTTTGTTTGTAATAGGCCCTAATCATTTGGCATAAGATATTGATGGCTAGTGCATTTGTTTGGCTATTGTGTCACAAATTAAATAAACTCGGCTCTTTGACTGCCAGAGTGGAGTGGACTCAACCTTGATGACTTGGACTCGGACTAGGGTAATGGGGACTCGACTCTGGCTCTTCTTTGGTGACTCTGACTTGGACTCGGACTCGAACACTGGGAGATTTAGTGACTCGACTACAACACTGGACCAAACACTAAATACTATGTGATATGATTTTGCTGTCAGAGACATTCTCAATGTTGGAAATTCATAGCTGCGGTGTGCCCCCCCCCCTCCCTCCCCCATCTCTCTGAGTGCCTGTCTCATAGTGCTGACTAAGGTGATGGATGCCTCGGGGTCTTGGCCAAGATTGCAGTGACTGCTCTACATGCACCACCGAGGCCATGGATCAGCTACTTACCGTTGTCTGTCCATGGTCTTGTCAACTGGTCCGTCGACGCGGTTTCATTGCTGGGTTAAGTACTTCTATTCTATTCACATAATATGCTTACTTCATATATCTACTCAATTCACATATATGCTCACCACTTGTATCTATTGCTATGTCCCACTACAATCACGCGAGCTGTCTAACGCCTGTCCCGTCTCCCCGTCTCCCTGTCTCCCTGTGAGTTGCTGTCCTGGAGTGCTGACCGGAGTGTCGGACGTCCCGTGATGAAGGCCGGGAGGATGCGACCCTCTCTGCGTGCCCTCCTGTCTCCGGCAGTCTCGTAGTGGTGACCGGAGTGCTGGACGTCCCGCGATGATGTCGGGGAGGTTGCGACCCTCTCTGCGCCGCCCCCCTATCTCCCTGTCTCTGGCTGTCTCGGAGCAATGACCGGAGTGTTGAATGTCCCGTGATTAAGATGGGGAGGACGCGACCCTCTTTGCGCCGCCCCTGTGCCTCAAATAGATTCGCTATCAGCTCTATCTTTAATCTTTCAAAATGTTCAGTTGCTATCGCTATCAGCTCTATATTTAATCTTTCAAAATGTTCAGTTGCTATTGCATGCACTCATCTGTGTTTCACTACACACTTGAGTGCATGCTTACCAACTGTTAGTCTGCAACACTACTATCACCGACATCTAAGAAGGGAGATCCCCCCTTGAATGGCCCTTCTAAGGTTTCTCTCCTCCACACTGCCTGTGGAGCATTTTCCCCTATTGTTAGGTTTTAGTGAGTTTTTCCTTACCTTCGCGTGGGGTATGTCTGGGAGTGCTTGCATTCTTTCATTTATTTGCATTTATTTTAAATTTGTTGGAACTTATGGTGTTCTTGTTTTGTTCTTGACTTATTGTTATGTTTCTTCTTGACTTGTTTAAAGAAGACGTGTACGGCCCATGGGGACATTAACGTGTGTTGTCGGGCCTTACAAATAAATTTGATTTGATTTGATTTGCCTTTGAAACCAGCACTCTTTCAGTGAGAGACCAGAGCTATCGGAGTCAAACATGTTTCTTATTAGACCAAATCTGTAATTTATTTGACCATATACATTTTGGCTGTAGGCACATAGATTCCTGAAGAGTTTTGACTTGAAGATTGAAAACAAGTCTTTTCTAACTTTCATAACTTAAAACAGCACTCTATTTTTGGCCAATAATTCCCAATGTAATACGATCTATTTCTATTCTTGTATCAAAAGCTAAA
>NC_140165.1:108355627-108368127 GCF_963971535.1 Notolepis coatsorum
TTTTTTTTTTTCATTTTTTAGCGTTTATCGCTTTTTCTGGTCAAGCATGACCGACAGAAACAGGTTGAATGGGATATAGATCAGGGGAAGACACTCTGAGAAAATACGGCGAGTCCGGGAGTCGAACTCGTGTACCCCAGACGGTTGTCCCCGACGCCGAAATAGCGCAGAGATACGCGGTGAGCTACTGGAGCTCCCCTTGTTGTCCTCTCTTAACCTGTCCTCTTCTAATCTGTCCTCTAACCCAAGTCAATCCCCACCCACTCCAAGTGCTGAAACAGGAACCTCATCTTTCATTTTGTCATCTTTCTCTCCCCTTAAGTGACGTCAAACTGTCCCACTCCATGCCGGCTGTAGCCGATACCCTCCCCCACTCCTCCAGACCATCGCACCAGACATCCTCCCCACTCCTCCAGACCATCGCACCAGACATCCCCCCCACTCCTCCAGACCATCGCACCAGACATCCCCCCCACTCCTCCAGACCATCGCACCAGATACCCTCCCCACTCCTCCAGACCATCGCACCACACATCCTCCCCACTCCTCCAGACCATCGCACCAGATACCCTCCCCACTCCTCCAGACCATCAAGTCCTCTCTCAACTCTGGTTCTGGTTCCCACCTTTCTAAAATAGAAAACAGAACCCTGAACCCTATTGTCTCTCTTCTCCCTTTTCTCTCTAAAACACTTGAATGCGCCATATCCAACCAGCTCACTGATTATTTATTACAAAACGACCTCCTAGACCCAAATCAGTCAGGCGTCAAGACTGGTCACTCCACAGAGATGGCCCTCATAGCAGTCACAGGGGCCCTTCACTTAGCAAGAGCAAAAGGACTCTTCTCTGTCCTAATCCTCCTGGACCTGTCAGCAGCATTTGACACAGTCAACCATCAGATCCTCCACACGTCCCTCGTAGGAATGGGAGTTGGAGATTCTGCGCTGGCACGGCTGTCATCCTACCTGGATGACCACTCCACATCATGTATCATGGAGAGACACCCTATCAGACCCCTGCCCCCTACAGACGGGTGTCCCCAGAGCTCAGTTTTTGGACCCCTCCTCCTTCTTTCTCTGCTCCAAATCTCTGGGTAACACTATCACTATGCATCAACTATGGTGATGACACTCACCTCTTCCTCTCCTTTCCTCCCTCAGATACCCAAGTCTCTGAATGGATCTCGGCCTGCCTGATCTCGGAAAACCCATCCCATTTTCCACAGACTAAAAGCACACTTTTTACTACGCCTATACTACTATTAGGGATGAGCGCAAATCCAAATATGAATTCAGGAAAGCACGGATAATGAGATGGACACAGATATTTTGATTACACAGATATTAATATGATTATTGATTCAACACGCCTTTGGAGACCTATTTTCAGAACCATCCCAACCTCTCCTATGTTACTGTACTAAGAACAGCCTTCCACTGCAACTGGTATGATGTTGCATGTGACAAATAAAACCTTGAACTTGCGGGTGGACTTGAACATCAATCATGTAAATTTTGAACCATGCCATCCAATAATCAGTGATCAATCGCACTTTTTTTTATACATTTTTTTAAATGGCCAAGTCTGCACCCTAGGCCTACACACACAATGTGGGATATCTATTGCTGCTGGAAGATATAGCTGATCGTGCACTGAGGAGGGAGTGCCAGTACTGCAACCATGCCAACCTATTCGCAGAGAGTGATTAATACCTAGCTGGACGATTCAGGCTACCAAGACCTGTGCAATATCCTGGAGCCAGCACTGAGGAGCTGGACCAAAGGCTCAAACCCTGTGCCTCCACATGTCAAGGCTGAGACACCAGATATCTCCCCGGTGCATTTTGAACAATATGCGTTCTATGCGTATGGCCTGGGCGCCGTGAGCGGCCAGAGCATCTAACTGTTCTAACAGAAATATATTATCCATTTCAGACAAAACGCACGCAATAAGTTATAATAATAATAATAGGGCGGCTGGGTGGCGCAGTGGACATTGCGCTCGTCACCAACGCAAGAGACACCGGTCTCGAATCCGGCTGTCAGCGTTGCCTCCGGCTTGGGCCGGCCGTCATACTGACTCAATTGGCAGAGTCAGCGGGAGGGAAGTCGATGGGTGGTGTCACATAGCAATGTCTAATGACAATATAAAATATAAGCTGAAGCGGGCTGTATGTGAAAACCAGCCCCTTCAGTAGTGCACTAAGCACGGTCCCGAGCAGGTAAGAAAGTAAACACAAGGCGTTGTTCCAAAAATAGTAAATTATATTTATTATACAGGGTAGGACTTCAAACCTCCACTGCTTTAGGATGAGGGAAGAGGGGAAATAATCCCACAAACATATAACAATTAGGGAAAAGGGTAGTTGGAGAACACACAAGCAAATATAATAAAGTAAGGCACAAGGGCCAACACAAGCCCTAGTGACCTAGTGTCACAGGACACAACCACAAACCCTGCGGTTGGCAGTCTGGGAATCCCCCAGCAAAATGTACACCACGTGCACAGCACAATATAGTTCCACACAAGCAGTGGCAAAAAGGCAGAAGGCCCAATACATAGATATATATTAATTCCACACAAGCAGTGGCAAAAAGGCAAGAGGCCACAATATATATATATATATATATATATATATATATATATATATATATATATATATATATATATATATATATACTCACCTGGTAGCTGCACAAACACAAATACAATGCCTACCAGGTAAGTGGTGTGAACAACATGAACACACAATAAATCAGTCCCACACAACAGTGGACAGTGTTATAATAACTATTCCACACAAACAGTGGTAAACAATGGCAACCTCCAACTCTATGGTCACTGGCAAATGACTCCATGAGGCGCCCGGACGAGTGTGTGCTGTCAGGTATTTGTCCACCCGTCCCTCTTGAGGTGATTGCCATCAGCTGTCACCCATTAGGCAATCAGCACTCTTCAGTGTAGGGACGGGCGGCACCTGACAGAGAAAAAGAGACAGCATTAGCTATCATGCACACACACACACACATCACATCCAAAACATAACATATTTACATATACTAACTAGGGATGCTCGATATTGGCTTTTTTACCGATACCGATATTCCGATATTGTCCAACTCTTAATTTCCGATACCGATATCAACCGATATCAACCGATACCGATATATGCAGGGTTTCCCCCCCCAAAAAACGGAATAATTTCAGGTAACTAATAATTTCACTGGATGCAATATTGTTATTGTTTTTTTTTTTTTTTTTTTACCGATACCGATATTTTCCGATATCACATTTTACTGCCGATATCGGCCGATAATATCGGTCGGCCGATAATATCGGCCATCCCTAATACTAACCTGATGTTCAGATGGTGTCATAAATACAGTAATAATGGTAATGACCAACCCACGTACCCATGTACGTCACAGGTGGTAATCTGGTCGTTGTAAACAGCGACTCCTACAGGTCGGTCAGGGCGCCTGCACAGCAAAGACAGGAGATGGCGGGGGCAGTGTGAGCCTCCCACATGTTACACCTCGCCAATGAGAGTCCGCGCTGGCAGGTGAAAAGAAGTGACTGGCTGCCTCCACATGTATCGGAGGGGACATGTGATGGGCTTCTATCCTCCCTACGACCAACCAGTGGGGGCACATGTGAGCAACGATCAGGACAGGGGAGGGAGAATTGGCACGAGAGGAAATTGGGATGGGAGAAAAATCACAGAAAAAGGTGGAGAAAAAGTGGGTAAAAAAAAAAGATAATAATAATTATTATTGAAAAGTTCTGGATTTTTTAAGTCATATTTGGGAGCAATTGACCAATGGTAGGCTTTCTTTTTTTATCTGGGTACGAGTTTCTTATCTGGGTAAGAGTGCTCTCAACCACTCTTAGAATTTGGTCTTGCCTAAGAGAAAAGCAAAAATAAGAAGACATTGCTGAATCCCAAGTAAGAACAAAATAAGAAGAAATGCTAGTTAAGAACAAAATAAGAGGAAATCTGTTGTTATATCGCTTCGTGAATGAGTCTCTTCTTTGATGGGTTGTCGGGCTCATCTCTATGCGGATGACACTGTTGTTTATTGTGTTGCTGAAAATGTACTCATTTAATACTTTGCAGGATGCACTTTTTCATCTTAAACTGGTAGGGGAGAACGGGGGACGTTGTCACATGGGTAGGTTGTCACATTCATTATATTTCATCACCAGAGGGTCCTGTCTCCCATATTTTGGTATTTAAATGTCCATTTGTAAATATTCCGCGCTTCAGTATTTTTCTTCTAGGCTTTTACACAATTGGTTTATAATGAAACAATTATTACCCTTAAAAAGTGTGAAGGGATAGCTATAGTTTAGATTGTTGTTAGCTAGCTAACTAGTTGTTAGATGACTGTTAGCCTTGATACTATCAAGATATTCCAGTTGGGGTTGGTCGTCACATTTTCTTTGCGGTTGGTCACATGTTGTGTAGGCTATTATTGTTAGGCCGATTTATTGTGTTCTTATTTTGTTATATATAGGATGGCCTAAAGATGTGTTTCCTGTTTATGTTCATGTTAAGATGCATTAAGTTATGTATTTGTCAACTTGTCAATGCAATTAAACTTCCAAATTTAGTTCTGCCTTCTTGTCTTCTTTTTAAGATTTTTCCCATTAAAACACATGGTGACAACCAACCCCATAGTGTGTGAACCATCCCCATGATGGGGTTGGTTGTCACAATGTGTCAGAGTGTCTTTGATAGGTGATTAACTCTTTGTTACAATACGTTGGAAAATGAGAGGGATACACATTTGAAGCCAACATCTTAAGCTTCAATTTAATGTAAGAATGACTATTGAAAGATGTTTTGATGATGAGCAATTCACACTAGAGTAAAAAAGTGTGACAACTATCCCCGTTCTCCCCTACTCAATGTAAACAAAACAAAGTTCATCCTGTTCTAGTCTAGAGTCAAAGGTACAGTTTGCGAGGATTTGCAATTGCATATATACACTGTGAATAGGTCTATTATTGAGAGAGTTAAAGAATATAAATATCATGGCATCTGGCTTAATGAGAAATTTAAATACCATGTAGATAACCTTGCAAGTAAACTGAGACAGAAGGTTGGCATTTTGTACAGAAACTAAACCTATTTTCTAATGCTTAGCAGAAGGAAGGTCGTTGAAGCTACGGATTATGGAGATGTAGTTATATTGCGTATGGCTTATCGCGTCCCGCTCAACCCTATTGAGATACCCCTTATCTCCTTGTACCTACTGTACACCACCACGAACACAACTTATACACCCACACCTGACCGGGTCCCGCCTCTATGGAGGCGTAGCCTATAAGACCATGGTCCTGGTCACCAAACACCCTTCCTCTATTTTCGTTCCATCATATTGGATGCAATGCACCTTATGTAACTAATAGTATGAAAAAGATTGGAGGAATTGCGTAATGTTGAAAGCTTACCGGAGGTTGCGTGCCCCTGGCATCTTCGAGGCATGTTTCAGCGACACAACGGGCCTATGTTGATGTTCCTCATCTGTCGGCAGCCAGATCAAGGTGCAGCGTACAAGGTTGGCTATCGAGCCGGGTTGTACAACGGTGAGCCCTGTGTCATTAGGCACGAGTATTAGTGTTAGTAATGCTGGGTTGTTGTTACACAACCATGTTGTGTGTCGGCGCCAGGGGGGGATGGTTTGGTGAACGTTCACTGCGGTGAACGGGTTCCAAACGGTCCTGCAAGCGTGCTGTTAAACAACTAATGCTAGCTACATGCTAATACTAATGCTACATGCTGAACTCTATTGCTACGCTGTTCTAATGTCTCCGCCGTGAGATGTTGTCACTTCTCCCTCCTCTTGCCCGGTTCATCAATGAAGGTCAGTCGGTAGCTGATGTGGGGGTTTTGCTGAGTCCTATTTACCTTTTTACGGGTAAATGGGTTGACAACAGGGTAGGCCGTGGCTAGGTAGCCTAGCCAGGTACGTTACCTTTGTGTTCCGGCGGGGTCTGTTGAACGGTGTCCCCATCTGGGAGCCGATGCGTGAGCTCGGCGGTGTAGCAGTAGAGCTATACTACTGCAGGATGGGACTTAACGGCGGGTTAGGGCTCAGCTGGCTAGTTCCTATCCACATTGGCGTCGGGTAGTGGGGCTATGGGTCCAGCCGACATTGTAAAATGTTGCGTGTTGTGCGCAGGCGGTTGTTGATCTGGGTTCCACATCGCCTCACGCTAGGCTGTAGTAGTGTAGTGGGCTACTGTTTTGTTCTGTCACTCTGCTATGAGAAGGTCTGTCTATGCTACAGCTTTCTCTCCTCTCAACCATTCATGCTGACGGTCAATCGGTGTCTATTGGGGGAGTATGCGGGGGGGGGGCTTTGTTTACCTTTTTTGGTAAATGGGCTAAGCTAGGGCTGGTGTGCTGTTGTGAATATTTTGAATGAAGGTGGGACTAGTTCGCTCTGGTCCGCCTCCCCTTAACGTTGTGTATATGGGTTTGCTCATTCTACAGTATTTTGTGGTTTAGTTCTTTTATTCATTTAACCCTTTCATGGTGCACACCACAGTGGAGGTTGCTGTTTGCAACCACCAATGGTGCTCCGTGTTAACATCAGTCCTTTGCTTTTGACATATTGAAACAGTGCCCCGCCCGGCCGACGCCATGGGTGGGTCGGCCTGGCGAGTGGCTGGTGGGCTGCTAAAGCCTGTACCGCCACGGTATGGAATTGGCAGCGATTGGTGGCAGGGCTTGAGGGCCAGCCGACGTCGACACATCGCGCAAGGTTGTTGACGTTATTAGCTTTGACCCAGCCGCAAGCTATAACCGCTCAGGGTTCCCCTCTCCGCAGGGGATTTTGGTCTTCTGCTGGAGCGCGGGCGGTATTGTCCTAGGCCCCACACCGCCTCACACCGCGCAGCCAGAAGAAGAGAGAGCACGGCCTCGTCAGCGGCGATGACGAGGCCCTCGACAGGCGGCCATGTTTTCCCCCGCCGGAGGTATCCTGGGCCTTGAATCGACAGGTGTCCACAAGGCCGACAGCCTTGGCGGCCGAGGGATCGGCCATGTTGGATGGGTTCGGCTTGAACAACAAGCCGTCACCGTCCTGCCGTGAGCATCCCGTTCTCCGATCACTCCCTTCCCCAACACCAGCGGAAAAAGTGGGCTCTGATTGTTTCCTTTGGCTGCGGGCCGCGTGCCTTCGTTGAAGCGCGGGCGGCCCCACTTTTCGCTTCTCATGGGGACAGGGGCTGACACCCAGTTGATGGCTGAGCCTGGGTCTGTCCGTGAGAATGTTGTGCTGTCAAGCGGCTCCCACACCATAAGATGTGTTGGTTGAGCCTGGTGTTACGTCTGTCAACTATAAGTGTTGTCAGCAGGGGGGCTCTAAACCTTTTGAGGCACACAGTGCGGGCTTCCCCGGCCTCGCCTTCGCCAGGCCAGGTATCATGTTGGTGCCTCCCACTCCTGAAAGATTGGCAGTGGTCTCGCAGGCACGCGTGATTTGGGTGGTAGTAATATCACTGCAGGGCTACGGTGTGTAGGAACCCATGGGGTCCTTACACCTTGCATGTCCGGCTGCAGAACAACTCCTCAGCATGTTCTGGAGGGGTGTTCAGTGGGGGGGCTTTTTTCACCTAGAAAGCCCCCCGTATCAAACCGGCCCTTTCTGTCGGGGTCCCCCCTTGGGTGCGATTGCCTCATGGGTGGTGTCAGGGTCAGATGTCCCGACACGGAACGCTCTGCTCGTACGGTTCCAGGGTTGGCTACGCACAGCGGGTGGAACCGGGCCAACTATCTACAGTTCCTGGCGGACCTGCGCCACATGGCGGCAGGTGCGTTGGGAGTGTCATCACATATGACTACGGCAGTACCATATGTCGAGGTGGATGGAGAGAACGCTGAGGCGGGGACTTGTGTTTACACAACCCCACCCGTTTTCGGGTTTGGTACAGACCCTATTGTCAGGGTCTCCAGCAGTGACAGCTCTGGTCAACGAGATCCAATCTCTGTGGACGAAGCAAGCCATCATCGTGGCATTCTCCTCCCGGTGTTCTCTGGTGCCTGAGAAATCGGGAGGGGGGGGTGTCAGACCCAGGCTAGACCTGTCCCATGGGAAGGTTCAGCATTTTTTGGATCGTCTCCTACCTGTTGAACAGGTGGGGGTCTGGTTCTCCTCCATAGACCTGTAGGATGCGTATGCGCATCTCCGATCTTCCATCCTAGGGCTTACCTACGCTTCCTTTGCAGGGTTAGCGTATGAGTACCAGAGGCTGCCGTTCGGTTTTCTCTGGCTCCCCGCATCTTCACCAAGTGCGTGGAGGCCGCACGGGGGCCTCTGCGTCATCAGGGGTTACAGAGTGTATTCTGCCCTGACGACGTTCTGGTCCTTCGCGGTCAAGGTGGATCGTCAGGTCTCGTATCAGGCAGGTCCCTACCAGCCTGGGGTTGCTGTAGACTGGAAGTAGAGTACTCCTCTTCCCAGTCAACGGTTGGAGGGCTATGGGCATCCCTCTCAGAGCGTGTTGTCAACACGCTCGGGAGGTTCCGTCCTAGGACGGTTACGGCGCTGTCTCACGTCACGTTTTTCACCGACGCCTCCCTCGCTGGTGACGCGTCGGGCCAACGCAGTAGGGGGCAGCTGGCAAACCATGCTGCCCGGTCTGCGCTACGTTCAATGTGTTGGTGTTGAAAGCGGTCCTTCTGGTCCTCAAACGGTGTTGATCAGGACGGACGATACGACGTCAGTGTCGTGTATCGACAGACAGGGAGGAGTACGCTCCCCCCGTCTGCACCAGGCTATGGGCGGCTGGCTATGGGCGTCCTCCATCTGCGCGGCCTGAGGGCTCCCCACATCCCCGGCAGGGAGAATGTGGGTACAGGTGTACTGTCGCGGTGCGGCCCTCATCCTGACGGGTGGGGATTACGTCCGGACATAGCCAGGCAGGTCTGGGACCGATGCCGTGCCGCCTGGGATTCTTCCCCATACATCTGTTAGGTCAGTTGTTGGCACGGGTATGTTGAGGGGCGCAGGTTCTTGATCCTGATGGTGTTACCATCCGGAATGCGCATGCTCCCTCCACTGTCACGCTTACGCGGGCAGATGACGTATGTTCCAAGTGTGGTGTAAGGCGGGGGGCCGGGACCCAGTCTCCTGCCCCCTGGATGCTGTCCTTAGTTACCTCCAGTCTCTCCTTGATAGACTGTCGGCTTCGACGGTGAGGGTATATGCAGCAGCTATATCCTCCTATTATGAGGGATTTGAGGGGATGTCTTGTTCAGCCACCCTCTTGTGAAGCGTTTCCTGCTTGGCGCTCGACGCGTTAAGCCGGTGCAACGCTCCTTGGCTCCGACTTGGGATCTTCAATTGGTCCTCGGTCGGTTGTCCTTGGCCCCGTTTGAGCCGCTCGAGCAGGCGTCGTTGGAACAGCTGTTGTTCAAGACCGCATTCTTGCTGGCTGTCACCTCCGCTGACGCGTGGGTGTGCTTTGTGCTCTCTCGGTACGTCCAGAGTGCCTGTCTTTCGTCCGATTGCGGTGCCACTCTGCGGCCTAATCCTGCATTCGTGCCTGTAAATATCCGGAGTTCTTCCGCTCCAGTGATATTGTGGTTCAGGCGTTTCATCCGCCTCCTCACGGTAGTGAGTTAGATGCGGGCCTTCACCTGTCATGTCCGGTCCGTGCTTTGGGAATTACCTCAGCCGTACTCAGGACCTCGGGGTCACAGTTCAGCTTTTTGTCTGTCACGTGGTTCTCATGCCGGTAAGGCACTATCGAACAACGCCTGTCCCATTGGTTGTGCGAGGGCATTGCCCTCTGCTACATGTTGGCTGGGCAGGATCCCCCTGGGGGCGTCAGGGCGCACTCCACTCGTGGGGTGGCTGCCTCTGCCGCTCTCCTGGGTGGGGCTTCGGTGGAGGATCATGGTCCTCCCCGGGCCCCTTTGTAAGGTTTTACCTCATGGACATGACCGGGGGTTCTGTCTCCCAGGCGGTTCTGGGGTCTGTGGCCTTTCCTGCTTCCCGTCCTTTGGTAGGGTAGCAGGAGTGTGTGGGTATGGGCCACAGTGTGTTAGGTCACATGTGGTTCTGCCTGTGCTGTGTGTTCAAGGGGTTCTAGTTCCCTCTTGTTCGCACTCAGGTGGAGTTGACTGCGCCCCCCCTTCGTTAGGAAGGATGGGGTGACAGGGATCCCCGCACCCCTTGATGTGGGCTTACGGGTCCTCAGGGGGTACATCTGTCGGGTCTCGCGTCCGCTCTAACCCATATCTCAATAGGCTTGAGCGGGACACGATAAGCCATACGGAATATAACGATAGGTTATGTATATAACCTAGTTATATGAGTATTGGCTGAGCGTCCCGCTCTAAGCGGCCCTGAGTTCCCTTTTGAGGGATCTTTTACTGGAACGGGATTTTGGCGAGGAAGGGTGTTTGGTGACCAGGACCATGGTCTTATAGGCTACGCCTCCATAGAGGCGGGACCCGGTCAGGTGTGGGTGTATAAGTTGTGTTCGTGGTGGTGTACAGTAGGTACAAGGAGATAAGGGGTATCTCAATAGGCTTGAGCGGGACGCTCAGCCAATACTCATATAACTAGGTTATATACATAACCTATCGTTTACAGACATGCTGCTGCTTCCCTAAAGCCTATGGACTCTGTATATCATTCTGCACTTAGATTTATTTATTTATTAATCTAAGGTTATGGTAGCCATCATTGTATCATATGATACGGTTGGGTAGTCCTCTCTGACAGAGAGATGTGACTTGCATTGGTATCTTTTTCTGTATAAAGCTATTATTGATGATTTCCCGCCCCATACATCACTTAATTACTGCGCTGGAACCCTGAACCCTATCATACTCACTCTGGTGATTGGCCTATACCCATATTACGAACACCGGCCCCCACACACACAGCAAGTATCACTCCGCAGCTCTCACCAGAAGTCTATAAAAAAAAACGTCAACCGCAGCTCCCGTTTTTCCAAACTTTCCCCCAGAGCGAGCGGTCGCACAATGAATTTCTCCGGGGAATCCGCGCCTGCCTGTACATTTCGAAACGACCGTGTAAGTACTGTTTACTAATCTGTTGGACTTCTTATAGCATTCGTTAACTTTTATGACCGTCTATAGTGTTTGTGAGATGTTTTTACAGAGATTCTGGTCATATTTTCCATCAAAAATCTTGTTTTGAAATCTACCGTGTGCGACTAGGGAGAGTTACCTGTGAGTTGGCTAACATGCAGGCTAGCTGCAGGCTAACGGCAACACAGTTGTCGTATTTATTTCGCAAATGCAGTGTTTTCAAATAAGCCACATTGCTGTATTTAGTGTATTCATTAGTGGGTCATATTCCTATATGTAACATATCTCATTTTATCAACTTAGAATTGACGGCAGTGTCTAGATGCTGGAACTAGCTCCCATGCTAACAGCACCGGCTGAGATCCAGGAACAGCGCCGTCATTCCCCTACCCAGGACAAAACCTTCAAGAAGGGAGAGGTTCTAGAAGGAAGACAAGGCTCTATGAAGATAATGGGGTAAGTTTGAAAAAAAAAATTTAACACACACATGAACGTTTTATAATTATCATCACAATATGTAAATAAAAAAAATGTATATATTTTTTTATCAAATCTAGTTTCATTAATTAATTAATAACTTTTGAACAATAGATGCTATTTCTAATCTGTCAGCTGTTCTATATTGCCAACAAGATTGTCTACATTCCATTCAATATACATAAATCTGATTTAAGCAAGGAAAGTGTAATTTAATACATTTTTATCTTCCAAGTTTAATTTCAACAAGTTCAAGTGCAACTACATATGAACCATAATAATAAAAATGATGATGATAATCATACACTTATTTTATATCATTGGAAAGCCCTAGTTGTTAGCTTTAAAATGGCACCAAATATGAGGTACTTTGAAATACCCAGTAACTAATAATCTATCACAAACCAATGCAATATCATGTTCAGGGATTTCCTAAATACAAGATAGCCCTGGTCCCCAGAGTTTGCACAGAATTAGGAAAATCTGCTTCTGTGCCCCTGACACGTGGAATGTTTTGCAAAGCACCTTAAAACTCAATACTTTAATATCCATTGGTCAGTTTAAATCTATAATGGCCAACCATTTCACTTCAGCCTGTAATTGTTTTGATTGATTTGAATTGTTTACTTTATTGACTTTTCTGTTTTTATATTGTTTTTGTTGTATTGTTCCTCTTGACGTCATTGTAAATGAGAGCCTGCTCTCAATGATCTTTCCAGATGAAATACAAATGTAATGAATGAATGAATGATTGTTAAATGAGGGGGTTCAGACAGTTACAGTAGTTTAGTTAAAAATTTAAAATATAAATAAAGAGAGAGAGCACAAATACAGATGACAAGTACAGAATGAGGAGATAGGAATATGGAGGGCGGCTGGGTGGCGTAGCGGAGATTACGCTCATCACCAATGCAAGAGACTCCGGTCTCAGCATTGCCTTCTGC
>NC_140165.1:108373127-108430513 GCF_963971535.1 Notolepis coatsorum
ATATTGTGCAGAGTTCCACTGTATCATCAGAGGCTGGGTGGCTGAATTATGAATGCCATGGCGAAAAAATTAAATATGATCTCAATATCGCTGTACAGCGTGGTTTGGCAGACAACGCATGGCGGGCAATAACGCTGTACAACGTGAACGGCGGTGGATGTGTTAAGCACACGCCAATCACCAGAGTGAGTATATAAGGTCCAGATTTCCAGTTCAGTAATGAAGTCATGTAGGTAATTGGATGTAATGCTTGCTAAATAACACATTTTAGATTTAACACATTCAGTTTACAAGCTAGCAAGACAAACTACTCTGTTTGCGAGCTAACAATCACTCAACAATCACACTACAACCCAACATATCTGCCTTGTATGTCCTTTGATGAAGAAATCTGTCTACCAAATGAAAGAACACCTGTGTTGCGTCTCTATGTCCTTCATCAACTATATTTAAATAATACCTTTCTCCTCAGCTAATAATAATAATAATAATAATAGATTGGATTTTAAGAGAGAAGCGCCTTTCTCAGACTCAAGGACACTGTACAAGGAAAGGATGGAAAAAAATAAGAAATAAAATTGAAAAAAATATAATAAAATACATAAAAAATCTGTGTATAGTAACAACAAGAAAAAACAAATAAGATAAAAGAGATAAAAAAATTAAATAAAAAAGGAGGCAAGTTCTGTCCAATTGGATGAAGTGGTTGAAATTAACAAACAAACAAACAACAAAACAAAACAACGGAATCTGTGGCTTAAAAAAAAGTCAGGGGTGGGCTACTTGGGAGCGGGGCCGTGTTGCGTGAAGGCAAATGTGAACAGGTGGGTTTTTAGCTTGGTTTTGAAGAGGTTGATGGTGTCAGAGCCTCGGATGAGGGGGGAGAGGGAGTTCCACAGTCTGGGGGCAGCTACAGCGAAAGCTCGGTCTCCCAGTGTGGAACGCCTGGTGCGGGGGATGGTGAGGAGGTCGGAGTTGGAGGATCGGAGGCCTCGTGCTGGAGTGTAGGGGTGGAGTAGGTTGGTCAGGTAGGAAGGGGCCAACCCGTGCAGCTGACCTGTGTGTGTGAGTCGTGTCTCCTTTGGCGTGGCTGCGGTCCTGGGGCGCGTGGCCTGTCATTCCTCTGTGGAGTTTTGGGGTGGGCGCGTGGTATTCGCTGGTTTTCCTCGTGGTGGCGGGGGCGCCGGGGCTGGGGTAGATGGAGCGGCCCGCGGGGTTGGCATTCCCATCGCCGTGCAAGGCGGTGTGAGTGGCGCACGGGCTGTTTGGCGTGCTTTATCGGGGGGTGTGTCTTGGATGGGGATGTGGTAGAGATTGATGTGTGAGGTGTTTGGGGGACTGACTGTTTCGGGGGGTTCACATGCCATGGTTCAAAAGTTATGAATTAATTAATGAAACTAGATTAGATTAAATTTTTAAATTTTTTTTACATATTATATATTATTCATAAAAAAAACCTTCATGAGTGTGTTAAAAATGTTCTTCAAACTTACCCCATTCTCTTCCTAGAGCCATGTCTTCCTCCATACTCTCTGCCTCATTATAAGCCTCTTGCCTGGGGATCTCGACTTCCTTGTTGATAGCAGCTGGTTAGCAGCGTCATCTCGACTTCCCTGTTGTTATGCCAGCTGTTACAAAGGGTCAGATTAAACCGAATATATATATTTATTTATGGATATATATTTAATAGTATTTGTATATCGTTTGATATCCCTTGTATATTCTTTGTACATATACACGGAATATCCCTTTACCTGGTACAGGACAGACCATAATATTCGTTCTCCTATTGGAAGCGATCCCCTAGGCGCCAGTGACTTACCCCCTAGAGCTGACTTGAAAGCTACCGACATGACTTGTCTTAACATGCCCGCTTCTGCCCATGAATACGGCTACCGAAAGCAGAGCGGCACTATTTGTCCACCGTACATATAAATAGGGCGCAAGAAATGTAGAATTCCTCTTAGTCCCTTGTCCCGTTCAGTCTCGTTCAGTTCCAGTTATCCAAGTGACGTCTCTCCCCACTACGCAACGTGGGCAGAGTAGGGCTCGCATCGCCCCAAGATAGAGTCTCGTGTTATCCTACTACGTTTGTTTAACGTATCGTTCGCTCCCTACTAGTAAAAGCCTTCATTACGAGTCAAAGACCACGTGAAGTGGGTAATTGTGTGTCTACATAGAGCACTTATTGCCGCGTGCTAATAAGGATAGTAACGTCAAGTTCAACTGTGAACTACCGTGCACCACGGAGGATACCTACACCGGTGATTGCAGAGCCACTTTCCGGCAGGATTATTGCTTTGACTGTGGCTGCTGGAGCAGAGAACCGCCTACCCCGCTGCTACTGTGGGATCTACACATGTGAGGACATCACTCGAGCCCGTCTCTGTCGGAGCAGAGACTCCACGGCTTCATCTGCGGCGCGCACCCTAGGATTACAGCTGCTGCTTTCCCCGCTGACACAGGGGTGATATCGCCTCCGTGGACCCTTGACTTTGTATAGAGCATTGCCTCCCCCTGCTGGCTTACAACTGGTAGTACCCCCCTTTCAGTATCTCCAGTATCTCTCCTGAGTACCATAGATAATTACTAATATTCATTATTGATTTGCCTATGCACATTCTATTTGCCTTATAAGCGCAATTAAAGTAATGTAATAATACCCTTTTGATGTAATAAATATTCTAAACGAGTATTTGTGTGGAAACCGTGTTATTGTGGAGAAGTTCTCATCATATACTTGTGTACAGTAAGGCCAGTAATGTACATAAGACGGTAGTAGTTTAATGATACTAATACTTGATTAATACAGTCAGGGAATTGTACCCCTCAGTTACAATTGGTCCTTCGAGCCCCGGATAATAATTAGCGTAATATTAATATAATATTAATATTGACATGGCCGATGACGAACACTCCACAAACGGTTCTCCTAAGCTAGATCGCCCGCAGCGCAGACGGCAGCCACCTCCCTATCTAGAGGCATACTCTGTCAGTCCAATACCTAGCTTTAAAGGGAAATTAGATACGGATAAAATAACTAAAGCGGATAGTAAAATTATGTCCGACCCTACCAACCAGGCTACCCCGCCAACAGAGGCCCTAGTGGGTTCTAATGTAACTGACCAAGCTCACGGTGGGGACCAGGAGGGAACTGACACGACTTTATCCCCCGACAACGCCGACGAGGTAGTCCCCGGAGCGCTCCAGGATAAAGAAAGCCCTCCCGGGATGGAACCCGACCCACCACAAGAAGAGACGCGCACCCAGGGGATGGATCTCCTCGGTACGCAACAGGAGAACGGGTCTCCAACAAGTACTGCCGGGAGCCGATCGCCCCGAACGGCGTCTTCCCCCAGCGCGGCGGACAAGATGCTGGCGCAAGCACTCATCGCCACCCTGGCAGCCTCCACCGAACGCGATCGACTTCAAGCGCAACAGACGCGACCGGCTGCAGGCGGAGCTGATGGACAAACTGGTTGCCATGGCGACACCCCCTCACTCCACACGGAGCTCTCAGAGATCGTCAAGACATGGGTCTAGGACACATTCCCCTACCCGACGAAGCGACCCGGGACCCCGCCAACAGGAGGATCCTGTCCACGTCTCCGAACCCCCTCCCCAGCCGGTCCATACGAGACCCAGCAACCGGGAAGAATCGGACCACGTCGAGAGACTGAACAGAAGACTCCAGGTCCTAGCAGAGGAAGAGGAGGAGGAAGAGGAGGAATGTCAAGCCGACCAGCAGCAACGTACTCTGGCCCAGGAGGCCCAGTACAGCCCCGACCAGCAGCAACGTACTCTGGACCAGGAGGTCCAGTACAGCCCAGAAGTCAGCCCCGAGGCCCTGCGCTACAAACCCCCGACTCAACTCACGGGTGAGTTTGACGCACCGCCAGCCCCGAGGGACAGCACCTGGGTACCCGACCTTCGGTACCCACCAAGTACCAGCCCAAGACGACACGCACGGGGAGACTCGCCTAGGAGGCCTCTTCCCCAACGCTCACCGATGTGCCAGTCATCCATGGCATCGTACATTGGCGCACCGACGTTTCCAGACTTCACCCATGAGAACCGAGCACAGTACACGGAGCTACGGATGTGCTTAGAGACAATGATGGTTGATGTAGCTGATGAACGCCACAAGTATGCTACCCTATTGAAGCACCTCAAGGTGCCCCGAGCGCACAATATAGCGCTGGCCTATGCCAACTCTACTACCCCATACACAGCGGCTCTAGCAGCACTCGACCAACGGTATGGACGCGTATGGGACTACGTGATACAGGAGATAAGAGACATTGACCGTCTCCCCCCAGCCAGAGACAACAGAGCATTAGATGACCTGTCTATCAAGGTACAGTCCCTGGTAGGGATGCTGGGGTCCCAGAAGGAAAAGGGTATCTACGAACTGTACGCTAACTCTAACGTAGAGAGGATATTAGAGAAGCTCCCTCCCGCCCGACAAGAGCGCTTCAGGCGGCAGAGAGACTACCGCGACCCCAACGGTCCAGAGGCATCCCTCCTAGACCTATCTGAGTTCCTCGCCAGGGAGGTCAGTAGCCTACGACTCGACACGTTCGTATGGAGTGGACCAAGCCCAAGACTCGGACCTCGGGGACAAACGGATAACCGCCGGTTGGTGACCGTTATGCACCAAGCCGAATCAGTACCACACAAGAACCACAACACCCCCTCGACGAAAGAGGACCAGTGGAAGATTGAGTGCCAGTACTGTGAGGGAGAACATCGGCTGTATCAGTGCGAAGATTTCAAGAAGCTGACCACGGATGATGTGAGTCAGTGGGTCAAGGACCACCGCCGCTGCTTCCGCTGCACGCGCAGCCACCTAGCAGCTGAGTGCCGCTTGAAAAAGAAGTGCAGCAGGTGCGGTGGCACCCACTTGGAGGTCCTGCATGACATCAACAGGCGTCAGCCAGGACAACAGAGTGGGCCCGTCGCGGTAATGTACCATGCCGAGGCGGTGGCACCAGCACCGAAGAGCCACCAGACCGCTCCCTACTGTACCTACTGCGACGGCGGACACTGGCTGGCACAGTGCGCCGAATATAAGACACTGAACCCCGTCCAAGTGGACCAGTGGCGTGAGGCGGCCCAGGCGGGCGCCGCTTACCACGCAGGGGCGGCCCAGGCGGGCGCCGCTTACCGCGCAGCACTGTGCGGAGCCCACCAGAAGGTCCAAGGCAACCAACCAACAGGAGTGCTCCATATTGACCAGCATAGCGGGACCCCCCGTGTGCTCCTCAAAGTGGTCAGAGTGCTCCTGAGCTACGAGGACAAGGTCCTGGACACTTACGCCGTCCTGGACGATGGGTCTGAAAAGACTCTCCTCCTCGCTTCCGCAGCAGCCCAGTTGGGCCTGCGAGGTGTAAAAGATACAATGACCATACGCACCATCAGAAGGGACCAGAAGACCATAACGGGTGAAAGGGTCTCCTTCAAGATAGCAGCGGTGGACCAGCCCGAGAAGCAGTATAGTATAACTAACGTCTTCACCAGCCACGACATAGGCCTGTCTCAGTACACCTACCCCATCCCACAGCTGATGGCTAAGTATGTGCACCTACGTCAACTACCTATACCGCTTATCGACGGCGCCACACCGACCCTGCTCATCGGCTCCGACCACGCGGACCTCATTCTCCCAATTGAGGCGGCCCACGTCGGACCCAAAGGATGCCCAGTCGCGGTTCAGACCCGACTGGGATGGACGCTCCAGGGCCCCCTCTACGGACTTGACAGTCAACCCACGTCTACACGCTGCCTACACACAGAGGCGAGCGACACCGGCCTCTCCCCCGTACAGCAGAGGCTATTGACATTAAGCGAGAGGCCCGTGAGAGAACCGTGGGTACCAGAGGGAGTTCGGAATTCCACCCCCCTCAGCTGCGCTCCAGACGTAGCTGACCTCGAACCCAGCACCCCAAGTGACTCCTTGACGGGGCGGCCGGGACCGGCCCCTCCTCAGATGGGGTACAGAGCAAACAAGAGAAACAGAAGGAGGAGGAGGAGGCACAGCCAAGCACAGATCAAAGCAGTCTCAGGCCCGCTCCCTCCTAAGCCCCCCTTCATCCCGTCCAGTCGTCATGACCATAGACCAGTCAATATCCCGAGCTGCGTGGCCGGCAGGCCGCGTAAGCAAAGTGACCACTGGTGCCGACGGAAAGGTCAGAGTGGCAGAAGTGCTCGGCCAAGGGCGGACCTACAACCGACCCGTGGCGAGGCTGATAGAGTCGCCAAGGCTCCCCGACTCGCTTAATGACGACCATGACCCCTGACTTTGTGACCTGCCTACCCTCACAACGGACATTGAGTAGTGGACAGTGCGGTTAATCTGTCTCTGCTTAGCTAATTAGGTGGGACTAATTAGGGGGCGGCTGTTACAAAGGGTCAGATTAAACCGAATATATATATTTATTTATGGATATATATTTAATAGTATTTGTATATCGTTTGATATCCCTTGTATATTCTTTGTACATATACACGGAATATCCCTTTACCTGGTACAGGACAGACCATAATATTCGTTCTCCTATTGGAAGCGATCCCCTAGGCGCCAGTGACTTACCCCCTAGAGCTGACTTGAAAGCTACCGACATGACTTGTCTTAACATGCCCGCTTCTGCCCATGAATACGGCTACCGAAAGCAGAGCGGCACTATTTGTCCACCGTACATATAAATAGGGCGCAAGAAATGTAGAATTCCTCTTAGTCCCTTGTCCCGTTCAGTCTCGTTCAGTTCCAGTTATCCAAGTGACGTCTCTCCCCACTACGCAACGTGGGCAGAGTAGGGCTCGCATCGCCCCAAGATAGAGTCTCGTGTTATCCTACTACGTTTGTTTAACGTATCGTTCGCTCCCTACTAGTAAAAGCCTTCATTACGAGTCAAAGACCACGTGAAGTGGGTAATTGTGTGTTTACATAGAGCACTTATTGCCGCGTGCTAATAAGGATAGTAACGTCAAGTTCAACTGTGAACTACCGTGCACCACGGAGGATACCTACACCGGTGATTGCAGAGCCACCTTCCGGCAGGATTATTACTGTGGCTGCTGGAGCAGAGAACCGCCTACCCCGCTGCTACTGTGGGATCTACACATGTGAGGACATCACTCGAGCCCGTCTCTGTCGGAGCAGAGACTCCACGGCTTCATCTGCGGCGCGCACCCTAGGATTACAGCTGCTGCTTTCCCCGCTGACACAGGGGTGATATCGCCTCCGTGGACCCTTGACTTTGTATAGAGCATTGCCTCCCCCTGCTGGCTTACAACCGGTAGTACCCCCCTTTCAGTATCTCCAGTATCTCTCCTGAGTACCATAGATAATTACTAATATTCATTATTGATTTGCCTATGCACATTCTATTTGCCTTATAAGCGCAATTAAAGTAATGTAATAATACCCTTTTGATGTAATAAATATTCTAAACGAGTATTTGTGTGGAAACCGTGTTATTGTGGAGAAGTTCTCATCATATACTTGTGTACAGTAAGGCCAGTAATGTACATAAGACGGTAGTAGTTTAATGATACTAATACTTGATTAATACAGTCAGGCAATTGTACCCCTCAGTTACACCAGCGGTCATCCTCCGTTCTGGGTTGATACAAAGGAAATATATTATATATAGATTCAGTAATGAATCAACTAAATACAGCAATGTGGCTATTTCAAAACATTGCATTCGGTAAATAAATACGTTGTCCGTCTGGCACGGGCGCGCCGGTGCGCGCCGGTGTCTGCTCGCCGGTGTGTGCTCACCCACGATGCCAAAGACGCTTTACATTAGCCGCACAGTATGACCAGCGTTAGATTCCATGTAAAATAAAATGAAATATATTATATATAGAATATGAGCCAGTAACTAAATACAGCAATGTGGTTATTTGAAAACATTGCATTTGCGAAATAAATACCTCACAGCTTCAAAGTTAGCCAACTTAGCCCGCAGCTAAGCAGCTGCTTAGCATGAGCATGAAGCAGCTGAGTGAGGAGCCGTCACACAAAGCACGCTTCCTGGGGGGTTTTCAGACTCGCATCGGTACTTTTTAAACAAGCTTTTTGAGTGGAAAATATGACCAGAATCTCTGTAAAAACATCTCACAAACACTATAGATGGTCATAAACGTTAACGAATGCTATAATAAGGCCAACAAATGAGTATAAACAGTACTTACACGGTTGTTTCAAAATGCGCGAACAAGCTCTGAATCCCCGGATAAAAGTGATTTCATGACTGCACGCTCTGGAAAAATCTAACAAAAAACACGAAGCACGCTTCGGGAGCGATATATAGTCCCTGTAAGACCTACGGACTGATACTTGCGGTGATGGTCGTGATGTGTCTTAGTGACAAGCCATCCAAATATGATGTCCTTCCGCCCAAAAGGGACAGATCAGCATGACAACAGCGCCATACATCACCTGGAAGAGTTTTAAATAGCTCCCAATGTGAATTTATTTAAGGTACAAGGTTGGCCTGTGTGACCTTTTGTCAGGTGTGACACAAATATATGCATTATATTTATTTATTACATGTTTTAACATTCGCCGAAATGCTTGATTGTGATTGGTCAATAGCGCTCGTCAGAGGTCCGTTATTACTCGATAACGGACCTCTGCCGAGCAATAATGACCGCTGTGCGCAGCTGTAGCAATCAAGCCCACTGACACACACTGCATCAGTGCAGCCAATCAGACACACCTGCCGGCTGCCGGCGAAGCTGCCGGCGATGACAGCGGAGCGACAGAACAGAACTGCGTCTGCATTTGATCTCGTCTTGTCGATGGTGTAAAATGAATTAGGTATATTGTTAGTAAGTTAGCCATGTAATAAGCGGGATAATGTATAGCTATACTCGGTCATTGTTGCAAAATAATTGACCTTCACTACGTTTAAAGAACACCTCGGCGAGGCGCCTCTGTGTTCTAAACTCCGTGTCGGTCAATTATTTTGCGACAATGACCTCGTAGCTATACATTATCCCTTACATATCTGTCCAGCCACTTTTGATTTCAGATCTCAGTTTTTGAGGTCAAGCATGAACATAAGCCTTAGTGTTGCTACTGAAGCTGATTATGTTTTGGAGTTGTCTCATGATCTCCAAGACATGAAAACATACAAGTCTAAAATTCTGACATTACTGACACCATTAAGCAAAACTTCCCCCCCCCCAACATCCCATAATAAATTGACCCTTGAGCTTTAATCTCACTTTAAGTAGATTATATTAGAGCAAGGAATTAAACATGAAATGTAATCTCTTGTTCAGGAATCTACTGTAGGTTCTTGAAAACATATTTGCTTACAGTCCTACATACTGTAGTGTGGGCGGGTAGACTGGGCGAACCGATTTTGGGCCTGTTCCAAAATAACATTTAAGTAGGTGCAGAAGGATTCCTTGTCTAAACTAGTATAATCAGTATTAACTATGGCTGTTGCTGTATTGTAAACATACTGTAAAGTAAAGTGATGAAGTCAGAGAAACCACATTACGCCGTTAGCTCAATACTTTATGTTCTATTACTATAGCTTGGGTTGGTTCCTTTAAGAGACACAGGAAGTTGGTAACAGGAAGTCACCCTTCGACCTCTTGAGTCGCTCAGGTATCATGGTTGCCTTTTTGTGGGTTCCGGCCCATATAGGAGTTCGAGGAAATGAGTTGGCGGACAAGTTGGCCAAAAAAGCTTGTGAACTTCCTAGAGTTACAATGAATATACAGAGTAGTAAGGCTGAAATCCAAAGTATAGTCAAACTAAAGGTTAAGGAAAAATGGAAAGTCATGTGGGATAATGAGAGGTTAGGGAGATGGTTTTATGGGGTGCAAAAAAGGGTGGGTTGGAGTAGGGCTACTAGTAGAAACAAGCAAGAAGAGGACGTGTTTACAAGAATGAGGTTGGGACATACAGGGTTGAACAGTACGTTAGTAAAGTTAAAAAAGCATATTAATGGACAATGTGAGTGCAGTGTTAGTCAAGAAACGGTAGACCATGTTGTAGAACAGTGTACATTATATCAAAGGCAAAGAACAGTTCTTATTAGGAATTTTCAGAGGGAAAAGATATCACTTAAAATAGTTGACATATTGCAAAGAAATTCTGGAGAAGTTTGTATGGAGAGTTTATTTTATTTTTTGAGAACAACAGGTTTATTTTATAGGATTTAGAACATCCAGATCCACACTCCTTATCAGTAGATGGCGGTAATGCTCATTGAAAGTGATTGCCAACCGCCAATAAAATAGAAAAGAAGAAGAAGAAGAAGACCTCTTGAGTCAGGAAGTAAATGCACATGGCATGGAGAACAGCTATTTCTTTCAGCAATAATCTGTCCACATCTTGTGCCCTTTGGTATGTAATCTCTATATTCAATTTCAGTTCATTATTTGTTGTAAAATATGTTGTTTTCTGAAGTGTGATGTAAAAAGGCTACCAGTAGTCTCTCTTGATTTCATTGATGGTTATTAGAAAATGTAATGCATATGTGATTGATTGATTGATTGAAAACTTTATTAACAGATTGCAGAATGGGTACAATTAAAAGGATAAAGATATTCTCTTGGATCTTCCACTTATACTGTAAATTAACCCTGGGTTCTTTTAATTGAATGTCGGCATTGGTGAGCAGAGATGAGACGAGAGTCAGATGGCAGTCCACAGTTTACTGAACTTCTCACAGACACAGGACAATAAGCATAGATCACAATCTGGACTCCAGGCATATGTACATCCACGCAGGGAGAGCACAGTTGCACAGGAGCCCCGATAATACAGAAGTTAGCTGATTTATACATTTGTCGTTGGACACCCCTCCTCCTGGCTTAATGATTGATAGTTGTCACCATCATAGCTTGAGGACAAAGAGAAACATGCGGGAAGAGAAGGTAGAGGGAGGGGTCCTTTCAGTACGTGTCTTTCATTAAGGGTGGGGGCCGAACGATAATTGGTCTCTGGGGTCCCCCGCATTTGGGCGCGTTGTGTATCTGTGTGTATATCTTTGTGTATGGGTTTGAGTGAGTGTGTGCGAGGCTAGACTGAGTTCATGTCCTCAGTTTTGATCATCACTCTTTTACTTCGTGCTATTCATGACACTTTCTGATACTTAAGCAACCAAGTGGTGGCCATAAATTCTATGTGTGTTTATCTGTGTGTATCTTTGTGTGTAAGTGTGTGTGAAACGAACTGTCTATTGGTGTGTATGTGAGTGTGTGAGTGCATGTGAGACAGCCAGGGCTTCAGAGTGACGGCCAGGGCTTCAGACGCAAGCAGCAAGAGGAGATGTGCGCGTGCGTGCACGTGTGTGTGTGTGTGTAGAGAGTGGCCCAGAGCCAAAAGGTCAGCAGGTCAAACCAAACTGTGTGTGGAAAATAGACTGAGAGACACAGAGAGAAAAGGGTGGCTTCAGATATTAGATGTTTCCATTAATTCTATCACCTTACAAGAGGGCATGACAGTAGTTTTGATGGTTTATTCCTTCACAATACAGTACGGCTCAATACAAACAACTGTTAACTCAATCTGCACCAACAACATTTATATATGTGTTTGCTCGACAACCGTTGAACGCCAACCACGTATACGTTATTTGGTCCGTTTTCCTTTTTTCCGATTTTAATATTCTATTCATTGTCACGGACATGTATGTTGCCATTAAAAGGCATACTGGGACCCCGAGGGTGCAGTGCCGGCCAGATCCTACTAGGTGGCAGTATCGAGAGTGCAGTAAACCCTGTTCCAGACTGTGTTACGTTTAAACCCCTCCGGGCGCTGAATTTAGATGGAGCCAAGTAGATCGCTTCATCCGACCACTTCGAAATGCATCTAGCACACTCGATCCATAAGTTGTGCCCAATTATGTCCGGGACCAGATGGACACCAATACTGGAAATCGCGAGCAGACAATTGGAATATCCTTTTTGGAATACCCCCGATCAAAGGTAAGGACTATCTGACGTCAATTCCAGCTTGATCGTACAATGTTTTCTGTAGTGTGGTAGTGAAAGCGTTAACCATTTGTGGTGTGGTAGTGAAAGGGTTAACCTTCTGTAGTGTGGTAGTGAAAGGGTTAACCCTTTGCAGTGTGGTAGTGAAAAGGTTAACCTTCTGTAGTGTGGTTTATTTGATCAGGGACAGTGCTACATTCAATCAATCAACAGTTATACATTTATAAATGAATACAAATGAAAAACTGTAAATATGCCAACGTTAGCAGGGTTGCTAGTTGCTAGGGTGGGCTATATGTTAAAGCCAGAAAAGAAACAGAAACATAGAAAAGACATTAAAACCAATATAAAAACAATTGAAAACATATTTTGTACATTCACTCACTAGACATTCATGCATCTATCAGATCATGCGACGTACAAGCTCATTACATAGTCAGGCGACACAGTGTACAGTCGAGTACAGTCGGACAAGCACTGCAGACAGTCATGCAGGCAACACACTAGTGTTGTCAAAAATATCGAAATATCGATACATATCGATACTGAATATTTAAAACGGTTTCGATACTCATTTCCCGAAATATCGATACTTTCTGCAGTATCGATCAGGGTTTCCGTTAGAATTTTTTTTTGCAGGTCTGAGTGTCCGGTAGATTTCAATCTACCGGACAAATGGGATAAATTCCGGTCAGAGTTTATTGAGCTTAAAAACAATTGATAGGCCTATATAAAGAATGACATCATCAAGGCATTTATAATATTTTAACTTAAAACTAGACTACTTTTGCGTATATACAGTCATTAATATATTCCAAATAAAATAAGTCCCTCGAGACTGCGTGCTGCTGCCGACTTGAGGTGTCGGTGGGCAGTCTGCCCGACCTTAATAAACAGCAGTCTGTTATAATCACATTTTTATGAGCTAACGAATTCCGTTATATTGGACATTTGTATTAATTATATGAAGCGAAGAACTGAGAAATTTGGCAGAGACGGCAACATTATCGTGGGTTTGCGCCGTGATGTATATCTCCACCTCCCAACGACTTGGTGCTGCTGCTCATAATGTCCGGTGAAAATAATTCCCTCTAAGCACAATTTGATTATTTGAATTGTATTAAAATAGGCTAAAATTAAATAGCCTATGCGATGAACGAAACAATCATTACATTTGTCGTTGCTTCACCAAGCAGCCGGTCAATGACATCCTGTGTCAGCGAGCTGGCAGCTGATATATTTACGTGAAGCATGGAGCAGGAGCAGACAGAGCAGAGCAGCGGTGTCAGCAGCGCCCCCACCCAACAGCTGAATTGCCAATGGCTGAATTGGAGTACTGCACCCTGCCAAGCCATGCTTCACGTAAATATATCAGCTGCCAGCTCGCTGACACAGGATGTCATTGACCGGCTGCTTGGTGAAGCAACGACAAATGTAATGATTGTTTCGTTCATCGCATAGGCTATTTAATTTTAGCCTATTTTAATACAATTCAAATAATCTAATTGTGTTTAGAGGGAATTATTTTCACCGGACATTATGACCGGAGAGATTAGATATGTCGGACTTCACCAGATTTTGCCGGTCAAATACCGGTAATTACCGGCTAACGGAAACGCTGGTATCGATACCAGCTTGCTTGCTCGCAGTGTTCTACCGCAAGTTGTTGACAGACAGACACATGCTTGCCCCTCCTCCTCCTCCGCTGCAGCCCTCCCTCGCAGACCTGTCTTCAGTTTGTAAACAGATTTTAGCTCCGAAGATGGCTAGTGCAGAGCCTCCGCAACTTGTGCTTGTGGATAAAGAAAACAGCAGAAGTGCTGTTTGGAAGTACTTCGGGTTTGAAGTAAACGACGAAGGAAAAGCTAAAGCGTTGTTACAGAGCAGTGCCAACGATACAGCTATTAGCTAACGTTAGCTTATGCTAGCTAGCTGGCCACCTTTATAATTACTTCATGGAAACGGAGTAACGTTAAGTCGACTTCATACTAACTACACTAGTACACGTATGAACTCGACATAACGTTACCCCGTTTCGGGAAAAGCTAAAGCTGCCCATTTGCAAGCGTTGTTACAGAGCAGTGCCAACGATACAGCTATTAGCTAACGTTAGCTTATGCTAGCTAGCTGGCCACCTTTATAATTACTTCATGGAAACTGAGTAACGTTAAGTCGAGTACATACTAACTACACTAGTACACGTATGAACTTTATGTACACTGCTATACAATGCTATATTATACAATCTCAAGTTATACTATACTATTCTTGAAGTGACCTTTCCTTTGGTAAAGTGACCATAAGTGTGAGCGTGTGCAGCATGAGTGTGTGTGTGCTCATGTTAAAGTGGCTGCTAGTGTGTGAGCGTGTACAGTCCAGGGTTATGCTGAGGTATTTTAAATCTTTGACTACTTCAAGCCTCTCCTTTGCTGCAAACATGTCTGGGTCAGGTGTTACGGATGATCTTTTTTTATCCACTTTTTCTCCTTATTTTCAATTTTTTTTCCCATCCCAATTTCGTATTTCCAATTCTTCCCTCCCCTGTCTTGAACGTTGCTAGACTATGCCTCCCACTGGTCAGCTGTAGTGAGAATAGAAGCCTTGCATCACGTGTCCCCTCCGGTACACGAGGAGTAACGCGTGGAGGCTCACGCTGCCCCCGATACTTCCTGTTTCTGCTGTACAGGTGATTGATTGATTGATTGAAAAGTTTATTAACAGATTGCAGAATGGGTACAGTACAGTACAGCTCAATACATACAATTGTTAAGGGGATGCAGACCAGAGAAAGACTTTCGTCTTGTTTACATCAGGGTCCCCCATTTTCAATTCATCATAACATATATGACATACATGACATACAGATAGACAGTACTGCTACATCTATACATTTATGACATATCAGATTTGCAAATACAGTACTGTTTGTGATACAAAAAGTGTCCAGAAAAAGAGTGTATATACATTTGACGTAGAAACTGTACATTGGGGGAGGTTGGGTGGGTGGGGTGGGGTTGGGTGGGTGGGTGGGGGCTGTACATTGGAGGTGGGGGGCGGGGGTTTGGTAGGGGGGGGGGGGAACACTGTACATTGGAATACTGACAAAGCCATACTTGGTCATTTACTGTACAACTGGGTTAGGACATTTGTAGGGGCCAGTTTCGAATTGCAGTCTCCCGTAGGTGTCCTTTGAGAGTGTTTTTGAAAGTGGGTAGTGATTCACATTCCTTTACAGCTTTGGGTAGGGCGTTCCACATTGATGTGGCATAATTGCGAAACGTGTTTAGTCCCTTGTTTGAGCCGAATCTGGGTTTAACATGATTTGTGGAGCTCCCTCTGGTGTTGTGATCGTGGTATTCACTGACCTTTGGGAAGTATTTTGACATGTACATGGGTACCTTGGTCGCGTAGTGTATCTTGTAGACCAGGCCCATTGCAAGTTGCTGTACTCTGTCGTCTACTCTAAGCCATCCTAGGTTGTCAAAGTGGGCAGGGGTGAGGTGGGTTCTAGGAGTAAGGTCAAGCAGTAGTCTGACCAGTTTGTTTTGAGATGTTTGTAATTTTGTTTTTAGCGCCTTTGAGGTGCTTTGGTACCATGAGTTGCACGCATAATCGTAGTACCCTTGAATGAGTGCTCCTGCCAGAGTCTTCAGGGTATTCTTGTTTACCAGAGAGGAGATCCGGTACAAGAATCGAGTTCGTTGGTTGACTTTTTTTATTACATTGGATGCCATTTTGTCACAGGAAAGATTAATAATAATAATAATAATAATAATGGATTGGATTTATATAGCGCTCTTCATGACACCCCAGTGACCCCAGAGCGTGTACAGAGTCCATTATTCGTTCATACACAGTCATACCGGTGGTGGTAAGCTACAATTGCAGCCAGAGCTACCCTGAGGGAGACTCTAGGATGGAACCTCTAGGATGGAACCCAGGTAGGTAATTTCATCTTTCCTTGTGACAATATTGTCACCCACTGTAACCGAGAAGCCGTCGGTCTTGCTGAGTTTGTTATTTGAACCGAAGAGAATGGACTCTGTTTTGCCCATGTGTAATGATAGTTTGTTGTCGGCGAGCCATATGCAGATTTTGCCTAGTTCTGAGCTGAGGGCTTTTTCAACCTGTAACTTGTTCTTGTCAGAGACCAGCAGGGCTGAGTCGTCCGCAAACAGGAACAAGTTGCAGTCACAAGCTGACGACATGTCACCCAACTGACCTGTAGGTGTTGCTGTCCACAACGTCCAATCCCCATCCACCGGCTTTCCCATCCTCTAACACTGCCAATTGTGTTAGTATGACGGCCGGCCAAGCCGGTAGCAACGCAGAGAGCTGGGCTCGATACCAGCATCTCCTGCGTTAGTGGAAAGCACCTTGCCCACTGAGCCACTCAGCTGCCCTACGGATGATATTTCTTCAAAGAACATGCAGACTGTTTTCTTTGTGTTGAGGTGTAGACAGTTTTCTGAGAGCCATTTAACAATGCGTGTCATTATTGTGTTCAGTTTGTATGCTGCCTGGGTTTTGTTCTTTGCGTGCACATAAACCACTGTGTTGTCTGCATATATCTGTATCTGGACTGTTGTGCCAGCGCAGACAGAGGAGGGCATGTCGTTTATAAACAGACTGAACAACAAAGGTCCCAGGATCTATCCTTGAGGCACCCCAACATAGGGCTGGGCGATATATCGAGTATACTCGATGTATCGCGGCTTGTTCTACGTGAGATGTAGTAAATTACTATATCGTGAACATCGAGTATATGTTGTCGCGGCTGATATGAGACTTGCTTTAGTGCAGAGCGTTCCTCTCATTTCATTATAGACAGACCAGCGCGGACCTTAAATGACATGCAATTGTAATTTCATTACACAGACCAGCGCGGACCTTCAATGACATGCAATGGGCTAACGTTAGCTGCTAAGTTAAACCATAATAGGCTAAGCTAACTAGCGTTAGCTCTTAGCTGCTAGCGTTAGCTCAAACCGGACTCCACGACACTAGTTCCATTCGTGGGAAAAGGGGGTGCGTTATATTGACGACGCTTGACAACAGAGGTTTAAAGATAACTTCATATTTATTAGTTATTTGTATCTTGCATCCAGTTTCAATCGCCGTGTGTTCAACTTCCTGTGTTTACATTAGAGTGTGACATCATCGCCTACGGCAGCTTATATGCTCAAAACGCAAACGCGTTCTCTCTCTCTCAGACAGAGAGAGAGACACACGGAGCACTGTGTAAACAGCTGCGTGTGTGAAATAACCAAGTCTCCCCAGTAGCGGCTCGTGGATGCTTCGCCACTAGGGGCGCTATACCAAACATTTTGCAAACATGTACAAGGCACGCATTGGCGAATATTATCACCATTGCCATCGATCAATATATGATCAGTCAGTCAAATAACCACGTTTCCAATAGCCCAACACAAACACGCACAGCTCTCTCTCTCTCTCTCTCTCTCGCTCTCTCGCTCTCTCTCTCTCTCTCTCTCTCTCAGATGATGTCAGATCCAATAATAACCACATTTGTATATCTCGTCATTTTAAACAAGTTACCATTCATTGTCTGAGTGGTTATGCCCCACACGCGGCGAAATTAGAGAGAGAGAGAGAGAGAGAGAGCATTTTAGTAAAGTTACATTTTCAACAAGATTGCTGCTATTTAAACACTTCATGGAAACGGGGTAACGTTAACCTTATGTCGACTGTAGTTATTGTATGACCTCGACATAACGTTTAAACGTTAACGTTACTCCGTTTCCATGCAGTAATTATAAAAGTGGCCAGCTAAGATAACGGAGCTAACAGCTAGCAGTAGCTAACGTTAGCTGAAAGCTAAGACAACGTATCATGTATTAAACTAGAGTTAAGATCGCTAATCTACCTTGTTGTTGGCTTGTTGATAAAGTATATCCACTCCATGGCATTGTCCATCCAGCCTGTGTTGATGTCCATCCATTGTCCATGCACGTCCCTCCACACTGCATCCATATATAGCTTGTTGTTAGCCAACAAGTACTGTGTGAGTGAAGAGCTGTGTCTTTGTCCATTTCCGCCTCGAACAGCCTGCAAACTACCTGGTGTTCTATCGCCATGCTCTAAGACAAACTCTAACCTTAACCAACTTTGAAAGAGTGCCTAAGCCTAACCGTTGAAAGAACTTGCCATCACGCTCCAAGACATCATGTTGCAAACTGCGGTTACGGAAAGTACCGCGTCGGCCAATCAGAGAGCTTTTAGACGCTCGGCTGCTTGCTAGGTCGTTTCAAACCAGCGCCCGAGTTCCATCATAATACATCATATTCAAAGCAAAGCGCGTGGCTGCGACGGATACAGCGATGAACCAGTGCACGGCGGGCACGCGCACTTCAGGCGCCTAGCCCAGAGAGAAATACGGCGAGGAGAAATGCCTGCGGCTATGTAATGAAAAGGTCTATATCAGACAGAATCGTCACTTCCTGTTCAGGAAAACTATTATTAATCTTTGTCAAATTAAGTTATATTGTGCATTGGAAACACAAACATACTTAAAATGAGTAAATATTATTCATTTTAAACATGTTTATATTATTTATAGGGCTATAAAACAAAAAACTAAAGTTTTTTTTCTTCTTCTCTCAATTAACAGGTGGGTCGGCGCCCTAGCGCCCCTAGTGGTAGAGCCGCCACTGAGTCTCCCCCCTCTCTCTCTCTCTCTCTCTCTCTCTCTCTCTCTTTGTGTGTGATTATTATTTCCTCACAGTAGTGTGTAATATATATATGTGTGTGTGTTTGGCTAAAGTGGATAGAAAACACAGTAGCCTACTGTGCAAAAGTCTTAGGCACCCAATAGTTTTTATATAAATTGTCTTAGATGTAAATAATTTTTTTTTATTAGTGTGTCAGTAGACTACTCTTAGTACATATATATATACAGGGGATATCAAACGATATACAAACACTATTTAAATATATATATATAATAAATATATATATTCGGTTTAATCTGATCCTAAACGTAACACATGAACACACACAACTCTCATCATACAATGAAGCTTCAAGTTCACTTTTACCACGTAAGAAAGAACACGGCTTAGGTAGAGAGAAAGGACCTAAGCCCTTGGTTAAATGTTAGCACACATACAAGTTATACATAATAGCGACCAAAAACAATTTTCAGAGAAAGATTTACAAAAAACTCTCAAGCAAGAACACAACCCTAGCATTTCACAGCTGCGGGTCTATATTGCACACGTCGTATCCCCCAAAATACAGTGAAATAAACACACGTTTTGTTGTTTTTTTGTGATCAAATTTTTTTATTTTCAAACATGAAACAACACAGTTCACATAATAACAATAATACAATACATACAATAATAATAATACATAAAAAGACACCAAAAACATCGACTCAACATTACAATGACTAGACAATAAATAAAACAGATTGTACGATTAACACCCTAAGCCCCCTCCCTCACCACCCATCACAGCCACAATCCCCAACCCTCGAGAGCCCCAAGTCCGGTACCCCGGCGAGCCAGAGCATCATGCCCCTTTAACACCCCGACCCGCCGAGGGCCTGAACCAAGGGCCCCCCCCCCTACCCCTTGCCTGTGACACTCCGACACAATCAAAAGGAGCCCAGAACACAAACATAATGGGTTTCCTGAACCCCCTCCATCTACAGGCCCGGCTGCCGCGAACCCCGACCCCGGGGGATCCGCAGTCCGGCACCCCCACAAGGCATAGCATCACGCCTATTTAATGCCTCGACCCGCAGAGACCCCGAACCACAGCCCCCCCCAGTCCGAGCCCACAACCACCAGACCCACATCTAAAGGGGGCCCAGAACATATACATAATTAAAAATACAATAGAAAACAAAAAGAAAAAACAAGTGGACAATGGTCTTCGCTCGCTCTTCACCCCCCCCCCCCCCCCCCCACACTCACCCCAGGACCCCAACGTGAGTTAAATACATAATATATGGTAGATTGTCTAGCAATTGATCGCTATATGCGCTCTTTAAGTTTTGCAACCGCTGCCAACCAGATAGCAATATTCGCTTTGTTAACCCCTAAAACTCGTGCAGTGGATATCTCCAGATATATCACATCGAGGTAGGTAAGAATCCATACCTTCGGGCATAACTTATCTGGTTGTATCCAGCGAGAAGCAATCAACTTTTTGGCAGCCGTAAGGCCGGCCAAAATGAGTCTCTTTACATGTACAGAGGTCGGCAATTGAGAAACATCATTTAACAATAATACAGAAGGCAAGGTCGGTATGGTCAAAGAGAAAACCTCTGATAGCTGAGAGGTAACATTTTCCCAGAAGATCTCAACAGGAGGGCACTCCCAGTACATATGCATATATGTTCCAATGGCACCGTTTGGACACAAGGTACATCGAGAGTCAGGTCTGAGACCCATTAGGTTCAATCGCCTCGGGGTCAAATAAGTCCTGTGAACAAAATGTTGATGAATCTGTTGGTGATCTGCGTTGCGTGATGATAGCCTAATATTTTCCCAGACTGCATCCCAATCAAAATCTATATCCAACTCAGGGATATCCTTTCTCCAAATCGTATCTAGGGGTAGGTCCTTATATGAGGACATACGTAAGTGCCAATAAAAGTCAGAGACGAAGCCTCTCGATGTCTCCCTGTCATAAAAGAATTTGTGAAACCGGTGTCGCTCTAGTGGAACGTCCCATGGAACGCCATGAGCCTTCAGAGCTGCTCTCATTTGTAAATAAAAGAAAAAGGAGTTTCCGGGGAGATCATATCCGTTGGATAGATCCTGGAAAGATCGGAGACCAGAGTCATCGAAGATATCCCCCAATGTATGGATGCCTTTCCCTTCCCTTCTAGGGTATCTAATGGGTTGTTGTCCAATAAGGAGTAAATTGTTATTGAATAGAGGGGAATGCGTGTGCAATTTATGGCGGTTAATGCGTGCTTTCTGGGTGTCACGCCAAATCTGGATCACATGTGTGATAAGAGGGCCAAATCGCAATTTGCATTGCTTAATTGAAATGTTGGTATACACAATATCTTGAAGTCTATGTGGGGACACCATCTTCTCCTCCAATGGTCGCCAGGACATGGCGACCAGGACATGCTTGAGCGTCAAACCAAGTGATGAGAGGTCTCAAAGAGTAAGCTTGAAAATAATATTTGAAGTCTGGAAATGCTAAACCCCGTCGAGTTTACTCCTCTGTGCAGTGGATCTCTTTAAGCGTGGGCGTTTGTTGTTCCAGACGAATTTATATGCAGCAGAGTGCAGTTTTTGCCAGTAACCAACAGGAGGATAAAACGGTAGCATGGAGCTGATAAAGTTAATTCTGGGTAAAACATTCATCTTAATTATTGAGGCACGGGCCTGTAATGAGTTTTTTAATTTGGACCACCTGTTAAAATCATTCGTAATCCTGTCACCCAAGCTGGAGTAGTTATACTTTACTGTCTGGTTAATAGTGGGGAATATTTAAATCCCAAGACACTGTTAAGCCTTAAGGTCCCCCTATATGGGGACCCTGCTTTTCTTTATCATAAATCGATCAATAGAGACCGTATTAGATCCCCAATTATCATATCATGGGGGATCATTGGAAAGCCACACTCATTGGCTACAACCCTGTGCAAATATTTTCGAGATCGCAAAATGATTGACGGAGCTAGAGCCCCGGGAGTCGGGGTGGTAATGTGTACTTTTGCGTACTCACATATCGGCATGTAACTCGAGAACCGCTGAGCGGATTTTGTCACCTGAAAGGGCAATCGACAGGCAACAAATAGGGATTTAATTCTATCTATTCTATTATCTATCTATCTATCTATCTATAATACACTGCCAGAAAAACTACAAAATCGTTTTCATTTAGAAAGTGAGTTTAGTAGGAGAAAATACAATTTTAAACATCAGTTTGCACGTACCACACTTAAACAGATGTGTCCTTCAGTTATTGGTGTAAAGTTGTGGAATTCTCTCCATAGCGAGCTTAAGGGATGTAATAGTGTTTATCAATTTTAAAAAAAAATATTTTTTTTTATTTTTGTCAGTATGAAAATCAACTGTGATATGATATATATATATAGATATTTTCTTTTTTTTCTCTTTCTTTTATTCTTTATTCTTTATTATTATTATTATTATTATTTAATTTTTTCTTGTTTAACTGTGGATTGTGTGTTTCTTGTATAATGGTATAAATTATTATTTGTGTAAATTAGGTTGTACGCCGACTGTTGTGAAGGGCCAGATTAAACCGAATATATATATTTATTTATATATATATATTTAATTGTATTTGTATATTCTCTAATATTCCCTGATATCCCTTGTATATTCCTTGTACAATATGCATTGAATATCCATTCTAGCCTACTGAACATCCCATAATAGTCTCCATTCTACTATTGGTCGAGACCTTGGTGCCAGGCTGCCATACCCCTCAGACCCAGTTCAAACGTACCGCTCGACATGTACGAACAAGTCCTAGTTCCGTGTAGGAATTTGGCTACCGCACCACTAATGGGACTATTTGTTCATAGTGCGTATATATACTGCGCTACTAAAGTAGGACTTTCTTTTCAGTCCAGTTTCTTACCCTCCAATAGAGTCACAGACGTAAAGCCTCCCCGCGATGCCACGTGTGGGAGTAAGGCCAAGTTCGGCCTACCATCGGTATTGAGACATCGTGTATATTAATATTTGAATAGTCATATTTGGCACTATATCGTCGAGTTGGACGTAGTCTATTAAGCTAATAATAGTCTGTTAATATATAGTGCTTCGTGCGGTGAGAATACTACCGTAGTCAGTACCCCATCGTTTCGGGCAGAGAACTGGATGCTTACCCAGGGTGGTTGACCCTATGTGAAGCTGCACCCGAGGAGCCCCAGAGCCGACGAGCGAGTGGACCTGTATACCGGATTATTCTACCGACGACAGCCCGCCTTCCCAGGCACGGATTATGCTTTGGATACTTTGATTATTCTATGGATAAAGACCCCCGACACTACCGTGTGTTGGAACTAGAGTTGTTCCGATACCGATACTGGTATCGGAAAAGCCGCCGATACTGGCTAAAATGCTGGTATCGGTATCGGCGAGTACCCTCTAATGCTGCGCTCCGATACCATATGACGTAATTTATCAACAACACTGTGGTCTGTTGAGTAAGCATTATAAAACAAACGTGTGCTTAATCGATTAAAGTGTCAATGCCATTTGTCATTTTAACAGCAGATACTTTCTTAAATGTCATCGTCCCGACAGAGCGGTGTTGACGGCGAGCTCATGGGTTCGCTTGGTGGCTGGTGTTATTAGCATTGAACGGCTAACCGAAAGCTAGCTTTAACATTACCTTGGCTAAAGTTGGGGCTATTCATATAATCCAGCAATAATGGCTGCAAACCTGCAAGCAAAGTACAGCAAGTTGGCAAAGGAGTATTCGTTAAATCACAATGTCACCAGTAACGTTACAGTCTTTTCATATACCGACAGCTCATGCTATGCTAACTTAGCTCACGTTGGTGTCGTCATTGAGACCACCTCGCGTACACAATTAATGACATGTTGCGGACAGCCATATCGGTGACAATGTTTAGCTTTTAGTGCCAAATGATAAGAGTCTGAGGCGGAGTCTCAAAAGAGAATGTTGAATATTTATTGTGCAAAAATCACAACAGATCGACTGCTACTGAAACGGAGCCTTGTAGACAGACTGAGTAGGGTATATCTGCAGAGCCAGTGGGTAGCGAGTGCAGCAACGTATAATGTCCGTGTGGATCATTGGAGTAGGGTATATCTGCAGTGCTGAAGCCCCATACTCATTGATTAATGATACTAATACAAATCTATACAATCACCTGTTGTTGAATAAATACCATTACTTTCTAGTTATTACAAAAAAACAGTATATATAAAACAGTATTTGTTAAAAAAAATATATATATATATATATATATATTTATAAAAAATTTATATAATATTTAATTTTTTTTATTTTATTTTTTTTTATGTATGCACTGGTATCGGATAAGTATCGGTATCGGCCGATACCCAAAGCTTAGGTATCGGAATCGGATCGGAAAGGAAAAAATGGTATCGGAACATCTCTAGTTGGAACCCCCCCCCCTGGAGAGGACGCAAGGTGAGGAGACGCTCTGCAAGACGAGGTCTCTCCACATCTCTCCCCCGTGGACCGGAGAGAGCCGGCCCACAAAGAGTCCACCTGCTTTCATCTGTGGTCCAAGGATCGCCGGCGCATTGAACGGCACTACAGTGGGTTCACCTGGGATACCCTTGGCCGGACGAGGCAGCTGGATTCTACCCCCCCCCCCCCCTCCTACTCCTGTCGGCTTACAAGCGACCGGATTAACCCCCTCTAGTGTATCCAGCCTATAATCATTAAAGTATCATTGCTGTTATTCCTTAACTATTCCAGGTCGTATATTTACCACCTGCGCCTTCAGAGATTGGACATTATCTATTGATATACCGACGAATACTCCTTGCCATAAAAGTGCATACTATTTCAATTCATAAATGTAATTAAGTGATTAAGTGCTTATCCTACACACCATCGCTGTGTAGGAAATAAAGACCTGCTTCTAATTCGTACATTTGTGTTGGATCCGTTTCATCTACGTGAGAGTGTTCATGATAATATATTTATGCCGTGTACTGGGTGGCCGAATATTAAGTACAAAGGTAGTGGTAGTAAGTATCATATCTAGTAATACAGTCAGGGAATTGTACCCCTCAGTTACAATTGGTCCTTCGAGCCGGAGGGTAATTAGTGTAATATTAATATAGTGTTATTAATATTGAAATGGCCTATGATGAACACTCCACGAAACGATCCTCCTAACCAACGCCCGCAGCGCGAACGACGGCTCCCTCAGTACTTAGAGGCTTACGCTGTCAGTCAACAACCTAGTCTTCTACTAACAGTAAACGCGGTAAAACTAGAAAGTAAAAGTATGTCTAACCCCAACGCCCAGACTACCCCGACCATAGAGGCCCCTACGGGCTCTAATGTAACTGACCAAGTTCACGGTGGGGACCAGTGGGAACCAGACATGACTTCACACCCCGCCAGTACTGAAGAAGTAGTCCCCGATGAGTCCCGGGAGGAATACAACGCTACCGAGAGAGAACTCGGCACGGAAGAAGACGGGGAGAGCACCGTGGAGATAGAGCTCCAAGGCTCCGCAAGGAGTACCCCGAGGGAAGGCTCCCCTATACAACCGCCTTCTCCCAGCGAGGCAGAGAGGACCCTACAGCAGGCATTCCTCGTCAGCCTGAAAGCCTCTACTGAACGCGATAGACTCCAGGGTGAACGTGATCGATTGCAGCTACAGCAACGGAGCGAAGAAGAGCACATACGCCTGGAAATAAGACGCATTCAGATGGAAGAGAATGTGGCCCGAGACCGAGCAGACAGCCAGCGAGCAGCTGCTGGTGCTCTACGGGACGCAGAGCGCGACAGACAGCAAGCGCAACTAATAGAACAGCTGATCAGACGGACAACACCCTCTCCCTCCGCCAGAGGCTCCAGGAACTCGTCTAGACACACCTCCAGGGCGGCATCCCCTAGCCGAGTAAACAACCCTGAACTTGACCAACAGACGAGGTCTATACCCCCCACAGACCACCTCCCCCCACCGGTCCAAGCGAGACCTAGCAACCGGGAAGGAGCAGCATATCCTGTGGAGAGGCTAAACCAGAGACTACAAGCACTGGATGACCTAACTGAAGACGAAGAGGAAGAGGAGGAGAACCGCGCCCGAAGACAGCACAGTACTCTACCGGACCAGGAGGTCCGGTACAGCCCAGGCTATACTCCCGCGGAGCTGCGCTACAGACCCCCGACTCTATACAGGGGTGAGCACGACGCACGACCCGCACCGAGGAACAGCACCTGGACAAGCGGGCCATGGTACACTGCCGGTACCAGCCCATACCAAGGAGCGGGAGGAGACTCGCCTAGGAGGCCTCTCCCCCAACGCTCGCCGATGTATCCACAGTCAGCGTCATACATTGGCACGCCTATGGTACCCGACTTCACCCAAGAGAACCGGGCCCAGTATACAGAACTCCGCATGTGTCTGGAGACCATGTTGGTGGATGTATTGGATGAACGCCACAAATACGCCATCCTACTGCAGCACTTAAAGGTGCCCCGCGCACATAATATAGCGCTCGCCTACGCGACTTCCACCACCCCATACACAGCAGCGCTGGTAGCATTGGACCAGAGGTATGGGCGCATATGGGATTACGTGATCCAGGAGATCCGACACATCGACCGCTTACCCCCAGCAATAGACAATCGAGCACTGGACGACCTGTCCATCAGAGTGCAGTCCCTGGTAGGGATGTTGGGAGCGCAAAGAGAGAAGGGGAAGTATGAACTTTACGCCAACTCAAATGTGGAAAGGATCCTGGAGAAGCTGCCGCCCGCTCGTCAGGAGCGCTTTAGGCGGCAGAGGGACCACAGAGACCCGAATGGCCCCGAACCGAACCTCCTCGATCTAGCAGACTTCCTGGCGAGAGAAGTCAGCAGCCTACGGCTAGATACATTCGGACGGAGCACCCCTGGCTCCAGAGAAGGAACCAGACGACTAAATGATGGAAGAAGATTGGTGACTGTGATGCACCAATCGGAGTCAGTACCGAGCAGCAGGAGCCACAGTACCCCCTCCAAAACGGAGAAGTGGAAGATAGTGTGCCCCTACTGTGAGAAAGAACACTGGCTAGCGCAATGTGACTCCTTCCCCAAGCTGAACGCGGAGGAAGCAGGTCAATGGATAAAGTCCAACAAGCGCTGTTTTCGCTGTGCGCGCTCACACATGGCAGCCGAATGCCGCTTAAAGAAAAGGTGCACCAAGTGCGATGGAGCCCATCTGGACATACTTCACGACAGTAACAGACGGCGCCCTTCACCTGCACCATCCAGCCGCAAAGCGAGCGTCATGTACATCGATCCCGCCAGCAGCAGTGGAGCCCGAGTACTCCTAAAAGTAGTGCGTGTGACACTAAGCTACCAGAATAAAGTCCTGGACACTTACGCCGTCCTCGATGACGGGTCAGAGAAGACCCTGCTGCTCGCCTCCGCTGCGGCCCAGCTAGGGCTGCGGGGAAGCGAAACCCAAATGACAATTCGGACAATAAGACGAGATTTGAAGACGATAAAGGGCGAGAATGTCTCATTCTCTATCGCAGCAAGCGGCCAGCCTGAGCGACGGTACCAGATTGCAGACGCTTTCACCAGCCAAGAAATAGGACTGTCGCGGTACACATACCCCGTCGCCAAGCTGATGGAGAAATATGCACATCTGCGCAAGTTACCGATCCCGCTCATAGACAATGCTATGCCGACCCTGTTGATAGGCTCCGACCATGCAGACCTCATTGTCCCGATAGACCGGGTTCATACCGGACCCCGAGGCTGTCCTGCAGCAGTCGAGACCCGTTTGGGATGGACTCTCCAAGGCCCGCTCGCCAAATCTCTCAACCGAAGTACAGCCACTAGATGTCTCCACTCCCGAGTCACAGAGGGAGAAACCGCACTCCTGCAACACGTAGAGCGGCTATGGAGCTTGGAACAAATGCCCTTTAAGAATGGAAAGAAAGACATTCGCTCTAAAGATGACATTTACGCCATTCACCTCCTCGAGACAGGGACCAAGAGAGTCCCGGTCAACGGCGTGTTGAGATACGCCACGCCACTCCTGCGGCGAGAAGGAATGCCTACTTTCCACGCCAAGACAGACGCCATAGAACGGTACCTGCTGAACACGGAGCGGCGCTTAGCCAAGAACCCCGCCCAAGAGAGTGTATACAGCGCTGAGATTGAGAAGCTCATCACAGCGGGACACGTCACAAAGATGGACATTAAAGAGGCTGACCAGACCACTGAATCGTGGTACGTGCCCCACCACAAGGTCCATCACAACGGTAAAGACCGCATAGTATTTAACTGCAGCTACCAGATCGGATCCCAAAATCTGAATAAAGAGTTACTGCCCGGTCCCACACTCGGCCCCTCCCTACTCTGCGTTCTACTCCGCTTCCGCCAGGAAAAGGTGGCCATCAGCGGGGACATTAAAGGAATGTTCCTGCAGGTGAGATTAGTAGAGGCGGACAAGCCCCTGTTACGGTTCCTATGGAGAGAGAAGCCAGGAGATGAGCACCCAGCCATCTACCAATGGGAAGTCCTCCCCTTCGGAACGACGTGCAGCCCCTGCTGTGCGACATTTGCACTACAGAAACATGTAGCAGAGGACCCAGCAGCGGACGAAGAGGTCCGACACAGCGTAAAGAACAGCTTCTACGTAGACAACTGTCTACAAAGCCTTTCAACCCAGGAAGAAGCCGAGGCTCTCCTGATTAAACTCCGCGCCTCATTGATCAAAGGCGGCTTTGATCTCAGGCAGTGGGCCAGCAGCGATCCGCAAGTACTGCGCAGCCTCTCCTCCGAGGACAAGGCAGCCAGCAGCGAGACCTGGATGGCTACAATCCCGGGAGAAGCCCAGGAGATGACCCTGGGATTGGTGTGGCGATTCAAAACAGATTCGCTTCACTACAGACACAAGCCCCTGACTACGGAGCAGGGAAGGCCGGCGGCGGCGCCGACCACCAGACGGAGTGTGTACACAACACTCGCCCGACAATATGACCCGCTAGGATGTATTCTACCGTACACCACCAGGGCAAAAATGATTGTACGAGCATTGTGGGACAAGGACCAGGGCTGGGACGACCCCATTCCCGCACACCTTGCATCCACCTGGAGAGAGTGGGAGATGGAGCTCCACTCACTCCCAGGCGTTAATATGCGCCGAAGCTGCTTCCCACCCACGGTGAGGCCAGAGACATGTAAAATGGACTTACACGTCTTCAGTGACGCCTCAGAGGTCGCATACGGATCAGTAGCCTACTTGCGGGCCCAAGACCAGGGGGGAGAGATCTACACAGCATTTGTCCTCGCCCGCTCGAGAATAGCCCCACGCAAGCAACAATCTATCCCACGTCTAGAGCTCTGCGCAGCCCTAGCCGGAGCGCACCTAGCCACGCTCATCCAACGTGAGCTCACCATACCGGTGTCTAGAACAATCCTGTGGTCAGATTCCACGACGGTACTCGCCTGGATCAAATCGGACTCATGCAAGTACAAAGTCTTCGTGGGAGTCAGAGTCACCGAGATTCAAGACTTAACCGAAGAGTTAACCGGAGAAACAGAGTGGCGCTACGTTGATACAAAACAGAACCCAGCTGACGTCATCACCCGGGGGATGCCCCTGGATGACCTCACCCGTCGCAATGTCTACAGTGACGGCCCCGCATTCCTAAGACTCCCGGAAGGACAGTGGCCCATGCCTATCCCGAGGGAAGCAAGTCCAGAGGAGGTGGAAATTAAGAAGTCTGTGTTCTGTGGATTGAGCACCGTAGCCTCCACCGACCCTAACATAAACGATTGCACGTCCATAGAGAGTGCACAACAAAGAACATTCCTGCGGTACCACCCGGAGTGCAAGTCCCCCGCTGATATGTCAGCGGCTAACTACGAGGAAGCAGAATTGCTTCTACTGCAGCGAGCCCAGAGAGACTCGTTCCCCGATGAATTGGCCTGTCTACAGGGAGGAAAGCCCGTCCCATCCGACAGCAGATTAATTCACCTGGCCCCCGAGAGCGACGCTCACACCCTCATCAGAGTGGGTGGTCGCCTACGCAGAGCCCCCAATCTACCGGATGACATTAAATACCCGATCGTATTGAACAGCCGACACAAGGTCACAGAGCTGATTATAAAGAAATACGATGAGGATGTACATCACGCAGGAGCAGAAAGAGTCTTCGCGGAAATCAGACGTCGTTACTGGATCCTACAAGGAAGAGAGGCGGTACGACGCTTCCAACGAACATGTCTAGACTGCCGCAAGTGGCGCGCGCAGCCCAGCATACCAAGGATGGCTGACCTTCCTCCATGTCGCCTCCGAATCGGTGACAAGCCATTCCACTCAACGGGTATGGACTGCTTTGGCCCGCTGCACATAAAGAAAGGAAGAGGAACCGAGAAGCGGTGGGGTATTGTATTCAAATGCATGACCACCAGAGCGATACACATCGAGCTTCTCCCGACCATGAGCACAGACTCATTCCTTATGGCCTTCCGTAGATTCATATCACGGAAAGGAAGACCGTCTACCCTATTGTCCGATCATGGGACAAACTTTAAAGGCGGCGAAAGAGAGCTGAGAGAGAGCTTCCAAGCTATGGGCCCAGAACTTAAGACCCACCTCGCTCCAGCACAGGTTGATTTCCAATTCAACCCCCCAAACGCACCCCACTTCGGTGGCACTTGGGAACGAGAAGTGCGCTCCATAAAGACAGCCCTGTACGCAGTACTTGGGGCCCAGACTGTGGCGGAAGAAGTCCTAATGACAGTCCTCACGGAGATTGAGGGAGTACTTAACTCGAAGCCCCTCGGATATGTCTCCAGTGATGTGGCGGATATCGACCCAGTTACCCCCAACACACTCCTGATGGGGCGGCTAGATCCCACATTACCCCAGACAATGTACCGGCCTGAAGAAGCGAACGGCCGACGAATGTGGAGGTACAGCCAAGTATTAGCCGACAAGTTTTGGAACAGTTTCCTACTGCACTACCTACCGTCTCTACAGACCCGCCAGAAGTGGGTAAAGGAGAGAGACAATTTGACAGAAGGAACAGTCGTCATGATTATTGATCAATCACTGCCCAGAGCTATGTGGCCGGCCGGCCGCGTAAGCAAAGTGATCACCGGTGCCGACGGCAAGGTCCGAGCAGCTGAAGTGCTCGTCCAGGGTCGCACTTACACCCGTCCCGTGGCAAGGCTCATAGAACTGCCTCGACTCCCAGACACAATCGATGATGACCATGACCCTACAACCCTATGACTTTGTGAAGTTGACTGACCCCTACAGCAAACCCTTATGTGTAAATAGACAACGCGATTAATCTGTCTCCGTTTAACTGATTAGGTCTGGGACCTATTCAGGGGGTGGCTGTTGTGAAGGGCCAGATTAAACCGAATATATATATTTATTTATATATATATATTTAATTGTATTTGTATATTCTCTAATATTCCCTGATATCCCTTGTATATTCCTTGTACAATATGCATTGAATATCCATTCTAGCCTACTGAACATCCCATAATAGTCTCCATTCTACTATTGGTCGAGACCTTGGTGCCAGGCTGCCATACCCCTCAGACCCAGTTCAAACGTACCGCTCGACATGTACGAACAAGTCCTAGTTCCGCGTAGGAATTTGGCTACCGCACCACTAATGGGACTATTTGTTCATAGTGCGTATATATACTGCGCTACTAAAGTAGGACTTTCTTTTCAGTCCAGTTTCTTACCCTCCAATAGAGTCACAGACGTAAAGCCTCCCCGCGATGCCACGTGTGGGAGTAAGGCCAAGTTCGGCCTACCATCGGTATTGAGACATCGTGTATATTAATATTTGAATAGTCATATTTGGCACTATATCGTCGAGTTGGACGTAGTCTATTAAGCTAATAATAGTCTGTTAATATATAGTGCTTCGTGCGGTGAGAATACTACCGTAGTCAGTACCCCATCGTTTCGGGCAGAGAACTGGATGCTTACCCAGGGTGGTTGACCCTATGTGAAGCTGCACCCGAGGAGCCCCAGAGCCGACGAGCGAGTGGACCTGTATACCGGATTATTCTACCGACGACAGCCCGCCTTCCCAGGCACGGATTATGCTTTGGATACTTTGATTATTCTATGGATAAAGACCCCCGACACTACCGTGTGTTGGAACCCCCCCCCCTGGAGAGGACGCAAGGTGAGGAGACGCTCTGCAAGACGAGGTCTCTCCACATCTCTCCCCCGTGGACCGGAGAGAGCCGGCCCACAAAGAGTCCACCTGCTTTCATCTGTGGTCCAAGGATCGCCGGCGCATTGAACGGCACTACAGTGGGTTCACCTGGGATACCCTTGGCCGGACGAGGCAGCTGGATTCTACCCCCCCCCCCCCTCCTACTCCTGTCGGCTTACAAGCGACCGGATTAACCCCCTCTAGTGTATCCAGCCTATAATCATTAAAGTATCATTGCTGTTATTCCTTAACTATTCCAGGTCGTATATTTACCACCTGCGCCTTCAGAGATTGGACATTATCTATTGATATACCGACGAATACTCCTTGCCATAAAAGTGCATACTATTTCAATTCATAAATGTAATTAAGTGATTAAGTGCTTATCCTACACACCATCGCTGTGTAGGAAATAAAGACCTGCTTCTAATTCGTACATTTGTGTTGGATCCGTTTCATCTACGTGAGAGTGTTCATGATAATATATTTATGCCGTGTACTGGGTGGCCGAATATTAAGTACAAAGGTAGTGGTAGTAAGTATCATATCTAGTAATACAGTCAGGGAATTGTACCCCTCAGTTACACCGACCATTAAGTAAATACTTGTTTAGTTTAGGAATAAGGGGCAGGTAACTATAAGATTTATTCTTCTTCCTGCTCCTTTTGTCCATGGAATGATAATTATGATTGTGTAATGAAGAAACTCTGATTGTATGATTCCATGTGGCAAATAAATACTCTGAATCTGAATCTGAATCTATATATTGTTGTTATGTGTGTCATGTGCCCTGATCAGGCGTTCCTAGTGTGATGTGTCATGTCTAGATGTAGTCCTCTGTCATAGTGTGTAGTCCCCATTGTTTTTCCCCCAGGTGTATCCAATTACCATTAACCCAGGTGTGTGTCGTCTCGTCATCCCCTTGTGTATAAGTATTCTGTCATCCCTTCCGTCTGGTGCTGATCATCCTGTCTGTATAGTTCTGTGTTTGTCTGTTTATTATTTGATGTTCATTTTTGTTATGAAACCATGGTAACTATAAATTAAATATTATTTATTTAGATACTTTGGCTGCCGTCTCCTTATTGTGTAACATTGACCAGATAACGAGCTTTCCGGTAGTCAATGGTTACGTAATATGGGGGCTCGGCCAAACGACTCGGAGCAAGCATTTGGTGGTGGCCACTGGGCTTGGTCCACACTGTGAGGTATGGTTGGCATTGTCGTGTGTGTGACCCATGTTTTAGACCCCCTTGGCAAATACTTCTCCAATAGGGAGCGTTCTCAACCAGCTAGGGCAGTTGGACCATTTTATATATGGTTCCTTCCATTGCCTAGGGACACACCACATGCGGTCGGGGTATTAGAAGGACCCTGTCAGGCTCCTCCTAGGCCGGCGTGTGTATAGTGTTTACTTATATAGGGGTACTATAGTGAGGGTTGAGAACGTTTGGGGATGGGTTTTTTTTTTTTTTGACACGTGACAGTGGTTGATTTGCGAATACCTCTAGGTGTGGAGGCGTTAGGCGGTCATGCCAGTGCTTGCTTATATTTCGTACATACAGTACCAGGGTTTTGGTAGTGGAGCGGTGGCCGAAGTAGGTAGGGACCAGGACTATACAGACACATAGGGTGAAGCCGTTTTTCTTTTGTTTGTTGTTGTTTTTTAGGGGTTGATTGTTTTCGTTTTTTTTATATATGGTGGTTGTAGGTATCTCTCTCTTTCTCCTCCCCTGTTCCTCCCCTGTTCAAAAATGCCAGTGACAGTGGCAGATTTTGTGCGTAGGCCGACAGTGGGGTTGTTAGGCGTGTGCACGAAAGATGAGCTGGCGGGGATAGCAGAGCATTATGGGGTTAAGCTGGCCCCGGGTAGGAAGGCACAGCAGCGGGGGATATTGGTAGAGGCTCTGACCACCCAAGAGGTGGTGCATGACGATACCGATGAGCAGGGCCGCCTCAGGGGGTGTGCGAGCAGTGCGGTCGCACAGGGCCTCGCGGGAAGGGGGGCCTCGCACAAAAAAAAAAAAAAAAAAAAATTATTTATTATTATTATTTTTATTTATTTATTTATTTGTATTTTTTTGCGAGGCCCCCCTTCCCGCGAGGCCCTTTTTCATCACAGACCTAAAATCTGGTTTTGCTTATATGCTTATATATTTCACATTAGACACGTTCCTGGCTCTGAGGCTCTGCAGGCAGCAGAATGACCGACCCATCACTAGCGTCTGACTATTTCGCGCATGCAGCATTGGAGGTTATGCCAGCCAAGATGAAGAGGACATCGTTCGGCAGATGGACTGAAGATGAAAGTTGTTGCATGTTAGACAGTTCAGTCAGGCTAGCCATCCCGGCTAAAGACAGGGACAGCTAGTTAGCTTTAGCTACGTTATAATATTAAGTGTGGTTCAGTCGGGATATAGCCATGATGATGTCGGCTAGTAGCTAGCTTAGCTAAAGGCTAACTAGCGTTAGCTAACCTAGAGACAGCGCGTGCAGCCAAGATGAAGAGGATGGTCGTTCGGCAGATGAACTTCGTCAACTCCACGCGGTTGTCTCCATCCTCTTGGGCGTTTGGTGAGTTTTTAATGCACTCTATTCTATTCCCGCCGTGGATATCTCTCTCTCTCTCTCTCTCTCTCTCTCTGGAGCCAAACTGGCCGACTAGCTGTTGTAGTACTAGTAGCTAACGGTGTGTGGCCTGGTGTCAGCACCTGTATTGCTTTTCTCACGTTGTACAGTTTTTCAGTGGTAGCCGCATAGCTTGCTTCTGCGTTAGCTAATGGTTAGCGATAGCCGGGTTGAGCTAACTGTTAGCCAGTTAGCTGTTTAGCTACGACGTTAGCTGCCGGCTGCGCTCGGCTGGGAACGTTAGTTTGATGCTATCAGTTAGCCTAGAGACTCTAGGCTAACTAGTTAGCTGTTAGCTTGTGCTACGACCATTGACATTAGCCGTGAGAATAGCAGGGGGTTCTGGCACTCTGACTACGACATCATCTTTGACAGAAGATGTAGTCGGGCCTGCACCATGACAAGGCTCCGGCCATAGCTTCTTTTTGTCCCGCCAGCGAGAGGCCTTTCGTCAACGTGGAGACCTGTGTTGCGGCCTTTCGCCCTGCGTTCCTTGGTGCAGGTAAGATGAATGAAAATGTCATGACATTACCCCACTCTTCCTTCCTTCCCCTCCCGAATGTTTTGTTAATAACAATGTTTTTTTCCAGGCAAAACATATGTTACTTCACAACATTTGGAGATACGACATGTGCTGTGTGTGAATTGTCTTGGTCGTTTGTGTAGCTTGGGTAGCGTTGGGCCGTTGGCCAAAGCTGTGTGTGGCCTGGTGTCAGTACCTGGCTAGCCTATTTAGCTGATGTCGACCATTGGCTCCTTGCTGCTTTGTTTTCTCTGGTATAGACCCTCTTCTCTTTGGATTTAAGTGTTGATCTTTGTCCTTTTGGATCTATGTATATTCATGTTGCCTTTGTGAAGTTATCTTTTCCTTCTGTTTTGTTCTTCCATTAAAAGTTGAATATTCTTTAGGGGCTCATCTTTGCTTATCTCTCTCATACATGCTCTCTCTCTAACACACACACACACAACAAACACACATGCTCTCTCTCTCTCTCTCTCTCTCTCTCTCTCTCTCTCTTTCTAACACACACAGTCTGCCTATGGCGGCCTTTCTCGATGGCTAGGCTGTGCTCGCTGAGTCTGTACCTAGTCAAGGATCTTCAGTCACAGTCAGTGTTGGGACTAACGCGCTACAAAGTAACGCGTTACAGAAACGAAGTTACTTTTTGCCGCAACTAGTACTCTAACGCATTACTTTTGAAATTCAGTAACGCTACTTACGTTACTGAATGGTTCGTCACTGCGTTATTTGCGTTATATACGGCGTAGATTGATAGCGAGCGGTAGTGATTATTATTATTATTATTATTATCCTCATATCCTGTCTGCCTGGCTGCGGGGAACGCTATGCTGGGGGCGTGTTTTGTTTACTATTCCTGAGATTCCTGACTAGTGATAATGGCAGCGCCCAGGCAGAGCACTCGCGTATTTCTCTTTTGTCGAGCGAAAAGAAAATAACGTTTTAGTTATGTCATTTGTGTTTTGGCTCAAAGATACTGGAGTCTAACGTTAACTATGAGGACTGTCACTCATCCAAATCCACTCGCCACCCGCGTAGAATGATACGAGGCGAGTCTGGCCACTGGCCAATCAGAAATGCGCAAACCAGAAATGCGGCTACGGAAAGAAATAAACCCTCTCTATTGTAAACAAAACAAACGCTCGCTATGAATCTACATAAAAAGAACGCAGTAACAAACTAACAAACCATTTAGCAACTACTTGGAGAGATAATTAATATACAACATGGAAACGAGATAAAGAACATGTTTGAGGCGCTGCTGGAGTCAACTGGACTAACGTAACGTTACTACATCTCGACCACCGCAGACTTTGGTGAGTGCAATGTGTTCACTGAAACTCAAGTTGATCAACGGATTTTGACTGTACGAAATCTGCCAGGGAATCTCATAATACTAATCAAACAATATAAATATAGTCCTTTCATGCACAATTGATTGATTGCAAATCTGGTATGTCATAAATGTATAGATGTAGCAGTACTGTCTATCTGTATGTCATGTATGTCATATATGTTACGATGAATTGAAAATGGGGGACCCTGATGTAAACAAGACGAAAGTCTTTCTCTGGTCTGCATCCCCTTAACAATTGTATGTATTGAGCTGTACTGTACTGTACCCATTCTGCAATCTGTTAATAAAGTTTTCAATCAATTCAATCAATGATATCCTAACTATTCTAACGTTGCAATGCTTTGATTGATATCTTAAACAACGTTGCAACTTGCAAGATGGTGAATGAATGAATGAATGAAAACTTTATTTAACAGATTGCAGAATGGGTACAATACAGTACGGCTCAATACATACAATTGTTAAGGGGATGCAGACCTGAGAAAGACGTTTGTCTTGTTTCCATCAGGGTCCCCATGCATTTTCAATTCATATAGACATTTATGACATACACAACATACATGACATTTATGGCATAGGGACATATAGGTATTTAGTACTGATACATTTGTGACATAAACGGTATTCAAATATACAGTACTGTTACCCCTAGCTTTGGGTAGGGCGTTCCACATTGTTGTGGCATAATTGCGAAACGTGTTTAGTCCCTTGTTTGAGCCGAATCTGGGTTTTACATGATTTGTTGAGCTTCCTCTGGTGTAGTGGTCGTGGTATTCACTGACCTTTGGGAAGTATTTTGACATGTACATGGGTACCCCGGTCGTATAGTGTATCTTGTAGACCAGGCCCATTGCAAGTTGCTGTACTCTGTCGTCTACTCTAAGCCATCCTAGGTTGTCAAAGTGGGCAGGGGTGAGGTGGGTTCTGGGGTTCAGGTCAAGTAGTAGTCTGACCAGTTTGTTTTGTGATGTTTGTAATTTTGTTTTAAGCGCCTTTGAGGTGCTTTGGTACCATGAGGTGCACGCATAGTCGTAGTACCCTTGAATTATAATTAATAATAATAATTGGTTATAATGAAACGCTCCGGCGACATCAAGGCTGTTCCTTCAACCGGCGCACTTCTTATTATATCGACTCGGGACAACATTTGTTTGTGTCAGATTTGTGTTTGTATCTAGACCACATTGCTTAGCAGAGTTCGGTGATGTGAATGGAAACTGTCAAGTTGATCAACCGATTTTGAGTACTATCTGGGGCATGGGACTCGGGAGCAATCTTTTTTTTTATTTATTTTTTAAATAACTAAATAGTTACTTTTCACAGTAACTCATTACTTTTGGGTGTAAGTAACTAGTACAGTAACGAAGTTACTTTGAAATGAAGTAACTAGTAAAGTAACTGAGTTACTATTTTTCAGTAACTAGCACAACACTGGTCACAGTGCTCAGGTATTCTGCCACTGTGTACTCTCTGTTTAGGGCCAAATAGCATTTCAATTTCTTTCCAATGTGTCTCTCTCTCTCTCTCTCTCTCTCTCTCTCTCTCTCTCTCTCTCTCTCTCTCTCTCTCTCTCTCTCTCTCTGTACACTGTATATTGACTGTAGAACGGGAGCTCTCTCTCGCTCTCTCTCTTGCTATATGGTGACTGTATCATGCCCAGCCTCGGGCAGCGCTATTATTTAAGAATATGTTGACTGTATGAAAAAAAAATTTAAATAAAAAATTATATATTTTTTTCTTTTTTTACTTTTTGGGGGGGGGGGGGCTCGCGTTTAAATCCCGCACAGGGCCTCGCATTTCTCCCAGGCGGCCCTGGGAGAAAGTTAGATCAAGTCTCTGATGGCTCTCTGGGGCTGCGAAAGTTGGAGTTGGAACTTAAGTTTGAACAGCTCCGGTTCAAGCGCGAGGAGGCGGACCGTGTGCGCGCGAGTTGGAGCGTGTTGACCGTGACCAAGCCGAGGCGGAGCGCACTCATGCGCGCACGCTCGAGCTTAGGAGGCTTGGGGCAGAGGTGCGCCCACACCTTGAGGATAGGTTCGATGTGACCAAATATCTACGTCTCATGCCGCAGTTTCTAGAGAAGGATGTGGATAAATATTTTTCCATGTTTGAAAATGTGGCCACGACACTGAGGTGGCCGGCCGAACACTGGATGTTGCTGCTCCAGAGTGCTCTTACGGGAAAAGCCCAACATGTGTATGCGTCCCTGTGCCCGAATACCCAAGACTACGGGGCGGTCAAAGCTGCGATTCTCAGGGCGTATGAGCTGGTGCCTGAGGCGTACAGGCAGCGGTTCAGGGCTCTGAGAAAGGGCAGCTGGCAGACTTATGTGGAGTTTGCGTATGAAAAAGAGCTGTTGTTTGACCGGTGGTGCGCGTCGGATAAAGTGGACACCCTGGCTAAAATGTGGGAGCTCATCCTCTTGGAGGAATTCAAGTCATATTGGAGGACAGACCGGGGTGGAGCTCCGGTGGTAAACTGGGGGCCTCTGGCAATAGCGAGCAGTTAACATATGCGGACGCAGGTGGAGTTGGTGAGCGAGGACTGGGGGGGGACACTCGTGTATGTTTTCATTGCGGCAGAAAAGGGCATATCAAAGATAATTGCTATGCTCTCCTTCACAGGGTTAACAGTCCTACCACACAGATGACACAAATATCGTTGGTTGCGACGCCCACTGCTGTGGGTGAAGGCATGGCGGCAGCCTATTTACCTTTTATTAGTAGAGGGTTGGTATCATTTTACAAAGGTGGTAGGAAGGTGTGGTATAATATAATGTCCTCATGTAAATATACTCCCCTCCCCTGTATCCCCCTTACCTGTGCCCCCCCCCCTCTCTGTGGAATAAGACATCCCCCTCCCCTTTCTCCCCAAACCTGTACCCCCCCCCCCCAATTGACCTATCAAATGGGACCACACACCCCCTATATAGGGCTCCTCCCGACCACAATCGAGGTCTTCTCACCTGGGTCATTTCAGCTGATCACCTGGGGGAAGCCCTCAGCCATTCTCTCTATGTAATCTATCTGTTTGGTTAATAAACCTTGTTATTATCCAAACCTCGGTTGACTGAGAACATTCTTCTTCAGGATATCCACAAATATCCCACAATTGGCGTCTACGAACTTGTGACGGACTCTTGCGTCCTACCGGCGTGCTGTATTGTTTCAGCTATACAGAGAAAAGTGAGTATAATAGATGGTCGACCAAAAATGTATGGCAAGGAATTAAAACCTTCCCGCTTTTCTCTGTGCCAGGTGAATATTACAGAATGTTGTCAAATATTGAGATCATGGCTGAGTAAGAATAATGTGCATTAATATATCTGATCTGTATTGAGAATCGTACCAGGGAAACGCGTGTACCTGGGTCCTTATCAGCACAGATGTTCTGAGAGGATGGGTTGTTAGTGCTATTCCCGGATTTGAGCTGTTGCCAAACCGAAAGTTAGGGCACAATACAGGTTGTTGGATTGCTAACCCAAGTCTAGCTGATGCAGACTAAAATATAGGCAACAAGGCAAGAAACGTGGGCTTATTAGATGTGATATCCTTGAAAACGCTACTCTGTTAAAAAACGTTCTGTGATTCCTATGCAAAGAGGCGGGAAGTTAGGACCGAGAAGCTGATGGAATCATAATTCGAAAATACCAGAGTAGCGTCATAATATTCATTGTTTCAACCTCAAACTAAGCCCACAATCTCTTCCATTCCTGAAAACGATGTATTCGGATAAAATCAACCAATTGATCATACAGATAAGCGGGAAGCTGATTACGCGATGTCCCGGTGTAGTACGCCATACTACACTAAACGGGACATTAGTCGCGAGTTGAAGAGACCGAGAGTATGATTAAACGGTATATTCACATCTAATATATCGCTGGTAAATTTCGAAGTCAGGTTCGGTCGTTATGACTTTAATAACGATGTATATTTAGATCAAGGGATAAATGCCTTGTCGCAGCAGATGCTGGTCGACTAAACGAACAGCGATCCAATACAGTCAGATATACACACACGTTAACTTATATGTATTAATGCTTGTTTGTCTGTTTAAAGTCTCGTTTGTATGTGCACAGTATAGAACCCGCCGCAGTGCTGTATTGAGTAAAGAAGCCGACGGATAGCGCGACGAGCATAGGGAGACGAGTGCCGTTGTACAGAGGATAACATTGAGGTGCAACTCACGGGACAAACTAGGATAGTAATTTCCGGAATCAACAAAACCGGCCCACGGGAACGACCATTTGGGGAAGTGTAGTTTTATCGTTTCAGTTTGTTTACGTTTCACATATGCACAGACGCGTTCATTCGGTAACAAAACGCTGGTTTAGGAATTCCAGGCTATTAAAAGCTCGTGGGAAAAATACTGTATGGATTGCAAATCGTTATTTCCGAGGCGAATGAGAACGCACGAACGTCGCTTGGAGCGATGACGTCACGCTATGCGCGCCGTGGAGTTATGATTTTATATGAAACTATCCATAGGCGAACGTAAAGTTTAATGTGCCCAAGGCCGAGGGTGCGTGAAATCCACGTGTAGTATATGTTTATATGTATATGTATGTGCGCGCTGCTATTGGAAAAATGTTGAGTTGCGGTGGCGAGATGCAGAAGAGTGTTTCCAGGGTTGCATTATCCCAGACCACCGGAGAAACGAACCGAACATTGCATTGACGACACGTAACGGGCTACAGCCTCAGGAACCACTATTCGATTAAAGATACACATGGGCACAAAAGGGGGTAAGTTAATAGGGTTATTCAATAACTGAACTGAACTGTGAGGATCCAACGTCAACACAACAGCTTTCCCCGGTGAGTATGAAAATCATAAATATAGATGCTTTGATTGATTGATTGAAAACTTTATTAACAGATTGCAGAATGGGTACAATACAGCACAGCTCAATACACACAATTGTTAAGGGGATGCAGACCAGAGAAAGACTTTCGTCTTGTTTACATCAGGGTCCCCCATTTTCAATTCATCAGGACATATTATGACATACATGACATACAGATAGTCAGTACTGCTACATCTATACATTTATGACATACCAGAATTGCAAATTCAGTACTGTTTGTGTTACAAAAGGAGTCAAGAAAATAGAGTATATACATTTGATGTAGAAACTGTACATACACAACTATCATCTCAGTTACAGTAAATTACAACTATCTCAGATCACTTGAGTGTTTATGTTGCTTTAATTTACACATTATAAGTCACATAAAGCTAGTTTTAAATAGGATTCTAATCAACACAACCCAGACAATCAAAGCGTCACTAACATATTTTTGTGTTTACAGGAAGCAAGCAGACAATCAGGAGAGGCAGACGGATTTAACTCTAAATTAAATTACAAAGCAGTGTTTAAACACACTTGTATCACAAAAGACTGAAACTCCAACAATTTGCATGTCAACCGAAGATGGTGTGGAGCTGAGAGACAATCGATTGACCATTTAAAACAAATCTGCATCCAAACACCCACATGTAAATTGTGTTTACAAGAAGCAAACAGACAATCAAGAGACAGAAAGGGACTGAGTTAATCTACATTAGAACAAAGCAGTTTGGAGCTAAAGGGAAATCAATTGTGAGACGATAGCATACACTACTCAGGATGGGCACTTGAAACCCACAGGGTATGCCTACACTCTGACCACAGACTTGGTGGACCAACAGAGAACCACTTAGTTAACATGAATCAGACACGGGTAAAAAATGTGCAGTCATGAAAGGCACCATATTTCCCATACTAACAAAATAACATAACTTGCATGCTATCCCCTCCTTCTATTCTCTGCTTATAACCAATAACATGCATGATTCTTTTAACAAACTAATACATTTCCATGACTGCAAAATATCAACCACCAAAATTGAAACACAATTATCTAAATGTACAAGGTATACACGTACATTGATCATTTAGCTGACACTTTTATCCAAAAGCGACTCACAGGTTCTGTATGACAGGACATCAAAAAGGGCACAACTCTATCAGCTGAGTAACAATGGTCATCAAAATGTTGAGTGCTACAGTGTAGGTTAGTTTATTAGGACAAATGCATGACAGTAAGGTTAGCTAGGGTTAGATTTATTTGTATCAGTTGAAAGCAGGATAATCATTTACACAATGATTATCAAAATGCACAAGGTGTATTAGAGGTAATTAAATTAATACTACTTAAGAGTAGACGAGAAAATGAATGATTGTTTTTCATGCAAAATTAACTGGCTGCCTAGATTTTATGTTTTTTCCCCATGCTAAATTATGACGAGCCACACTGAGACGTGAATAACGCCAGAGAAGGCGTGGCGAGGTAAGTATCCTGAGGTACACCCAACGCATCCTGAGGTAAGATCAAATTAAATTTGACATCACAGATTATAAAGATAAAAAATAAATGTTTCTGATTCCATGCAAAGATCGGATCCAAACGATATCAAATGCACGATGGTATTACACAATGAAATGAATTAACCCTAAATGATTTTCCTCTTTAGCAGAAAGGCGTTGAATCATTTATGTGAGGAGGTTTTCTAAGACAGTTATTTTTTTTATCATCCTCAGATCATAAATTGGTGAGAGGACAGGATGAGTGAGACGACGCGTGACCTGAACCACGAACGACGGCGCGACCAGGCAAGGAGGAACACAACCCAGCGACCTGAGCGACCCACGACAGCATACTACCACCAGGGACGCCGCCAAGGAGCTGCGGACACAACCAGGACGACGACAGCAACCGTGGGAGAGCCGCCATCCAACCCACACAACACAGACGTCCCCAAAGGAAGGGGAGCAGAGACAGAAAGGACGACATGCAGCCTCACCCCAGCGACCCGCGGCAGACCATCTGCAAAAGGGAACTGAAGTCCCCGACCATCAAGGTGGATTCCCATGACAAGATTGTCATCCGTGTGAGAGAGAGCGTCCTACAGACAGGCCACTACACCAGCAAACCCTCGCCCCTCTGGTACCGCGATGACGGGGAGCGGGGGACCAACCACCACACAGCACGTTCAAGACCACCCTACCGCCATGTCTCTAGGCCTGATGAAGGCCAAGCGTGAGCACAGTGGCAGACATGTGATGGTGGTGGAGAACAACATAGGCTCCAGGAAAAGAGTCTGCAAGGCCACTATAGTTGACTGCTACCGGTGACCCTTGACAAGGTACACAGGGAGTGGACGGCGACCTCCTGTAAGCCCCCTCTGAATGATGGAGGAGTGAATGTTCCCGACTGCACCGTCAAGAAGAGAGACATCATCATCAGAGACCTGTGGACCAAGAGGCATCTGAACGCCACATTGTCCACATTATTATGTATTTATTTAAATTTGACTGTGTTACTGTATTACATCACATTTGAATTACTTAGGTTACAAAATTGTATTGTCAGACAAGAAAGAATCAGTTGGTTTATTCTCTCATAGAAGAGGACATGTAACGTTGTTGTTTTGCACCTGTATGGTGAACCATTGATAGTATATGCACTAGAATTACATACAGAAGCGATGCATAAGACGTTTTATCTCCTCATTTATAGAGAAGAAATGAAGAAAATTGCCTGATTCTAAGTAAAGACCAACAAAACTGAGGCAATCACAGATGAAAGTGACACTCAAACTCAGGTTAAATACAACTGGATCCTAAGTAATTTCATCAAGAATCATTATAAAATTTGCATATATATATATATATTTTTGAACAGTTTCCCATAATCAATCATGTTAGTTTTATTAACCACCAGGTTAACGGTTGTTAAAATGTTTTTGTACACATTAGCCTTATGTGTAAATCCTATTCCTAATAATTATGCACACAATTTTGTTTTTTCACCCTGTGCACTCTGACCACACAGAGACAGTGCTCACATGTATGTGATAGTTGTATTACTATGCCTGTATGCACAACCATCACATTAGCTCCCCTGAGTCACGACATGAACGACTGAAGGTATGCCAAGATATTTGCACAGCTATAGCTTCTAATGATTATGTTAATTGTTGTTTGATATCAGAGTTGAGGACCACTCATTGATATAGGTATTTTAAGCGATTAATAAAAGAAAAGGGTGATATCTATTCCCACATCTCTGATATCAAAATAACACAGACCGCAGTCCAGTCGATCATGTCATGAATCATGTATGTAAATAATTCTATTTTAAACTGTTATGCCAACAACCAGATCACATTGGCCAAAATTTTCATTATTTTAATTGTTTTCTATTTTCACTTTTACCTGTTCCAAACAATCCTGGTATATTATACATTAATCTCACCCACATTATAACAGAGAAAAGTGAGTATTGTGGTATAATATAATGTCCTCATGTAAATATACTCCCCTCCCCTGTATCCCCCTTACCTGTGCCCCCCCCCCTCTCTGTGGAATAAGACATCCCCCTCCCCTTTCTCCCCAAACCTGTACCCCCCCCCCCAATTGACCTATCAAATGGGACCACACACCCCCTATATAGGGCTCCTCCCGACCACAATCGAGGTCTTCTCACCTGGGTCATTTCAGCTGATCACCTGGGGGAAGCCCTCAGCCATTCTCTCTATGTAATCTATCTGTTTGGTTAATAAACCTTGTTATTATCCAAACCTCGGTTGACTGAGAACATTCTTCTTCAGGATATCCACAAATATCCCACAAAGGTCCCTGTGACTATCTTACGAGACACTGCTGCATCTCAATCGGTTATCCGTAGGAATGTGTTACCCTTTGATAACAGATCAAAAGCACATGCTGGGATAAGGGTCAGAGCTTTTGGTAGACATGTTGTGAGAATGCCGCTACACAAGATTCATTTGGAGTCGGGTCTGGTGTCGGGACCGGTCGTAATCGGGGTCGATAGCCGTTTCCCGATCGAGGGGGTGTCATTGATCCTCGGTAATGACCTGGCAGGGGGTAAGATGTTAATAACATCAGATGTCATTTGCGTTTCAGCGGGGCCTGTTGGTGCGGACGTTCTGGCGTGTGTGCATTGGTCCATCAGATGCACGTACGACGGCCATGACGGGTGGTGCTGATTTATTTGACATGGGGTTGTCGGGCAGTGACGCGGTGCCTGACGGTACTGCCCATTCCATCCCTATCCTTTTTCCCACGCCGGTGCCAGCCTCAGTAGTGGCTGCACCTGTTATTGTGCCCTCTACGTCAGCGTCGGCTTGTGTGTTGGCCCCATCTAGTGTTGATGTGAGGGATGACAATGTGAGTGATGACAATGTGAGTGATGACAATGTGAGTGATGACAATGTGAGTGATGACAATGCTGTGAGTCTTCTCTTTCCAGTGGGAGCGAGGGAAATGGAGGAGGCCGTCATTGTTCCGTCTGAAGCAGTGGTGGGAGCGAGGCTGGACGTTCCTCCGCATGGGAGGTGGCTCTGTGTTGGAGCTGTCTTGTGGCCTATTGTGTTTCTCTTTGTTAATTTTGTTCTGTTTTCCAGGGGCGGGTCGGGCTGGTGAGGAGTGGGGCTGGGGCTGCCCATTCGTCCTGCCTGATTGCCTGATCGATTAAGGACGTTATTGACAGATTGCAGAGTGCAGTGCCGATCGATGTCACATTGTTCTTGTGCAGAGGCAATATCCTAGTCTATGAAGTTTGTCTGAGACGTGTTTAGAAGTGGCCACTATTTTTCCCCTTTATTTATTTTGTGTGGTATTTTTTGTTTGTTTGTTGTTTATGTCCATTTCCCCATTTTTATTCTGGGGTTATGGCCATAAATTTAAGGGGGGGGTGTTATGTGTGTCATGTGCCCTGATCAGGCGTTCCTAGTGTGATGTGTCATGTCTAGATGTAGTCCTCTGTCATAGTGTGTAGTCCCCATTGTTTTTCCCCCAGGTGTATCCAATTACCATTAACCCAGGTGTGTGTCGTCTCTTCATCCCCTTGTGTATAAGTATTCTGTCATCCCTTCCGTCTGGTGCTGATCCTGTCTGTATAGTTCTGTGTTTTTTTACCTAAAGGTAAAAAAAAAATACAGTCAACATATTCTTAAATAATAGCGCTGCCCGAGGCTGGGCATACAGTCAACATATTCTTAAATAATAGCGCTGCCTGAGGCTGGGCATACAGTCAACATATTCTTAAATAATAGCGCTGCCAGAGGCTGGGCATGATACAGTCAACTGTCAACAGAGAGAGAGAGAGAGAGAGAGAGAGAGAGACCACGGCGGGTGCAGCACAACAGAAGAGAGAGAGAGAGAGAGAGAGAGACACACACCACGGCGGGTGCAGCACAACAGAAGAGAGAGAGAGAGAGAGCAAGAGAGCAAGAGAGAGTGTGAGAGAGAGAGAGCAAGAGAGAGAGCGAGAGCAACAGAGAGAGAGAGAGCAAGAGAGAGCAAGAGAGAGAGAGCGAGCAAGAGAGAGAGAGAGCGAGAGAGAGAGAGAGCAAGAGAGAGAGAGAGAGCGAGAGCAACAGAGAGAGAGAGAGCGAGAGAGAGCAAGAGAGAGACAGAGAGATCCATGGCGGGAATAGAATAGAGTGCATTAAAAACTCACCAAACGTCCAAGAGGAAGGAGACAACCGTGACGAAGTTCACCACAAATCACCAGTCCATATTGTCCCCCCCGTTGGGATTAACTTGAGAGTCTGTTCTCCTGTTTATCTGCCACACGTTAGCACTCGATAACATAGCTAACGCTAGCTAGCTAGGTTAGCTAACGCTAGTTAGCTGTCCCTGCCTTTAGCTACTAACTACTGGCTAGCCCGACTGAACCACACGTTAGCACTCGATAATGTAGCTAAAGCTAACTAGCTGTCCCTGCCTTTAGCTAAGCCGACATGGCTAGCCTGACTGAACTTTCTAACATGCAACAACTTTCATCTTCAGTCCATCTGCCGAACGACCGTCCTCTTCGTCTTGGCATAACCTCCAATGCTGCACGCGCTCCCGTGGAAATAGTCAGACGCACGCCGGCCGCCTGGCTGTACCTTACCTGTAACCCCTCCCCTCGTTGAAACCAATAGTATATCTGCTGCAGAGCCGCAGAGCTCCAATAGTGTATCTGCAGAGCCACAGAGCTCCAATAGTATATCTGCAGAGCCACAGAGCCCGGAACAAGTTAGACACATTCTACAAACGTGTCTAATGTGAAATATATAAGAATGCAAGCAAAACTAGATGTTAGGTCTGTGATGAAAAAGGGCCTCGCGGGAAGGGGGCCTTGCAAAAAAAAATGTAATAAAAAAAAATATATAAATAAATAATAATATATATATATATATTTTTTTTTGTGAGGCCCCCCTTCCCGCGAGGCCCTGTGCGACCGCACTGCTCGCACACCCCCTGAGGCGGCCCTGCACTTTATGTGGAATATTAAGACCCCCTGTATTCCAGATCAATATGTTTAAATTAGCCATAGTCTAAGAAGGCTGCACTATGACTGAATGTAATTCGTTTGGAGTAGCACAACATAACAGATATATATCCATTTGTTAAGGTCCTATTGAGATCCGAGCGTGAGCGTGAAAACAAACATAAAATAGAGCGAGTCCCCTGGAAAGAAAAACAAAAAAACACACAATCCCCCATTCCCACCCCCCTCCCCCTCTTCAAAATACTTGTCCGGTATCGCCTGACCGAGCACAGCAACCACAACAACCATATGTATCCTACCATAGGGCCTAACCCCTCAAACCTACCATAAATAGATTACTCTCTCAGTGGTTGCTTGTCACACTCTCAAAACAAACAACATTTTTTAAATTTAAAATACATTTAAAAAAAAAGAAAGAGAATGCCTCAAAACGTAGAGTAAATGGAACAGTTCACATTACAAGATACAAGAGTTTTATTTGTCACGGCATACAGGTATACAGTGAAATGCGGGGGGTCTTGCCCGCAACGATGTGCACAATACAATAGTTGTAACTGAGGGGTACAATTCCCTGACTGTATTACTAGATATGATACTTACTACCACTACCTTTGTACTTAATATTCGGCCACCCAGTACACGGCATAAATATATTATGATGAACACTGTCACGTAGATGAAACGGATCCAACACAAATGTACGAATTAGAAATAGGTCTTTATTTCTACACAGCGATGGTGTGTAGAGCAAGCACTTAATCAAATCAATCACATTTATGAATGGGAATTAGTATGCACTTTTATGGCAAGAGTATTCGTCGGTATATCAATAGAGAATGTCCAATCTCTGAAGGCGCAGGTGGTAAATATACGACCTGGAATAGTTTAAGGAATAACAGCAATGATACTTTAATGATTATATACTGGATACACTAGGGGGGGTTAATCCGGTCGCTTGTAAGCCGACAGGAGTAGGAAGGGGGGGGGGGTAGAATCCGGCTGCCTCATCCGGCCAAGGGTATCCCAGGTGAACCCACTGTAGTGCCGTTCAATGCGCCGGCGATCCTTGGACCACAGATGAAAGCAGGTGGACTCTTTGTGGGCCGGCGTCCTCCGGTCCACGGAGGAGAGACGTGAAGCGACCTCGTCTTGCAGAGCGTCTCCTCACCTTGCGTCCTCTCCAGGGGGGGGGGGTTCCAACACATGGCAGTGTCGGGGGTCTTTATCCATGGAATAATCAACGTATACAAAGCATAATCCGTGCCTGGGAAGGCGGGCTGTCGTCGGTAGAATAATCCGGTATACAGGTCCACTCGCTCGTCGGCTCTGGGGCTCCTCGGGTGCAGCTTCACGTGGGGTCAACCACCCTGGATAAGCAGCCAGTTCTCTGCCCGAAACGATGGGGTACTGACTACGGTAGTATTCTCACCGTACGAAGCACTATATATTAACAGACTATTATTAGCTTAATAGACTACGTCCAACTCGACGATATAGTGCCAAATATGACTATTCAAATATTAATATACACGATGTCTCAATACCGATGGTAAGCCGAACTTGGCCTTACTCCCACACGTGGCGTCGCGGGGAGGCTTTACGTCTGTGACTCTATTGGAGGGTAAGAAACTGGACTGAAAAGGAAGTCCTACTTTAGTAGCGCAGTATATATACGCACTATGAACAAATAGTCCCATTAGTGGTGCGGTAGCCAGATTCCTACGCGGAACTAGGACTTGTTCGTACATGTTGAGCGGTACGTTTGAACTGGGTCTGGGGGGTATGGCAGCCTGGCACCAAGGTCTCGACCAATAGTAGAATGGAGACTATTATGGGATGTTCAGTAGGCTAGAATGGATATTCAATGCATATTGTACAAGGAATATACAAGGGATATCAGGGAATATTAGAGAATATACAAATACAATTAAATATATATATATAAATAAATATATATATATTCGGTTTAATCTGGCCCTTCACAACAGCCACCCCCTGATTGGTCCCAGACCTAATCAGTTAAACAGAGACAGATTAATCGCGTTGTCTATTTACACATAAGGGTTTGCTGTAGGGGTCAGTCAACTTCACAAAGTCATATGGTTATAGGGTCATGGTCATCATCGATTGTGTCTGGGAGTCGGGGCAGTTCTATGAGCCTCGCCACGGGACGGGTGTAAGTGCGACCCTGGACAAGCACTTCAGCTGCTCGGACCTTGCCGTCGGCACCGGTGATCACTTTGCTTACGCGGCCGGCCGGCCACATAGCTCTGGGCAGTGATTGATCAATAATCATGACGACTGTTCCTTCTGTCAAATTGTCTCTCTCCTCTACCCACTTCTGGCGGGTCTGTAGAGACGGTAGGTAGTGCAGTAGGAAACTGCTCCAAAACTTGTCGGCTAATACTTGGCTGTACCTCCACATTCGTCGGCCGTTCGCTTCTTCAGGCCGGTACATTGTCTGGGGTAACGCGGGATCTAGCCGCCCCATCAGGAGTGTGTTGGGGTCTGCGGAGATAACAGTGCTCAATCCACAGAACACAGGCTTCTTATTCTCAGCCTCCTCCTGACTGGCTTCCCTCGGGATAGGCGTGGGCCACTCTCCTTCCGGGAGCTTTAGGAATGCTGGGCCGTCACTGTAGACATTGCGACGGGTGAGGTCATCTAGGGGCATTCCCCGGGTGATGACGTCAGCTGGGTTCTGTTTTGTATCAACGTAGCGCCACTCTGTTTCTCCGGTTAACTCTTCGGTTAAGTCCTGAATCTCGGTGACTCTGACTCCCACGAAGACTTTGTACTTGCATGAGTGCGATTTGATCCAGGCGAGTACTGTCGTGGAATCTGACCACAGGACTGTTCTAGACACCGGTATGGTGAGCTCACGTTGGATGAGCGTGGCTAGGTGCGCTCCGGCTAGGGCTGCGCAGAGCTCTAGGCGTGGGATAGATTGTTGCTTGCGTGGGGCTATTCTCGAGCGGGCGAGGACAAATGCTGTGTAGATCTCTCCCCCCTTTTCTTGGGCCCGCAAGTAGGCTACTGATCCGTATGCGACCTCTGAGGCGTCACCGAAGACGTGTAAGTCCATTTTACATGTCTCTGGCCTCACCGTGGGTGGGAAGTAGCTTCGGCGCATATTAACGCCTGGGAGTGAGTGGAGCTCCATCTCCCACTCTCTCCAGGTGGATATAAGGTGTGCGGGAATGGGGTCGTCCCAGCCCTGGTCCTTGTCCCACAATGCTCGTACAATCATTCTTGCCCTGGTGGTGTACGGCAGAACACATCCTAGCGAGTCATATTGTCGGGCGAGTGTTGTGTACACACTCCGTCTGGTGGTCGGCGCCGCCGCCGGCCTTCCCTGGTCCGTAGTCAGGGGCTTGTGTCTGTAGTGAAGCGAATCTGTTTTGAATCGCCACACCAATCCCAGGGTCATCTCCTGGGCTTCTCCCGGGATTGTAGCCATCCAGGTCTCGCTGCTGGCTGCCTTGTCCTCGGAGGAGAGGCTGCGCAGTACTTGCGGATCGCTGCTGGCCCACTGCCTGAGATCAAAGCCGCCTTTGATCAATGAGGCGCGGAGTTTAATCAGGAGAGCCTCGGCTTCTTCCTGGGTTGAAAGGCTTTGTAGACAGTTGTCTACGTAGAAGCTGTTCTTTACGCTGTGTCGGACCTCTTCGTCCGCTGCTGGGTCCTCTGCTACATGTTTCTGTAGTGCAAATGTAGCACAGCAGGGGCTGCACGTCGTTCCGAAGGGGAGGACTTCCCATTGGTAGATGGCTGGGTGCTCATCTCCTGGCTTCTCTCTCCATAGGAACCGTAACAGGGGCTTGTCCTCCTCTACTAATCTCACCTGCAGGAACATTCCTTTAATGTCCCCGCTGATGGCCACCTTTTCCTGGCGGAAGCGGAGTAGAACGCCGAGTAGGGAGGGGCCGAGTGTGGGACCGGGCAGTAACTCTTTATTCAGATTTTGGGATCCGATCTGGTAGCTGCAGTTAAATACTATGCGGTCTTTACCGTTGTGATGGACCTTGTGGTGAGGCACGTACCACGATTCAGTGGTCTGGTCAGCCTCTTTAATGTCCATCTTTGTGACGTGTCCCGCTGTGATGAGCTTCTCAATCTCAGCGCGGTATACACTCTCTTTGGCGGGGTTCTTGGCTAAGCGCCGCTCCGTGTTCAGCAGGTACCGTTCTGTGGCGTCTGTCTTGGCGTGGAAAGTAGGCATTCCTTCTCGCCGCAGGAGTGGCGTGGCGTATCTCAACACGCCGTTGACCGGGACTCTCTTGGTCCCTGTCTCGAGGAGGTGAATGGCGTAAATGTCATCTTTAGAGCGAATGTCTTTCTTTCCGTTCTTAAAGGGCATTTGTTCCAAGGTCCATAACCGCTCTACGTGTTGCAGGAGTGCGGTTTCTCCCTCTGTGACTCGGGAGTGGAGACATCTAGTGGCTGTACTTCGGTTGAGAGATTTGGCGAGCGGGCCTTGGAGAGTCCATCCCAAACGGGTCTCGACTGCTGCAGGACAGCCTCGGGGTCCGGTATGAACTCGGTCTATCGGGACAATGAGGTCTGCATGGTCGGAGCCTATCAACAGGGTCGGCATAGCATTGTCTATGAGCGGGATCGGTAACTTGCGCAGATGTACATATTTCTCCATCAGCTTGGCGACGGGGTATGTGTACCGCGACAGTCCTATTTCTTGGCTGGTGAAAGCGTCTGTAATCTGGTACCGTCGCTCAGGCTGGCCGCTTGCTGCGATAGAGAATGAGACATTCTCGCCCTTTATCGTCTTCAAATCTCGTCTTATTGTCCGAATTGTCATTTGGGTTTCGCTTCCCCGCAGCCCTAGCTGGGCCGCAGCGGAGGCGAGCAGAAGGGTCTTCTCTGACCCTTCATCGAGGACGGCGTAAGTGTCCAGGACTTTATTCTGGTAGCTTAGTGTCACACGCACTACTTTTAGGAGTACTCGGGCTCCACTGCTGCTGGCGGGATCGATGTACATGACGCTCGCTTTGCTGCTGGATGGTGCGGGTGAGGGGCGCCGTCTGTTACTGTCGTGAAGTATGTCCAGATGGGCTCCATCGCACTTGGTGCACCTTTTCTTTAAGCGGCATTCGGCTGCCATGTGTGAGCGCGCACAGCGAAAACAGCGCTTGTTGGACTTTATCCATTGACTTGCTTCCTCCGCGTTCAGCTTGGGGAAGGAGTCACATTGCGCTAGCCAGTGTTCTTTCTCACAGTAGGGGCACACTATCTTCCACTTCTCCGTTCTGGAGGGGGTACTGTGGCTCCTGCTGCTCGGTACTGACTCCTGGTGCATCACAGTCACCGATCTTCTTCCATCATTTAGTCGTCTGGTTCCTTCTCTGGAGCCAGGGGTGCTCCGTTCGAATGTATCTAGCCGTAGGCTGCTGACTTCTCTCGCCAGGAAGTCTGCTAGATCGAGGAGGTTCGGTTCGGGGCCATTCGGGTCTCGGTGGTCTCTCTGCCGCCTAAAACGCTCCTGTCGAGCGGGCGGCAGCTTCTCCAAGATCCTTTCCACATTTGAGTTGGCGTAAAGTTCATGCCTCCCCTTCTCTCTCTGCGCTCCCAACATCCCTACCAGGGACTGCACTCTGATGGACAGGTCGTCCAGTGCTCGATTGTCTATTGCTGGGGGTAAGCGGTCGATGTGTCGGATCTCCTGGATCACGTAATCCCATATGCGCCCATACCTCTGGTCCAATGCTACCAGCGCTGCTGTGTATGGGGTGGTGGAAGTCGCGTAGGCGAGCGCTATATTATGTGCGCGGGGTACCTTTAAGTGCTTCAGTAGGATGGCGTATTTGTGGCGTTCATCCAATACATCCACCAACATGGTCTCCAGACACATGCGGAGTTCTGTATACTGGGCCCGGTTCTCTTGGGTGAAGTCGGGTACCATAGGCGTGCCAATGTATGACGCTGACTGTGGATACATCGGCGAGCGTTGGGGGAGAGGCCTCCTAGGCGAGTCTCCTCCCGCTCCTTGGTATGGGCTGGTACCGGCAGTGTACCATGGCCCGCTTGTCCAGGTGCTGTTCCTCGGTGCGGGTCGTGCGTCGTGCTCACCCGGGTATAGAGTCGGGGGTCTGTAGCGCAGCTCCGCGGGAGTATAGCCTGGGCTGTACCGGACCTCCTGGTCCGGTAGAATACTGTGCTGTCGTCGGGCGTGGTTCTCCTCCTCTTCATCTTCAGTTAGGTCATCCAGTGCTTGTAGTCTCTGGTTTAGCCTCTCCACAGGATATGCTGCTCCTTCCCGGTTGCTAGGTCTCGCTTGGACCGGTGGGGGGAGGTGGTCTGTGGGGGGTATAGACCTCGTCTGTTGGTCAAGTTCAGGGTTGTTTACTCGGCTAGGGGATGCCGCCCTGGAGGTGTGTCTAGACGAGTTCCTGGAGCCTCTGGCGGAGGGAGAGGGTGTTGTCCGTCTGATCAGCTGTTCTATTAGTTGCGCTTGCTGTCTGTCGCGCTCTGCGTCCCGTAGAGCACCAGCAGCTGCTCGCTGGCTGTCTGCTCGGTCTCGGGCCACATTCTCTTCCCTCTGAATGCGTCTTATTTCTAGACGTATATGCTCTTCTTCGCTCCGCTGCTGGATCTGCAGTCGGTCGCGTTCAGCAGCGGCGTTCAGGCTGATGAGGAAGGCCTGCTGTAGGGTCCTCTCTGCCTCGCTGGGAGAAGGCGGTTGTATAGGGGAGCCTTCCCTCGGGGTACTCCTTGCGGAGCCTTGGAGCTCTATCTCCACGGTGCTCTCCCCGTCTTCTTCCGTGCCGAGTTCTGTCTCGGTAGCGTTGTATTCCTCCCGGGACTCATCGGGGACTACTTCTGCAGTACTGGCGGGGTGTGAAGTCATGTCTGGTTCCCACTGGTCCCCACCGTGAACTTGGTCAGTTACATTAGAACCCGTAGGGGCCTCTATGGTCGGGGTAGTCTGGGCGTTGGGGTTAGACATACTTTTACTTTCTAGTTTTACCGCGTTTACTGTTAGTAGAAGACTAGGTTGTTGACTGACAGCGTAAGCCTCTAAGTACTGAGGGAGCCGTCGTTCGCGCTGCGGGCGTTGGTTAGGAGGATCGTTTCGTGGAGTGTTCATCATAGGCCATTTCAATATTAATAACACTATATTAATATTACACTAATTACCATCCGGCTCGAAGGACCAATTGTAACTGAGGGGTACAATTCCCTGACTGTATTACTAGATATGATACTTACTACCACTACCTTTGTACTTAATATTCGGCCACCCAGTACACGGCATAAATATATTATGATGAACACTGTCACGTAGATGAAACGGATCCAACACAAATGTACGAATTAGAAATAGGTCTTTATTTCTACACAGCGATGGTGTGTAGAGCAAGCACTTAATCAAATCAATCACATTTATGAATGGGAATTAGTATGCACTTTTATGGCAAGAGTATTCGTCGGTATATCAATAGAGAATGTCCAATCTCTGAAGGCGCAGGTGGTACATATACGACCTGGAATAGTTTAAGGAATAACAGCAATGATACTTTAATGATTATATACTGGATACACTAGGGGGGGTTAATCCGGTCGCTTGTAAGCCGACAGGAGTAGGAAGGGGGGGGGGGTAGAATCCGGCTGCCTCATCCGGCCAAGGGTATCCCAGGTGAACCCACTGTAGTGCCGTTCAATGCGCCGGCGATCCTTGGACCACAGATGAAAGCAGGTGGACTCTTTGTGGGCCGGCGTCCTCCGGTCCACGGAGGAGAGACGTGAAGCGACCTCGTCTTGCAGAGCGTCTCCTCACCTTGCGTCCTCTCCAGGGGGGGGGGGTTCCAACACACGGCAGTGTCGGGGGTCTTTATCCATGGAATAATCAACGTATACAAAGCATAATCCGTGCCTGGGAAGGCGGGCTGTCGTCGGTAGAATAATCCGGTATACAGGTCCACTCGCTCGTCGGCTCTGGGGCTCCTCGGGTGCAGCTTCACGTGGGGTCAACCACCCTGGATAAGCAGCCAGTTCTCTGCCCGAAACGATGGGGTACTGACTACGGTAGTATTCTCACCGTACGAAGCACTATATATTAACAGACTATTATTAGCTTAATAGACTACGTCCAACTCGACGATATAGTGCCAAATATGACTATTCAAATATTAATATACACGATGTCTCAATACCGATGGTAAGCCGAACTTGGCCTTACTCCCACACGTGGCGTCGCGGGGAGGCTTTACGTCTGTGACTCTATTGGAGGGTAAGAAACTGGACTGAAAAGGAAGTCCTACTTTAGTAGCGCAGTATATATACGCACTATGAACAAATAGTCCCATTAGTGGTGCGGTAGCCAGATTCCTACGCGGAACTAGGACTTGTTCGTACATGTTGAGCGGTACGTTTGAACTGGGTCTGGGGGGTATGGCAGCCTGGCACCAAGGTCTCGACCAATAGTAGAATGGAGACTATTATGGGATGTTCAGTAGGCTAGAATGGATATTCAATGCATATTGTACAAGGAATATACAAGGGATATCAGGGAATATTAGAGAATATACAAATACAATTAAATATATATATATAAATAAATATATATATTCGGTTTAATCTGGCCCTTCACAACAATAGTAATAATATATAATAAGAATCCAACCAAGAGCGACATTGTGCAATAAACAAGTAAACAAAGTAGGGCATATCGGTATCTGTACATGAGTTATTTACAGAGCATGGTAGGACATGCTAGGTCCTGTGGTAGTACAGTACACTGTTAGCTACGGATGAGGCACTGGGTCTTTATGTACACTGCTATACAATGCTATATTATACAATCTCAAGCTCTACTATACTATTCTTAAAGTGACCTTTCCTTCTGTAGAGTGTCCATAAGTGTGAGCGTGTGCAGCATGAGTGTGTGTGTGCTCATGTTAAAGTGGCTGCTAGTGTGTGAGCGTGTACACTGTACAGTGTGTGTGTTGTGTGTGTGCTAGTGTTGTCAAAAATATCGAAGTATCGATACATACCGATACTGAATATTTAAAAAACGGTTTCGATACTCATTTCCCGAAATACCGATACTTTCTGCAGTATCGATACAGCTGGCTTGCTCCCGCAAGTTGTTGACAGACAGACACGCTGCTGTCCTCCTCCTCCTCAGAGACCAACAGACACAAGCTGCTGCAGCCTCCTCCCCCTCACAGACGCGTCAGACCTGTCTTCAGTTTGTAAAGAAAGCTATTAGCTAACGTTAGCTAGTCCGTTAGCTCCGTTAGCTTATGCTAGATAGCTGGCCACCTTTATAATTACTTCATGGAAAAGGAGTAACGTCAAGCCGAGCCCACCCACACTACACCAGTACACGCATTGCAGCCTCCTCCCCCTCACAGACGCGTGAGGCCTGTCTTCAGTTTGTAAACAAAGCTATTAGCTAACGTTAGCTAGTCCGTTAGCTCCGTTAGCTTATGCTAGCTAGCTGGCCACCTTTATAATTACTTCATGGAAACGGAGTAACATCAGGTCGAGCCCATCCATACTACACTAGTACAAAACTAGAAAGGTGCGCTCAGTAGGTGGCAAGGGAGCATGTCTATGTTCCCCGGGTCCTATGTTCCCCAGGTTCTATGTTCCCCGCTTTGATTGATTGATTGATTGAAAATCTTAGACCACCAGCCCTTA
>NC_140165.1:108430713-108458213 GCF_963971535.1 Notolepis coatsorum
CACAACATTTTGCTGAACACAACTGAATAAAAATAAATAAGACTCATATTGGAGGTATTCTCAAAAAAAATTCAAAAAGGGTTTAGAAACAATGTTAGGTTTTAGCACCATGTTTAAACCCTAGGCCAAATGGAAAGATTTGAAACACTTTCTTTGGGTGGCACTATATGGCACTACATGGTACTACAGGGTACTACATGGCACTACATGGTACTACATGGTACTACAGGGTACTACATGGCACTACATGGTACTACATGGTACTACATGGTACTACATGGCACTACATGATACTACATGGTACTACATGATACTACATGGTACTACAGGGTACTACATGGTACTACATGGTACTAGATGGTACTACATGATACTACAGGGTACTACAGGGTAATGCATGGTACTACATGGTACTACAGGGTAATATATGGTACTACATGATACTACATGGTACTACAGGGTAATACATGGTACTAGATGGTACTACATGGCACTACATGGTACTACATGGTACTACAGGGTACTACAGGATACTACAGGGTACTACATGGTACTACATGATACTACATGATACTACATGGTACTACAGGATACTACAGGGTACTACAGGGTACTACATGGTACTACAGGGTACTACATGGTACTACATGGTACTACAGGATACTACATGGTACTACAGGATACTACATGGTACTACGGGGTACTACATGGTACTACGGGGTACTACATGGAACTACAGGGTACTACATGGCAATACAGGGTACTACATGGTACTACATGATACTACATGGTACTACATGGTACTACATGGTACTACATGGCACTACAGGGTACTACATGTACTACATTGAAATATGACTATTTGTTTTAATATGCTTTGAACAATACAAAATATATTAACTAAATATCATTGAATCAGACAAATTAACTGAACAGATCATAATAATTGTTCTTATTGTGACATATATGCCCGGTGTGACGTATGTGTCACAGCGATTTTTATCGATTGTTTTCTTTATCATTTTGTTCAAGAAATGTGTTCACAACAGGTTATATATAATAAAGAACATGTTATGTAAACATTATAATTCTTAAATGGGCCAATCTTACCTTTTAGCAACAAGAATCTAGCTTTTGAATGCTAGCTACTTCTGTCAGCTTAGTCACCACCATCAATCAGCATTGTGGAAAGGTGGTTATGGGAGCACAACATCACATGACCTGTCACATGACCCACCAGGATGTTCCACCGTTGTCCCTTTGGGACAATGAGGTAAAATCAAGGATAAAGCTTTATATGGAAATTTCCAGAACATGTAAAGTACATGTTTATTTTATTTTATTTAACCTTTATTTTACCAGGTAGTCACCCTCAGATCAAATATCTCTTTTTCGAGCAAGACCTGGCCAAAATGGCAGCAAAACAAAAACAAACATACAAAATAGTAAATACACAAAACACAGACAGAGACATAAAAGGCAAAGTGGGACATGGGGATACATTTGAGCTGCAGCAAACTAGATTGAATGGGATTGGGGGAGATTGGAGGATCCTGTGTCACCGTGGGTCCTTATGGGGTAAGGTATACACAGGTGCAGTATACATAAGGTACCCTAACTGGCGTGATATACGTTGTCTGTTATACGTTATAGCAGGGATGCGAGAAGTCCGCGGGGAGTGGGGGTGCTGAGATATCGATAGTTTTTTATTAATTTTCTTTTTTTTTATATAATTTTTTTTATATATAAAATATATATATTATATAATTATACTTGTAGTTGTATTGTCTGCGAGACATCGCCACCACGCAACACGTCAAAATGCTCGCTATCTGCAAACAGCTCCACTGTCTGTCACGTCATAACCAACACGCTCGTTCACTAGAGGATACTATGATGAATTGAAAATGGGGGACCCTGGTCCCTGATGTAAACAAGACGAAAGTCTTTCTCTGGTCTGCATCCCCTTAACAATTGTATGTATTGAGCTGTACTGTACTGTACCCATTCTGCAATCTGTTAATAAACTTTTCAATCAAACTTTTCAATCAAAACCGTTGCCCAACTCCGCGCTCTGAGCGTGCGACGGTGCGAGACAAGTAGTAACCGTTCTGATGCACACATCATTCACAGCCCAGCTTACCCCACCTGGCTGTTGCGCCCTCCCTCTGCAATTCGTTCCCCGCATGCAAAAGGTCTTCGATCACCCTCCCGGGGGCTCGGATAGTTCTGCTGGCTTGTTCATATATTCCTTTACTGCGAATTCAGCGTCCCAAAAGTTAACTATCCCAGGCAGGGCGCAGCCGCTGTGTCTATTTTTTTTACCAACGGATTTCCAGTTCCGCGTTGACGCTTCCAGGCCGCGTCTATTCGAATCCCAACCGGTTCATGCGTCGGCTACACGCTGATAATAACACTGCATTATCGAGACATCGCCCCTATGACGATCTGAATGAATTCCAAGAGTAGGGTAAATCTGCAGTGCCGTTCCGCTCTGTGACATGAGTAGCCTCGGTTACAAATTTGGAATAAAATCCAAAACAACCTTGCAGTTGCAGTTACACTCCCATCCAGCAGGGGGTGCTGCAGCCCCTGCCGCACCCCCCCCTTCTCGCGTCCTTGCGTTATAGTCCATGCAGTTTAGGTGGAACTTGTATGTCTCCACCATCTCCACCTCATCCCCTCGGATGGTGAGGTCATCACTTCACTCACTAGGTTTAGAGGCTGTAGCAGAAATGTCTATATAACATACAAATATGCTGCTATCACTATGAGACGGTCCTGTTTAAGTACCGATATACAGGCTATAGGGCTCTTTTAATAGCGTGAGCACACATGTGTGCATGCAAACACACATACAAGCACATAAACATACATGTTTGCTAGCGTGCACACACACACACACACACACACACACACACACACACACACACACACACACACACACACACACACACACACACACACACACACACAAACAAACATGCTCTTTCACTATCTCTCACCTCTCTCACATGTAAAAACACACAGACAATTCAAGCATGTATAACGTGCTACACTAAATAACATACGATAAAAAAGTCTGAGTGGATAATTAACTACTGGTCAATTAGCTCTCTCTTTTTATTTTATTTATTTTTTATTTATCCTTTACTTATCCAGGAATGTCCCATTGAGATACAAGATCTCTTCTTCCAGGGAAACATGAAACATAACTCTCACTCTTTCCCTCCTGCCATCCAACTTGTAACTCCTCTTGTTCTTCCCTTCTCTCTCTCTCTCTCTCTCTCTCTCTCTCTCTCTCTCTCTCTCTCTCTCTCTCTCTCTCTCTCTCTCTCTCTCTCTCTCTCTCTCTTTTCAACCCACCAGCAGGCCATTCATAATGCAAATCAGGAAGGGTGAGCTAACCAAACCAAAATGTGCGAAAATACAGATGTACCGATAACACTTTTTCACTGACAATACAGAGTACCAATCTGATCTGATCCAAACTCAGACGATCAGTTTTACGGAACAGTATACTGTAGACTTAGACCATCAGTTTTACTGAACAGTATAGACTTAGACCATCAGTTGTACTGAACAGTATTGACTTAGACCACCAGTTTGACTGAACAGTATAGACTTCAGTATTGATTTAGACCATCAGTTTGGCATCGTTGGACAAAACCAATTGAAGTATAATACATGTTTCTCCACACATAAATACACACACGCACCACAGAACACATATTAGATAAAACATAGCTACATGAAGGCTGGTATCCATGTACAAACACTAGCACACAGACACAGATTTATTATGTCCCAGGGTGCTGTTGCCTGGTACTGGCAGACACAGACCTGTGACGCAGTACAGTATAAAGGCTGAGAGAGAGGGAGGGGGGGGGGGGGGGGGGGGGGAGAGGGGGATATAATGGGAGATAAAGAGGAAATAAAGATGGTACAGGAGAGAGAAACACAGGGAGAAAGACTGTATGAATTAATGAATTTTATTTGTATAGCGCTTTTCCAAACAAAGTGCTTTACAGACATGTTAAAAACAGCAAACAGCAAACATCAGGAAAGGTGAAAAAATCAAATAGAAAATAAAACAAGAGAGACACCACATAACACCACACTAAACCAAAATATATGGAAGCTTCACTACCATGAGGTCTACTACATACTGAGACTGTACGTGTGTGTGTGTGTGTGTGTGTGTGTGTGTGTGTGTGTGTGTGTGTGTGTGTGTGTGTGTGTGTGTGTGTGTGTGTGTGTGTGTGTGTGCGCGTGCGTGTGTGTTGCAGGAAAACGATTGAATGGTAATTTAACTAACTAACTTTGGCACGTGATCTAATGACGCACAAACACACATACACACACAAACAAGCCCCACACGCCTTTCAATCTCAGTGTGGACTTGTGGTTCTATGTAGAAAGGCTGACAGAAAGGCTGACAGAAAGGCTGACAGAAAGGCTGACAGAAAGGCTGACAGAAAGGCTGACAGAAAGGCTGACAGAAAGGCTGACAGAAAGACTGAATGGTCATTTGATGGAACACTTTAACATGTCTGCCATAGGAATGTTTTATAAATTCCATGAAATATAACATGGCTTTGATGGTGACACCAAGACACCATTCCACTGGCAGTAGTACTGATCACGTCAGATTGGAGTGTTAATGGGGCGTGAAAAGAAATGATAATTTAGGGAGTCTACATTTTCTTTTAGAAACGATCCAAATCAGCGAGTCAAGTCAAGTCAAGTCAAGAGTCAAGTCAGTGTTATGTTTCAGGTTTTCACCGGCTACATTTTGTTTCACATTGCTAATTGACACACGGAACCGCACCTTTATCTAACAGTCATGTGGTCATGTAGGTCAGCCTCTTATTGGACAAAATGTTGAATCCTAATGAATACACAAGAACATGCTGATGGACTTCCTGACGGGCAGACCCCAGGTGGTAAGAGCAGGCAACTGCACCTCCTCATCCATCACGCTCAACATAGGGGCCCCCCAGGGCTGTGTTCTGAGCCCCCTCCTCTACTCCCTGTACACACATGACTGCGTGGCACAGCGGAACAACAACACAATCATCAAATTGGCTGATGACACAGTAGTAGTGGGCCTGATCTCTGCCAACGACGAGAGGGCCTACCTGGAAGAGGTAGAGAATCTGTCACAGTGGTGTCAGGAGAACTGCCTCTCCCTGAACGTCAGCAAAACAAAAGAGATGATTGTGGACTTCAGGAGGTCGGGGGTCAAGGACTACAGCCCCCTCAGCATCGACGGGGCACCGGTTGAGAGAGTGAACAGTTTCAAGTACCTCGGAGCCCACATATCCGAGGACTTGACATGGACCACACACATTGACAGTGTTGTGAAGAAGGCACGACAACGCCTCTACTTCCTCAGGCGCCTAAGGAAGTTCCAAGTCAGTCAGAAGATCCTTAGGAACTTCTACTCATGTACAATAGAGAGCATCCTGACTGGCAACATCACCTCCTGGTTTGGGAATAGCACTGCACAAGACCGTAGCAGACTACAAAGAGTGACACGTTCAGCCGAACGCACAATTGGAGGGGGGCTTCCCACCCTCCAGAACATTTACAACAAGCGGTGCAGGGGGAAGGCTAAGAGAATCATCAAGGACTCCAGCCACCCGAACAACTGCCTCTTTGAACTGCTGCGGTCAGGCAAGCGATACCGGAGTCTCAAGGCGAGCACAGAAAGACTCAGAAGAAGCTTCTATCCCCAGGCCATCAGGCTGCTAAACGAACAATAAACACTATGCAACAACCATCAAATGCACACAGCACACACACCCACACGCACACACTCACTTAAACAAACAACACACTGCAGCACCCACTCTCCACACTTTAGATCACACAAACACACTTTATATTTATTGATAAAGGATTTGCACTACAACTCGTACACCTACTGTAAATTGTACCTAAATTGCACCTCATCCCATTTCTGCCTTGCACTCAGGGCCGCCTCAGGGGGTGTGCGAGCAGTGCGGTCGCACAGGGCCATTAATTTTTTTTATTATTTTTTTTTTTTTTTTTTGCGAGGCCCCCCTTCCCGCGAGGCCCTTTTTCATCACAGACCTAAAATCTAGTTTTGCTTATATGCTTATATATTTCACATTAGACACGTTTGTAGAATGTGTCTGACTTGTTCCTGGGTCTGCAGTCCTGCAGCTGCAGACATACTCACTATTGGAGCTCAGCCTCTGGGGTTCTGCAGCAGCATTGGTTTCAACGAAGGGAGTGGTTTTACTTACATCATGTGTAGACAGTACGCCGGCAGCGTGAGTCGGCTGCGTTTGACATTTTCGCGCGTGCAGCTTTTGACTATGCTTAGTTATGCCCAATAGCCAAGACGAAGAAAGAGGTCGGTCATTATCAGTCGGTCGGTCACCAACCAAGGAACGTTGACGAAAGGCCTCTCGCTAGCGGGACAAATGGCCGGAGCCTTTCGGTATAGCCATGTCGGCTAGTAGCTAGCTTAGCTAAATGCTAACTAGCGTTAGCTAACCAGGCGAGGCGAGTGGATGTCTTTTCAAAAGAAGGAGAAGAGAACTTGTGAGCAGATAAATCTGTTAGGCAGCAATACGCCGAAATTACACCGTGGGGCCAAGAAAGTATCCTTCCACGTTGATACTGCGTTATGGTGAGTCAACTTATGATTATGTACCCGCCGTGGATCTGAGTCACCTGACCCTATCTCTCTTTCTCTCTTGGAGCCAAACTGGTCTAGCTAATACTACTAGTAGCTAACTGTGTGAGCTAACTGTTAGCCAGTTAGCTGTTTAGCGTCAGCTGGGAATGTTCGTTTGATGCTATCAGTTAGCCTTGAGAATAGCAGGCCCTTTGACAGAAGATGTAGTCGGGCCTGCACCATGACAAGGCTCTGGCCAGTGGCCATAGCTTCTTTTTGTCCCGCCAGCGAGAGGCCTTTCGTCAACGTGGAGACCTTGCGGCCTTTCGCCCAGCGTTCATCGTGCAGGTAACTTGGATTAATGAAAATGTCATGATGACATTACCCCACTCTTCCTTCCTTCCCCTCCCGAATGTTTTGTTAATAACGATGTTTTTTTCCAGGCAAAACATATGCTACTTCACAACATTTGGAGATACGACATGTGCTGTGTGTGAATGGTCGTTTGTGTAGCCACGTTGTGTGTGTCACGTGGCCTGGTGTCACAGTACCTGGCTAGCCTATTTAGCTGATGTCGGCCATTGGCTCCTTGCTGCTTTGGTTTCTCTGTTGACCCTCTTCTTGTTGGATTTAAGTGTTGATCTTTGTCCTTTTGAATCTCTCATACATGCTATAGTCTCTCTCTAACACACACACACACATGACAAACACACATGTTCTCTCTCTCTCTCTCTCTCTCTCTCTTTCTAACACACACAGTCTGCCTATGGCGGCCTTTCTCGATGGCTAGGCTGTGCTCAAGGATCTTCAGTCACAGTGCTCAGGTATTCTGCCACTGTGTACTCTCTGTTTAGGGCCAAATAGCATTTCAATTTCTTTCCAATGTGTCTCTCTCTCTCTCTCTCTCTGTACACTGTATATTGACTGTAGAACGGGAGCTCTCTCTCGCTCTCTCTTTTGCTATATGTTGACTGTATCATGCCCCGCCTCGGGCAGCGCTATTATTTAAGAATATGTTGACTGTATAAAAAAAAGAAAAAAAAAAAAAAAAAAATATATATATATATATATATATATATATAATTTTTTTTTTTTTTTTTTTTTTACCTGGGGGGGGGGGGGGGGGGGGGGGCCTCGCGTTAAATCTCGCACAGGGCCTCGCATTTCTCCCAGGCGGCCCTGCTTGCACTATATAGTATTGTATATTAATTAGTACACTGCATAGTATTGTATATTATATGGTAACTCAGTTACGTCTATTCTGCATCGAACATTGTACATATGTCTATACTGAACACTGTGACCTCATTTTTTTTACTTCTAATTTACATGCTATACTATGTTATTTTATTTCATACTTATCTTGTCTTGCACAGTCTCTGGAGCGTAACAGTAAGAAGCATTTTGTATAAAAGTATTCTGTACTTCTGTATGACAACTATTAAAGAAACTTGAACTTGTAACTTGAACTTGCTGCTAAAACAGAACCTAGAGGAGCCGGCCAATCAAGGTGTCCAATGGACCTGTGTCAAACCCTGCCCTCTTTTCTTGATCCTCCGGTTACAACAGTTGTTTTCGTCAGCAACAGGTGTGATTAGAGGGTCAAGAAAACAGGTCAGTTGTCTAAAGAATGAAGCGCGCCGCACACCTTCATGTCAGTACAAGTCAGTGTTGAGCGGCTTGAGCCGCACCATTCTGACTCCCATACAGTATCTATCTACAGCTCTGGAAATCTCAGAGCATGTCAACCTCATTCCTTGGCCATTTGCAATTGACACACAAACACAACGGTGGTATAAACCACACCCAGTGGTAGAGTTACACAAGATGTGGTGTGAGTCATCCTCCAGCACTTAAAGGGTGTTTTGAGGAATCCCTTTTGGTCGCCCCAAACAATAGCTTACATCTCACACCTTGGTGATAGTCAAGAGCCCGCACCCCTCTCTTTTCTTAAGCTCGGTGTCCCCTTCGCTCCCTCAGTGTTCTCCCAGCGGCCATGATGAGAGCGTTCCTCTTAGCTGAGCTCGTTTAATCTATTTGTACTTTGTGTTTCACTATTAAACCTATATTGGTCATGAAGATCCGTCGAGGACATAATTGATGAGTCCGGTTCCCCCACAAGTGTTATGCCCATTGCCCAGTCCACATGATCACGGGTATTTTTGACACTGAGGTTTTATAATTATTCAAAGAAAATAAACCTCTGTACACACGACTGGTTTAAACCTCTGCACAGAGTGATGTAATATACATGTAGTACAATGCCAAAGCAGTAGGTGGCGATGTAGTTCAAAGTAACATGAAGGCAATTTTCAACCAATCAGAAGGGTTGAACGCGTCACTACAGGTCCTGCTCAAAACAGAAACCCGCCATCTTTAAATTACCTTGCGTGGACATTAGCAACATAGCATTTATTTGCAGCAAGAAACAAAGTGCAATAAAAGTGCAATAAACAAAAAAGGATACATTCACACATTCACTGTTCTGTGTTCTGCCTCATTTGTTGATGAAACAAAACCAACATCAACACAATTTACCACCAAGAGCGGAGAGTTTAGTCTCACAAAAAGAGCGCTGATGTTGTTAGCTTATGCTAATGTCATTGGGATTTGCCATTATAATAGTTAGCATTGTGGCTAGCGTACATTAGCGTAGTAACGTTAACGCTAGTAGAATGAATGGATGAAAACGTTATTTAACAGATTGCAGAATGGGTACAATACAATACAGCTCAATACAAACAATTGTTAAGGGGATGCAGACTGTTGTAGTTTGGACTGGGTTCCTTATAACAATAACTTGACAACACATGAGCTTAGTTGGTAGCCGCAGATACTTGGGACATGCTCTGCCGTAAACACTGGAAATAATCTCGGTTACTATGTCCACACGCAACCAATGCAACCGGGGTGAGCCCAAAACTTCACCCTGGACTTCGGTTGTAAAAGACCATGGTTGCACTGTTCCAAAAACCCGGTTGCGTGTGGACGAACAGTGCAACTGCGCACATTAAATCAGGGTTACATAAAACCCTGCGTTCGTGTGGACAGGGCCTTAGTTATAGCCCCCCCCCCTCACAGTGAGCTGTGGTGTTCCACAAGGAAGCATACTAGGACCGCTACTATTCCTAATTAATGCAAATGACATGTCGTCAGCTTGTGACTGCAACTTGTTCCTGTTTGCGGACGACTCAGCCCTGCTGGTCTCTGACAAGAACAAGTTACAGGTTGAAAAAGCCCTCAGCTCGGAACTAGGCAAAATCTGCATATGGCTCGCCGACAACAAACTATCATTACACATGGGCAAAACAGAGTCCATTCTCTTCGGTTCAAATAACAAACTCAGCAAGACCGACGGCTTCTCGGTTACAGTGGGTGACAATATTATCACAAGGAAAGATGAAATTACCTACCTGGGTTCCATCCTAGAGGCTAATCTTTCCTGTGACAAAATGGCATCCAATGTAATAAAAAAAGTCAACCAACGAACGCGATTCTTGTACCGGATCTCCTCTCTGGTAAACAAGAATACCCTGAAGACTCTAGCAGGAGCACTCATTCAAGGGTACTACGACTATGCTTGCACCTCATGGTACCAAAGCACCTCAAAGGCACTAAAAAACAAATTACAAACATCTCAAAACAAGCTAGTCAGACTACTGCTTGACCTGACTCCTAGAACCCACCTCACCCCTGCCCACTTTGACAACCTAGGATGGCTTAGAGTAGACGACAGAGTACAGCAACTTGCAATGGGCCTGGTCTACAAGATACACTACGCGACCAAGGTACCCATGTACATGTCAAAATACTTCCCAAAGGTCAGTGAATACCACGATCACAACACCAGAGGGAGCTCCACAAATCATGTAAAACCCAGATTCGGCTCAAACAAGGGACTAAACACCTTTCGCAATTATGCCACATCAATGTGGAACGCCCTACCCAAAGCTGTAAAGGAATGTGAATCACTACCCACTTTCAAAAACACTCTCAAAAAACACCTACGTGAGACTGCAATTCGAAACTGGCCCCTACAAATGTCCTAACCTAGTTGTACAGTAAATGACCAAGTAAGGCTTTGTCAGTATTCCAATGTACAGTGTAAAATGTGTGTGTGTCCCCTAACCAACCCCCCCCCCCCACCTCCAATGTACAGCCCTCACCCAACCCACCCAACCTCCTCCAATGTACAGTTTCTACGCCAAATGTATATACACTCTTTTTCTGGAAACTTTTGTATCACAAACAGTACTGTATTTGCAAATCTGATATGTCATAAATGTATAGATGTAGCAGTACTGTCTATCTGTATGTCATGTATGTCATATATGTTATGATGAATTGAAAATGGGGGACCCTGATGTAAACAAGACGAAAGTCTTTCTCTGGTCTGCATCCCCTTAACAATTGTATGTATTGAGCTGTACTGTACTGTACCCATTCTGCAATCTGTTAATAAACTTTTCAATCAATCAATCAATCAAGGTGTTAGTTCTACTGTATAATCTCATGGTTTGTTGATAGTGAAGTGTGTAGTTCAGTGGCAGACCAATGATAGAGCACGTATCAACACTGAACCCTTGGGACAATGATAATGGCCTGAGCAGCCAAGCAATCTTATCTTCTTTGCCTTGACACACAAGATAGTGTGCCAGGCTGTCAAAGAGGCTCCGCTTTCAACCTGTGGCTATTCTTAACCCTTTCAATGTTTTAGAGCATTGTTTAGAAGACACACACACACACACACACACACACACACACACACACACACACACACACACACACACACACACACACACACACACACGCACACAACTACATTCGAGTTGTGTCCTTGGGTTCCTATTCACGGTCACGATACTAAGCTCCTAGAGGTCAGAGGGCAAACTGAGTTGTGAGGTCGTGAGTCAGAATGTTTCAGGTCAACGGAAGAGAATTGGTTTTTCAAAAATAGCGCCGTTCAAGGACCGGGTCGAGACCCAAATTTGGGACTTGACCCCATTGACTTGGACTTGGCTGAAGCGGCCTTGACTGCAGACGTGACCATGAATGGTGGCTTTGTCAGTACTGAGAACGTAAACCGATGCCAGTGGACGCCTTACTTTATTTCACTTGCATTAGCAATAGGGATATAGGGCGGGGTAAACAGGCCTAGAATCAGTCTAATCAAATAAGAGTTTACACACATTTAGAATGAATATTCGTTGCCTTCGAGGTGAAAACATTGTACAGTATCTTCTCCAAATGGGTCAACCTTTCAGGAATTATGAAAAATGATTATTTTTTGGAAGTTAAACGCTGGGGTTTTTGATACAAGTAGAAATGACTGGAGCTAATAGTCTATCCACCTTTTATATTGGAAAACTATATCACTGCATGTGAAAGACTGGAATACGACCTCTCTCTCTCTCTGTGTGTGTGTGTGTGTGTGCGTGCGTGCGTGCGTGCGTGCGTGCGTGTGCGTGTGTGTGTGTAGTGTGAAGCTAGGTCACCTGACTCAGGCTCCCTTCCTGTCTCTCTCACACACACACACACTTCCTCTGCCTGTAAACACTCCCCTAGACACAGCACTTCCTGTCCACAGGGGGCAGGGAGGAAGGGGGTTGCATGTGCACATGCACACGCACACGCACATGCACACGCACACACACACACACACACACACACACACACACACACACACACACAGCCAATAAACACCCCAGCAAAATATTTGAAGTCTGTCCAGCAAGACCACAATAAAGGAGTGAGCTACTGTAACTGCACAATATCACCACCCACACACACACACACACACACACACATACACACACACGCACACGTACACACACACGCACATACACACAGAAGTCTCTCCCGTCCACGTTAGTTTGGTTTTTAATAGAAAACCGATTTTGCTAATGAAGAGACCAGACAGAGAAACACAGCCGACTACACCCTGCTGTTATTAGACAGACTCACACACACACACACACACACACACACACACACACACACACACACACACACACACACACACACACACACACACACACACACACACACACACACACACACACACACACACACACACACACACACACACACACACACAAGATATATCGTACATTATTTTAACTTTTCAGAGGTTGGTCAACCCCCCCCCCCCCTAAAAACCTTTAATACAAGTGCCAAGTAAAGAACAGAACAATAACAAGGCCCTTTCTTTAACAAACAAATCCATTTCAGCCCATTTCTCTTGTAATTAGAGATGTTCCGATACCATTTTTTCCTACACGATCCGATTCCAATACCTAAGCTTTGGGTATCGGCCGAAACCGATACTGATCCGATACCAGTACATACCTTAATTTTTTTTTATTAATTATATAAATGATTAAACTTATTATTTTTTGTTTGTTGCCACATTGATTCCGCACATAATATGTTGTTGCACTCCAGAAGGCTCCGGTAACTTCAGTTAGCTAGTAGGAGAGGCTCTGTTGTAATTTTTGCACAATAAATATTCAACATTCTCTTTTGAGACTCCGCCTCAGACTCTTATCATTTTGCACTAAAAGCTAAACATTGTCACCGTTATGGCTGTCCGCAACATGTCATTAATTGCGTGCATGTGTGGGAGAGGTTGATCAGTTAGCCACGTTAGCGTTAGCTAGCAGTTAACGCGAGCTAGGTTAGATGGAAATAAGACAATAACGTTACTGGTGAAAAAGTGATTTACCTTGGAATACTCCTTTGCCAACTTGCTGTACTTTGCTTGCAGGTCTGCAGCCATTATTGCTGGATTATGAATAGTCCCAACTTTAGCCAAGGTAACGTTAAAGCTAAAACTAGCTTTCTGTTAGCTCTTCAGCTAATGCTAATAACACCAGCAAGCATCAGACATCAGAGCTCCCAGTCAACACTGCTCTGTCGAGACGATGGCATTTAAGAAAGTATCTGCTGTTAAAATGACAAACAGCATTGACACTTTAATTCACGGTCGATTAAAAACATGTTTGTTTTATAATGCTCACTCAGCAGACCGCACGTGTTGTTGATAAATTACGTTATATGGGATCGGAGCATAGATTTTACGTGTACTCGCCGATATCGATACAAGCATTTTAGGCAGTATCGGAGGCATTTCCGATACTGGTATCGGTATCGGAACAACTCTACTTGTAATATGCTATATCTGACTGTTGCTGTGTGCTATATCTGACTGTTGTGTGCTATATCTGACTGTTGCTGTATTGCTATATCTGACTGTTGTGTGCTATATATGACTGGTGTGTGCTATATCTGACTGTTGTGTGCTATATATGACTGGTGTGTGCTATATCTGACTGTTGTGTGCTATATATGACTGTTGTGTACTATATCTGACTGTTGTGTGCTATATCTGACTGTTGTGTGCTATATCTGACTGCTGTATAGCCACAACCACAAGCTTCTTAGTGCATGCCACCCCCCCCCCCCTTACAGTTCATCCAAGTGCATGCATGCGCGCGCACACACACATGCACGCACGCACGCACACACACACACGCACACGCACGCACGCACACGCACACACACACAGAACCACCTCTTTTCCCCATTAACAATGTTGCCCAATCAATCCCCTAATTAGCTATTAGTGTAATAGCACACACACTACACTAGTGCAGTCTGTACACTCTGCTTGAGACCTGACAACACTGTGTAGAATAAAGCTCATTTGGATTTGGGTTTGAACCTCCGCTTTAAAAACAAATCTTCGTTTATAGTTTTTAATTTATTTATTTTACACAAAAAATATATATCAGAATGTGATATATATTAGAATATCACAGTACTATGTTGTGTTTACAATCATTTGAAAGTCACGCACGAACACACAGCCACAACACAGTCAACGAGTCGTGTGAGGGGTCACCGTCATACATCAGGAAATTAATCAAAATGCTATTCACATTAGTCGCGCTATGCAGGTTTAGCTTTCTAACGTTAAGATCTTTGGAAAAATATCTTCAATACACTCTCTGAAATATGCAGTACCCAGGTGAAACCAGACCCTTTGACTGTGTTATTTGGTGTTTCCTCACCCTTATTACAACTGACAAAGACTAATAAAGAGGTCTTGGCTTTTGTTACTTTGTTAGCGAGACGGTTAATCCTACTTCAGTGGAAATCCTCCTTACCCCCTTCTCATGCACTTTGGATTAAATCTATTCTTAACTGTATCAAACTAGAAAAAATCCGGAATACACTCCAAGGGTCTACAGACAAGTTGTTCTCTATGTGGGCTCCCTTCTTTTCCTATGTTGAGAGGATCCACCTCCCCATAGTCCCAGACAGATACTCACTCACACAATACCCTTGGTACACTATTCACTCCTCCCTCCTCTTCAAACTTTCTCCTTTTATGCACCTGTCAATGCAATAGGTTTGGAATGAGCACGACATCTCAAATCAACACCAGAGTTGGTTGACCTATGAATCGCTGTACTCACCTTTTCAAATGTATCTCCTTATTTTAAATAGTTTTTGTCTCGTTATCCTTTTTACCTTGTTTATTTTACTTTACTTTTTATTTTATTTATTATTTACTCTTTTTTCGTATTTCTTTTTTATTACCATTATTATAATCTCTCTCTGAAACAGTTTTTGTTTGTCTGCCTGTCACTTTGTCTTGATGTCTGCTGTCCTTTGTATTCCGTTTTGTGTTTCAAATAGAAAACTTTCAAGTACATATAATTTGTAAATGTTGGTTGCACTGGAAAAAAACAAATAAACAGATATATATATATATATATATATATATATATATATATATAAAAAAAAAGATAGCAGGAGCCATCTGCCTACAAAGATGCTATTTCAACAAATTCATTCACAAAATGGATTACCATCCAAATGTTATTGAAGACTCCTGTGACCAGTAAGTAGATAGATACTACTACTTTTACTAACTATTTTTGACTGCAGCAATATGTGCAAAATGGATTACCATCCAAACATTATTGAAGTGACCAGTAAGTAGAGACTCCTGTGACCAGTAAGTAGAGACTACTACTTTTACTAACCATTTTTGACCGCAGCAATAATGCGCATATGTACACTACGTTATATGAGTAAATGTAATATACGCTACGTTATATGCGTAAATGTGCGATATGTGCCTAAAGTCGAGACTTGACAGTACTGAACCGAAAAATTATTCATATGATTAAAAACGATGGTTCGAAGGTCCGCTAGAAAAACCCTGCCGAAGTTCGAAGCAGCTCCACTGTATACCTGATGACATCACATGTCCTCTCTCTCAAAACAAGATGCATATCTGGGTCTTAACTCATTGGACGCCAGACCTGATGATAGTCGGGTTAACTCGCCGAACATTCAGCGCCAATCACGAGTATAGTCGGGTTTTAATTGTTATTTATTTTATTAGCGATATCCATTAATTTTCATACATCCAGCCTGATGTTATCGTTGGGAATGGGTCTGAGCTTGCAAAAGGGCAAATACCGCCCCCTACGCCTTCCGGCTGGTATTGCACTCCACTGGGAATGGTATCGTTTTTTTTCTGGGATGAACCAAGCCGTGCAGGCGTGGTTTAAATAATCAGGCGAGGTAACCTGGGTGCGCCACGCTACGAGGGCCATTTGATGTATGCACAAGGAAGGACAATAATGATGATCTAGCGTTGATTTCCGGAAGATTCGATAATCAGCCGAAAAATGACAACGTGTTTTGTGTTTTCCACTAAAGGGCTATTATCAAGTCTTTCTCTGGAATTACTAGAAATCACCAACGTACAGATGAAAAAACAATCCGTTTTGTACATGTTGACTGCAAGCAACTCACTGATAATCGACGAGTGTATTAGAGTCTATTAGATTAAATGGTGTTTTTTCTTGACATTATAAATGTCTAGACAGCATTTTTACACAACACATACATTAGTTGACACAAGCACATACTACGCCCACATCAAAAGCCTAACCTCTTAAGCCTGATCGGCCCGGTACAAGATATGTTTCACGTCATTAATAATATATTTCACATCATACATAGATCCGTATTAAGTCCATAGATGTCCCGAGATACCAAGCACATGCAAATGGACCTTGTAGAAGTGAAGCAATCTTCCATTTACTTGGGTATGTATACTTTTTAGGGATGCACGATAATTATCGGGCCAATATCAGCAATTATGACGTCATCCCGATAAACCCGATAACATTATTGATAGCTCCGATAATATATAATAAATTTTTTGGTTATATATCGCATAGCTCTGCTCTGTGTCATACTGGAATACTTCCATATCAGCCTAAGCACTGAATAAATCTTCACATGCACCTTTACATACCATCATCTGTCTGGCCACACTCCCATCCGCTCCCTACATAAGCAGGGGTGTGGCCATACCATCAGCTCCTTCTTCAGTTTTCACCATGTCAAGTGCCTGCAATGTACCACACTTTGAAGATTGTTGGATTTTTGAAGAAGAGAATAGGAGATGAAGGAGCTACGTTGACATTATATCTTTGTTTTCTCTAGGGCTGACCTTCGAAGCTTTTTTTGGCAATCGAAGCTTCTGGGCCGAGCTTCGATTTTAATTCGAAGCTTTAAAAAAAATAAATAAAAAGAAATAATAATAAATAAAGTGGATTGGATTAATGAATTAAGTAGGCCCTTTCGTGACTGTGACGCAGCCAACAAGGTTTCACTCGGCTGTGTGATTTAATTCAAGGTGGATCGCTGTTGTCGTTTGAACAACTTCAGATTTCATGGGAACTACCAATCCCCCAAATCAAGAATGTTTAAGATGAATGAAGTAAGATTTAGGCCCCGTTTAGACGGAAACGCTAGCAGGTGAATCCGCAAAAATATTTTTTCAGATGTGCCTTTCGTTTATACGGAAACAGCGTTTTTACGGGGTGAAACCGTAAAAAAGTGAGACCACCTTCCAGGGTGGAATTCCTAGAAACGGTAAACCTTTGCGCTCTCGTCTAAACTGTCAAACCGCATAAAACGATGACGAAAGGGTCGTCAAGGCTCTCGTCGCGCCTACTGCTTACATCACAGGCATGCGCCAGTAGCCTAGAAGCGTAAACAAAGCATGTCTGATTCTATCCATGGCGATCACCTGAAGGCTACATTGGCAGTACTTTTAAATACACAAGAATCTGTCCCGCGGCTATCACAACTATTATGACTGGACCCACTGTCTGTGAGTGACTCTGCTTTAGTCCAATCACATTCCCCACCCACACTCTGCGAATCAGAGGCAGAGTAGGGCGGGTCTTCACAGCACGTCATGTGACATATGCGCCAATCGTGTGACAGCGGGGCTCCGTTGTCTCGAGTTGTTACAGCCTCATCTGCACGGAGAATTCCACCCCAAAACGCTCGTCTAAACGCAAAATTAAAAGTGAAACCGCAAGACGACTTTTGCGGTTTCTGTTCAGACTTCCATCCCAAAACGCTCGTCTAAACGTAGCCTTAGATTATTTGAAATATGGCCTGTGTAGACTAAACTATGCACAGAATTATGTCAGTCTACAAGGTCCGGATTCTACATGGTCCGGCAATGTAGACCTTGTAGACTCCACTACAGACCAATTATCAGTGAATGTTCATGCATTTTTAAGAAGGGCTACTTCCACAAAAAAACAAAGAACTCACCAAAACATCTCAGTAGCACCTTATCTAAATGTTTTATTTCATATATGGAGATTCATATTTATTTATGTATTGCATGCATTTCTACATTTTATTTCCTATTTTGTTTATTCATCCCAGTATCTTTCTTTCTTATGTGTGGAATTCTACAAGGCATGTAGGTGTATATGTGTTTGAGGATGATATCCTTCAAACAGGCAATAGTGATGATATAATTTGGGCAGTGCTGAGCTGGGTTACTTTCCTCCAGTGTATTTGTCCCCCGGCCCCACCCAATGGCCCCATGCGCACACACACACACACACACACACACACACACACACACACACACACACACACACACACACACACACACACACACACACACACACACACACACACACACACACACACAATCGAAGTAAATCTTTTAAAATTATTTTTTTAATGTTCGAAGCTTGTGCCATCGAACGAAGCTTCGAAGTATTTAAGACAGCCCTAGTTTTCTCTCTCACTATTTTCGAGGAAATACAGCGATAATGTCTTCGCCACTGGGGGGTCTAGAAGATGATGATCATTCTGACCTCCACCGGCAGTTTCGTATTAGGGGCTCGCGTCGCTGGCCTAATCCCCACCTGCAGTCCTCCAAGCTGCAGCTGGACAGGTATTACCTCCGCTACTGCAGCTGGACTGTGTGGGAGAGGCGACGGCTGTTGTGAGAGCTAGCTACCTCTCTGGGTGAGTGATGGTTTTGATACGCGAGCGCCAGTTGTGTTGCTATGAGGGGATTAGCTGCACGATTTACGAAAGCCGGCCCCAGACTGGTACCCTTTTTTTCTGCCTCTTAGACGGCGGAGAGAGGGTCCTGGTTTGACGCCCACGGTAGTCAAACTAGTGGGACCGTGACCAAGATCTGCGGTTAAAACCCCCGGATCTTTGGACGAACGGATTTCTCTCTGTCACGTGCATGGCCCCATCTTTCAAGATGAAAGTTACCCTAGTGCGAGGAAAGTGGGTTTGGTGTTTCGTTATCGGAATTTCTCCACGCCCAAATCGGCTGCAGCCCATGGGGAATTGTACCGACACCGCTGTATATCTGTTAATCACCGTTCTGAAAACTGTGTTAACTTCTTTTTCTCTTCTCTCTTAGGATGAGGAGGGGGACAGACGGCGGCTGTCTGAAGTGTTGGCCTTATTGTGTTCTCTCGTTGTGCAGTTCGGTGATAGCTGCTTAGCTTGCGTTGTAGCTGGGTGAGCTACCTCTTAGCCAGTTAGCTGTTAGCTGCGCGTTAGCTCTGTACACTTGCTAGGTTAGGAACGTTAGCTTGATGCTACCAGTTGGCCTGGAGTTGGCTGTTAGCTTACGCTACACCGTTGAACATTAGCCGTGAGAATAGCAGGCCATAACACTCTGACTACGACGTCATCTTTGACAGAGGATGTAGTCGACCCTGCACTATGATCGGCTGTTGGGGGGGGGGGGGGGGGGGGGGGGGGGCGTTTCGCCAGCGAGGGCCTTCGTCAACGTAAGGAGGCCAGCCTGTTGCGGTCCTCTCAGCCTGCGTTCATTGGTGCAGGTAAGGGTCCGTTGGACACTTGATGCCTCTTTCTTCCTTCCCTTCTGATTGTTTTGTAATAACGATGTTTTTTTCCAAAACGTATGTTGCTTCACTACATTGGGGATGCGACATGTGTTGTGTGTGAATTGTCTTGTCGCTGGTATAGCTTTCTCTCTACCTAGAAAATCGGCGTTGTTTTTTACGTGAGTAAAAATGAACTGGTTTGGTTGTGATGAGAACTTGTGTGTTCATGTAACGTTAGACAACGTAGTTGAGCTCACAACTAGCTGGGTTAATAACCCTGCAAAGCTATGTTTAGTGACATGTGATCGAGGGGTGAATCCTTCTCTCAGCCTGTGATGACAATAAACAGGTGGCGTGTTCACATATTAACAGGACGGTACCTGTTCAACCGAGTCGTATAAGGGGTAAGGTGGTGAGGGGTGATCCCCCCGGTTCCCCTGGGCCCCCCCCCCCCCTCCTCTCAAACATGATTTTGTTTACAATATATTGTTTCACTATGTTTGTGGGGATACGGTGTAATCCCTCAGCTTCTGCTGGGGTTGTGCTCCTGCTTAGAGAGAAAAAAATGTCCTAGAGAAAAGATTGTTTGGTCGCTGTCATGTGGACTTAGCAAGGCCTGTGGCCAGTACTTAATCGAGGACTTGTGTCTTCTCTAGTTATGAAAAACGGCGTTCCTCTTACGGTAGTGAGAGTGTACTTTTGCCTTTTTTGTTGTGATGGTGGGTTGTGTGTGTCGTTAAGATCCACAACTGGGTTAGGTTTGGCCTACAGAAGTCACGTGTAAGCTCTTGTATCGGGGCTCTTAACACTTTGCATGCCATGCCCGTGATTATTCGGGTTATTACCCCCCGGGTTGAATGCCCAATCACGAGAATATTCGTTTGTTCTCTTTTTAATTTTTTTTTTAGCGATCTGAAATCATATTTCATCAACCGTGTCTACCGTTGGAAATTCAGCTACCTCAGGCGCTCAGATGTGAAAAAAGCGCCCCCTATCGTCTCCCAGATGGTAATTCACCCTTTTGGATTGAACTCAATGAAAATGAATGAGAAAAAAAAACCTGCACTCCACATTTTACTTCTCACTCATGCAACCGGCGTCTACCAGCTTAATGCTGGACTCTCGGAGCAGCTGGGAATGTGTTTTACAGTATACACAGTGGATCACTAAAAGGAGCGATTTTTTCGAATGGCGATCAGGAATTGGAATAATCCATTTGGATACCATCTGATCTCAGGTAAGGAATCTATGTTACCAGTCTAAGGATAATCAGACCCGTTTTCACGGATATATAAGCTTTTATGTGATTATGTGATATCGCTGTTTGACTGTGCGCGCCGTCAGGAAATAGGAGACAAAATTTTCGGCTCGCCGCAAGAGCGTGCATGCGTACACATATACTATCGATAATCTAGCATTTATTTGAAAACGATTCATAAATAGGCCGAAAAATGACAACGTTCTAGAATATTCCAGGAAAAGGCGATTATCAGGGAATCTCTTCTTTTTTCCGTGAAACCGAGTGCTTTTCAGAATGGTAGAAAACGGAAATGAACCGATAAAAAAACAATCTGATACGACAATGTTGACTGGAAAATGAGTCTTTGATAAGCGACGGGCAGATTAGACACATAGCCATAATTTAAAACATAGATTAGGCGATATTAACGCTAACATTGAAGTGGCCCTGGGCATTCAAGGGACTAATAATGAATTAAACTTGGGCAGTGAAAGTGTTAAAGGGGCCCTCTCTTGGTCTGTGTTTTTCTTCCTTTGAAAAATTCAGATGGCAGGTTCGCACATGAGTCTATGTGAAGCTGTTGACGCGTCATGTAGCATGCTACTGGTGTCATGGCTCTGCTTTGTCATTACATTGTATCAGGGGTGAGGGGTCATGAGGGGGTGAACTGGTAAAACCTTCCTCCCCTTTTTCTGATTGGTCAGGGGTTAAAACCCCTGCCCTTCGTGCTTCCTGTCACATTGCTGGATCAGCGCGTCACAGGGTAGGGGGGGGGGGAGTTTCCTGGTCCCACGCCATATTGGGCGGTGGACCACGGAAATTCCCCCGCCATAGAGTACGTCACTGGGCGTGTTTCTATTGGTAAGACTTCCGTGGGTTATTCAGGCTCCATGTTGTGGACCTCTGTTACAGGGAGTTTCAGAGCCTCCTCCTCAGGGAGTTTCAGAGTCTCCTCCTCAGGGAGTTTCAGAGTCTCCTGTGAGTTCAGACCCTCCCTCCCAGTGAAGGAGCCTCCTCAGAGTTTCAGAGCCTCCTCCTCAGATTGTCAAGGTGAGTAGAACTTAAAAAGAAGTTCTGCTCTGTTGTATGTGTATTGAGCTTGGTGGGTGATGCAACGCAGTAGAGACGATTTGTTCTTCTGCTCTGCTCCCTACTAGTAGTGTGTGTATTGGGTCAGAGTCTCCTCCTCAGGGAGTTTCAGAGCCTCCTCGGTGAGTTCAGAGCCTCCCTCTCAGTGAGGGAGCCTCCTCAGAGTTTCAGAGCCTCCTCCTCGGAGAGTCCTAGTCCAATTGTTGCATAGCTCAATGTTGCAATATGTCTTTTCAATCTATTGCTCACGTGGGAAGTCTCGCTGGGGGTTCCCCGTCCCCTCCTTTATGGAGCAGGGTGACGGGGTATTGTTTAGGGAGTTCCCTGACTCCTCGCCGGTAATGGTCTGTTGAGTCATGGTTTTCCCCCCGTCATAGGCTACGTCGCTCCCAGTCCCCTCTTTTATGGAGCATGGTTGACGGGGTGTTGTTTTCCCTCAGCCGCGTCGTATGGGACCCATGTCCGTATTTTTTTCTGTGAAAAAGGCGGCTTCTTGTCGTTCTCCCAGGCGGCTTGGAGGAACGGTATCTGGGTTCTTGTTAGAATGTCCATTGATATGTTTTGGGTCTCGACGTGTACATAGTGCTGGCCCTGGGTGCTTCTGATAGGAACCACGCATGGGCTTGCGCGCCTTGGTTGCTCATCATTGAAACAGCGTTTTTATGGGGGGCAACTGGGATAGTTTGTCTCCTCCGAGCGCCAGTGTACTAGGCTTGTCTCGATGAATTCTCGTTCATATCTGGGGGATGTTAACGGAATAGATCAAAGCCTTGGGGTGGGCCATCGGGCGCGGTACGAAGGGGAAAGTCTGGGTGGCGCCCTCTATAATGTTTTGGATCGACACGCGTACCTACCCCCCCTCCTAGGGTTGGGGATGGCGGCGTGATTAGGGCACGGGACTGATTCTGGTCGCGCTGGTCCAGGTCAGTTAACCCATTGGTACCCTGAGGGACTTGTGTTTTTTTCGGGGGGGAAAAATGCAGGGTTTGACATTATGGAGATGTTCGTGGTTGTGTTACTACGTGTTACCCATCACTGTTGCTTGGTCCATGTTGTGTTGTACCTTGCGCTGCGCTAAGGGAGCCTGGTCCTTCTCCATTCTTTTTCGCCCCTCTCTTCTCCTGCTTAAGCAGGGCTGGGAGGGGGCTGTTGAGGTGATTCTTATAGAACTCCTCTGGCATCCCTGTGTACATCCCGGTCCGCCGGGCCCGGGTTCGACATTATTTCGTCGACCCGTTGGCCTGGGTTAACCCCTTTTTGAAAACTGAAACACTTGTACTGCGGTATAGCCAGTGTATACCCGCAGTTGTGTTTTGGAGTTTTTTTCTTTGAGGGGTTATAGGAACAACCATCTCATGTTAGAACCAAGGGGGTGGTTGGTTCCCTGGTGTGTTGGTAGCGGAGTCAACTCTCGGGGTAGGCCAGGTTTGGCCCTGTCTACCTGTGAGTGTGCCCCCGCACTTTTCATGACGTCTGCCAATCATGTCAGCCTTCTCTGCCTCGGCCCCTCTAGAGAGTCGAGGGTTTTTTGTGGAGGCTGTGACATGGTGCACAACAATGCCAGCATACGCCCCTTCCGCCGGGGTGCTGTTTCAGCAGACCCCTTTGGCGCCTGTCTAGTCCGCAGTGCTCCAGGCTCAGGTCGAGTGGCCTGTTGCCTGGATTGAGGGATCAACCTCTTTTAAAGAGAAAAAGGGGGTCGTCTCCCCGGTGCGCTGCCTGCTCCCGCTGTGGGTGTAGCCTCTTGAGTGCTTCGAGCTTACAGCCATACCAACCTGAACACGCCCGATCTCGTTCGATTTCGGAAGCTGTGTAGGTTCAGGCCTGGTTTGTACTTGGATGGGTGACTGCCTGGGTATACCAGGTTCAGTGAGCTAGGCGGCGTGCTATAGGGGGGAAGGGCCTGCTCTTGGATGGGCCCTGTCCGAATACGCTGGCGATGTGGGGGGCGGTGTCACTAGTGACCGCCTGGTGAGGTCTTGATGCTGCGTCGTTGGCCTATCCAGGCCCCCTATTTCCGGGGGGGTCCAGTCCCTTCCTGGGTCTGGGTCCTCCTTCGCGCTCCGCTGCTACGGCCTTGCCACGGGGTTGGGCTTTTGCTCTTGACCCCGTGACGCTAGGGGGGTCCGGGGGCTCGGGTCCTCCATGGTTCTGATGGTCGTGGGGGGCCTCAGCGGGTTCATTTGTCGAGCTCTCGCTCTGCTTAGCTCCTGTATTCCAGTATGACGCAGAGCTATGCGATATATAACGTACGGTTATGTATATAACCATAGTTATATGAGCATAGTGACGCTCTGCGTTGGACTCGCTGAGGATCCCGTGGTCTTGCCTTGTGGTGAAAGACTTGGGAAGGAGCTGATGGTATGGCCACACCCCTGCTTATGTAGGGAGCGGATGGGGGTGTGGCCAGACAGATGATGGTATGTAAAGGTGCATGGGAAGATTTATTCAGTGCTTAGGCTGATATGGAAGTATTCCAGTATGACGCAGAGCATCACTATGCTCATATAACTATGGTTATATACATAACCGTACGTTAAAAGAAATCCGGTGTGGGTGGATTGGGATGAAGGGCGTTTGTTTTTACTGTAGGCTCCTCCCGTTTTGCCAGTACTGTGGTACGACTGATAGCGTGTGGTTTAGGAAGAGGGAGTTTTTCACAAATCCAGCGCTCCCTTTCTCATGCCTGGCTGTGACGTAGTTTCAGAAGCAGCACAGATGGTAAACAAACATGGCGGCGTCGGTAGTGTGGGACGTTTTCAAAGTTTCAGAGAAAAACAGTTTGCTTGCTATTTGTAACAAATGCAGAAGTTCCACGAGGAGGGAAAGGGGCAACAAGCTATAACACATCCAACCTAATAAGTCACCTGAAAACATCACCACCGCTACGATGGTGTATTAAAATCCGATGGCGCGCGAGCAGCTAAAGGCTAAGCTGCTGCGAATCCAAGGCCAGCTGCAAAGGAACCGGCGCGGCTTGTACCTATTGACGAGCGTTTGCAAAATGAAAGACGTTTGACAGAGATGATTTGTTTGGTTTATTTAATTATTTTTGAGGCATGCTGTCCTATAAATGCCAAGTAATAGTTGTTTCATGCACCAAGACCACAACAGTCTCCTCTCCTATAGCGTCAAAAGTTTTATCTGCTGACAAAGCACAATACCTGTTGGTTTTTAGTTCAGTCATTGTTCAGGGAAACACATCGTTAATGACATTGACGGATTGTGAATTTTGTGATTGACTCAAATTATATTTATTTGGAAAAATAAATAGTCACTTTATTTGAAGAGTCAAAACTGTTCTCTTGGCTTTGTTTTGTTCATAGTAGTAACGCTCATGTCATGATAAATCTGATTAGGTCAAAACTACAGGAATATACATAATTTTTCTTTATAATACAATAAATATATATATATATTATCGGTTATCGGTATCGACCTTGAGGAGCAGAAAGTTATCGGTATCAAATCAAAAAATCTATATCGTGCACCCCTAATATTTTTAGGCACATTTTCTGAAAATATGGCTAGGGCTTTACGCTGAGATCTCTATAAACTCATATTTCACGAATAACACTTAAAATTAGGGATGTCCGATATTATCGGCCTACCGATATTATCGGCCGATATTGGCATTAAAATGTGATATCGGAAAATATCTGTATAGTTTTTTTTACATTTCTATAACCTTTATTTACCCAGGCAAGCAAGTAAGAACAAATTCTGATTTTATTTATTGTCAAAAGTATGCATAATGTTATGTTAATTCCACAACAAGACATATGTAATGTTAATTACCTGAAATTATTCAGTTTTGGGGGGGGGGGGACCCTGCATATATCGGTATCGGTTGATATCGGTTGATATCGGTATCGGAAATTAAGAGTTGGACAATATCGGTATATCGGTATCGGTAAAAAAGCCAATATCGAGCATCCCTACTTAAAATCATTGGTAAACAAACGTAGTGCTGAAAATATACACTTTGACTGCTGTTTTGACAGGGTTAGGGTCTTTACTCTTGGCTACATTTGGAGAAAAAAAACGCAACATTAATTCATACATTCTGTAGAGAAGGATTTATGGCGTGATATCAATCTCGTACCGGTACCGGACCGCTCTGGCTTAAGAGGTTAAAGAAATCTCTCCAAATCTCTCTCGTGGTGTGCTTTTCATAGGTGAGGTGACTCGTTTGTTTTACATTTGGATTACAGACTACATATTTAAATCAAAATGAAATAGCATAGCAACAGCAACAGTGTCCTCGGTTCCGCCCACTCTTCTCTGCTGACAGACTCGTTGCTAATTAACTTGAGTGACTTTGCTGGAGGCTGCTTTCAACCCTGGCTTCACTGCAGTTTCACTGAAAATTATTAGCGATCAGGTCCAACGGTTAATTGCGTAATGTCGTCATTATGGAACAAAACAATCATATTAACGAGCCATCTGCTATAATGAAGTGACATTCTTACTATGCTGATCGGCATAATCCTTTCTATGCACACATCCATGCTGTTGCTGTTCCTCATACCAGCTCTGGCTAGTTAGCCACAAAACAATACAAAGTCAACCCCATTGACTTTGCATTGGTTTGTGGCTAACTATCCAGAGCTAGTGAGGAACAGTGTGGATTGTGCTGAGAAAGGACTCTACCAACAACATCGTTGATAAGAAATAGAGCTACTGTACTGTAGGGCTCCAACAATCACAACTATCCCTTTAACACTTTCAGTGCCCATGACGTCATATGGCGTTTTATCAGCCCAATGCCTGAATGCCCACGACGTGTATTAGCGTTTTATTTTTTTATTAGCAATCTGATTTCATATTTCATCAACCAAGTCTCCCATTGGTACAGCAGCTCCTCCAGCAGTTCAGAATGGAAAAAAGCGCCCCCTATCGTCTATCCCTGAGTAACTGCACGTCAGTCGCTTAGACTGACCTGGGATCAGTCGATATGTAGAGGCGGAGCCAGCTGGCTCCTTGAGCTGGCAAGCTGTCTGCTCAACATGGAAGTCATCGCGGGACGGGAATCAGCCTGGAATATATATTCACAGTAGCCAATACTCAATCAATAAACGTGATTGATTTTTGGAATGGCGATCAGGAATTGGAATGATCTTTTTGGAGAACATCTGATCTGAGGTAAGGAATCTATTTTACCAGTCTTGGGATAATCAGAGTTGTATTCGCTGAGATCTCAGCGTGTGCCCTATGTGTGATGTGTCTCTGTGTGCGCGATCGCTGATGAGGAAATCAGAGAATAAAATTTTCAGCTTGCGGCCCCAGCGTGCATACG
>NC_140165.1:108468213-108475713 GCF_963971535.1 Notolepis coatsorum
GAGAGGGGTTTGATTTACTTGTCTGCCAAGGACAGAGCAGCACAATCTACTGAGAGGAAATGGGTATCTACATTCTTTATAGATGCCACATGTACACACATACACAGACAGACACACACACACACACACACACTCACACACACACTCACACACACACACACACACAGCACACACACACCGCACACATGCACACTCACGCTCACACTCTCACTAGGTCCAAAGTTCCAGACAACGTTATCAGTCTGTCCTCTCCATTTCAGGGCTGTACGCTAAGCTTTTTCACTAGGGGCACACCTGCCCCTAAATGAGAAATTTAGGGGCAAAAAATATTTTTTAGGGGCACATTTTTTTATAACAATTTTACCATTATAGTGAAAAAAAAATATGTTCCTCCTGCCTCATTACTGTGGTCCTTTTATTTAACATGTAAGTGCTTTTGTTGTCAGGTTTGTATCTTTTATAATGAACCAACTGAACTTCGTATTACCACAGCTGCAAACATTTCTTCTTTCATTGATAACGGTGTATTAACAGTGTTCATAGTCAGTATCTGCTGCACACTGCAACACAGCTCTAAGACATACACTAAATCATGCTCTCTGTTTCTCTTTCTCCCTCTCTCTTCCACACACACAGTCACACACACACACACACACACACACACACACACACACACACACACACACACACACACACACACACACACACACACACACACACACAGAGCTCCCTCCCCGGGCCCCTGTCCTGTAAGGTATTGGCTTGTGTTGCTACACGGACACATTTGTATGTTGCACCACGGTACTTCCTGGCTTACAGAGTACAGACTAGTAAACAAACACTCTGTCTCTTATTATATGTGAACTAAAGAGTACAAGGTTTACACAACAGCCCCCACCCCTTGTTTTATTGTATTTGTACCTGTACTACCTGCTGTCAGCTGTTTATCTCTCTCTGTGAGCTTGATTAGCTAGCGTTAGCTCCGCGGCTAACCCTGAACTAAATCAATGACTAGGTTCTAAAGCATTTGGAGTAGTTTTCACGGCACATAGAAGTAGCCAAACAGCGGGAGCATTTCGGGAGCATATAACCAAAACCCAGGCAATTTCGAGCCCTTGGCTTGGGGTGTCAAACTCATTTTCACAGAGGGCCACATCAGCATTATGGTTGCCCTCAAAGGGCCAAAGACCGTATAAATGTTAATGTAATGTAAAATAAATGTAGCTACACATTTACATATTGTTAAACATGGTGTTTCTGTATTTATTACTTATTCAAGTTATACATATTGCATATTCATTTGCATAAATGTAAAAATATATGTTAGCTTATGTTATTTTAACAAATAATTTTAGTTTATCAGAACCCCATATTACTCCACCAATCAATGATCAAACCATTCAAGTAAATAACAAAGAAGAATATCATCAAATACAAGCTATGACATTAAGTTTGTTCAAAACCTTTTTGTCACAGTCAAGAGGGGCAGAACTAACAACTGTGAGCTGCAAAGAACACGTGGGACAGATGTAGCAGATGTTACAAAAACAAATGGCTGCACACAACCTTGCAGAGGCCATACATCCAACTAATGGAAGATAGTTTAATTAACTTTAATTAACAGATTGCAGAATGGGTACAGTACAGTACAGCTCAATACACACAATTGTTAAGGGGATGCAGACCAGAGAAAGACTTTCGACTTGTTTACATCAGGGTCCCCCATTTTCAATTCGTAATGAAATTGCTATTATGTGTCTGCATGAACACACAACTGTAACTGTACTCAAAAATAACAAAATAAGGGTTGTCTCAGTTCACAACTATATTGGTCAAGTTTTGGGTGGGACTTGTTTGCGTCCCTACAGCTTCTTATTCAATTGAGCGAGATGCTCGGTTATGTCACACAGCCAGTTTGCATCTGACAGTTCAGACAATATTTCTTCAACCCTTTGTTACCTATTCCGCCTGGATCTTTATTGTATTTTGGGCTGTAAAATTGTCAAAGAATGTCTGAGGAGTAAGTGCTTTTGGCTTTTTTCCTTTGTTACCTCAGATGTTCAACATACATGTATGTGTAAGAATGTGTAATAATAACTAAGGCTGTCAAAGTTAAAGCTTTATTAACGATCAAGTGTGTGTGTGTGTGTGTGTGTGTGTGTGTGTGTGTGTGTCTGAGGACATTTCTTTTTACTACACACACATACACACTTTTTTTTTCGGACACCCCATCGACTCTCTTGGCCAACATCCCATTGTAAATTCAGACCCAAATGCAGTCTCTGTCACCCTTCACTCCCACAAACCCATGTGACCATAATGAAGACGTCGTCATCACCATAGATATATATAGAACACTAGATAGCTTGCCCGCGCTGCCGGCCAATGGAGAGCGACGTCACTGAACCGCCGCCATCTTGCTCCAGTTAGCCTTGAGTGAGAGTGAGTGAGCTGCACAGACAAAAATACTCATAACTCGCTGAAATATTGACGGATTTACAAACGGTTTGGTATGCAGTATCATAACTACATCTTTGATGTTTATAGCAAACCAACCCGTTTGTAAATCCGTCAATATTTCAGCGAGTTATGAGTATTTTTGTCTGTGCAGCTCACTCACTCTCACTCAAGGCTAACTGGAGCAAGATGGCGGCGGTTCAGTGACGCTGGTGACTCCGCCTTAAGCTATCTAGTGTTCTATAGATATCTATGGTCGTCATCACAGCCGTCAGCCAGAGCCGCTCCACCGGACCGGTGGGTTTTCTCTTCACGAGCCGGAGTGAAATTGTGGAGAAAAATGAGTGCATGCAATTATGCCTTTGTCCCATGCATTTATGGATGTATTTATAGGGACACTTACTCACATGTTATTATATCTCTGAGGCGTCGAGAGAGAGAAAGGAGAGTACAATTAGAGCTGACGTTTTAAATGGTTTTTGGAAGTTTAGATTTTTTTTTTTACGTGTCACATTATGACTTCAATTTGACAAATTTTTTAATAATAATATGTCCATCACTCAGCTTAGAATCAGAATAGAACTTTCAGTTGAGACTCAACAAATCACACTAACGGCCCGGCTCTACCTGCCTGGCTGTGATTGATGTAATCTAGTGCTATTTTATCACTATTTCTGCTGCTGATTTTCATGCATCACACCCATGCAGTGATTGTTTTGTTAAAGGCGTTTTACCGTTGATTCTGCTCCCACTTTGCACTCACTACACACCCAAACTGTGAGTATTACACTGTGATTATGGCATTGTAAATTAGTGCTATTTTATCATTGCTTATGCCGTATCCCTGGTGTTTTTATTCCCTGGAGCTGGACTTTGTGACAGAGATGCCAGCTAGCTGGAGTAGATATTCCCAAAGTGAATATGAAATGGTTAAAAATTCTACAATTCTATGCTATAAACTCAATCATTGGTGTCACTCTGTACCCTTTCGCCCACCGTTATGCATAATGCATGATTTAACACTGAGAAGTTGCACTAGCAGGGTCTCTGTATCTTCCAGGCTGTCAGGCCATGGTTACACAGACTGTTTTTGTTTTCGTTTTGTTGCTGTTTTGAGTACGTTTGCTGTCCCTGTTAAATAGAAATGCTGTTTTTGGCAGGAAAACGCGTTGCCCTACTGACAACGCTAAATTGTGTTTCCTTTTGGAAAAACGCCAAAAGCTCACCGACGTGTCGTGTAATCTGCGCGGAGCCGTTGTTGCTCAACGCCCATGCGCAGTAGATACCGACATCTGCGTGCCCTCTAGGGCTGACCTTCGAATTTTTTTTTGGCAATCGAAGCTTCGGGGCCGAGCTTCGATTTTAATTCGAAGCTTCGAATACAAAAAAATTACTTAATTTATTTTTTATCTTATGTTGTGGGACTTGTACAGCACTTTGGTAAACTTTGTTGTTTTTAAATGTGCTCTATAAATAAAGTGGATTGGATTAATGAATTAAGTAGCCCCTTTCGTGACTGTGACGCAGCCAACACGGCTGTGTGATTTAATTCAAGGTGGATCGCTGTTGTCGTTTGAACAACTTCAGATTTCATGGGAACTACCAATCCCCCAAATCAAGAATGTTTAAGATGAATGAAGTAAGATTTTTATTATTTGAAATATGGCCTGTGTAGACTAAACTATGCACAGAATTATGTCAGTCTACAAGGTCCGGATTCTACATGGTCCGGCAATGTAGACCTTGTAGACTCCACTACAGACCAATTATCAGTGAATGTTCATGCATTTTTAAGAAGGGCAACTTCCACAAAAAAACAAAGAACTCACCAAAACATCTCAGTAGCACCTTATCTAAATGTTCTATTTCATATATGGAGATTCATATTTATTTATGTATTGTATGCATTTCTACATTTTATTTCCTATTTTGTTTATTCATCCCAGTATCTTTCTTTCTTATGTGTGGAATTCTACAAGGCATTTACATTCACATTTACATTTAGTCATTTAGCTGACGCTTTTATCCAAAGCGACTTACAAGTTCTGTACGACAGGTCATCAGGAAGGATACAACTCTATCAGCTGAGTAACAATATTCATCAAAGTGTTGCGTGTTACAGTGTAGGTTAGTTTATTAGGACAAGTGCATGACAGTAAGGTTAGTTAGGGTTAGATTTTTTTAATTTTATTTTTTTAATTAAATTTTAGATAATTGTTGAAGAAGTGCGTCTTTAGTCGACGGCGAAAGATTGGACGGGATTCGGCTGTCCTAACTGGGGTGGGTAGTTCATTCCACCATTGTGGGGCAAGGACTGAGAATAGGCGTGTAGGTGGTGTATATGTGTTTGAGGATGATATCCTTCAAACAGGCAATAGTGATGATATAATTTGGGCAGTGCTGAGCTGGGTTACTTTCCTCCAGTGTATTTGTCCCCCGGCCCCACCCAATGGCCCCATGCACACACACACACACACACACCCAGAAGTAAAAAAAAAAATATATATATATATATAAAAAAAAATTTAATTAATTTTTTTTAATTTCTTTTTTACTTCGATTTTTTTTTAATGTTCGAAGCTTGTGCCATCGAACGAAGCTTCGAAGCTTCGAAGTATTTAAGACAGCCCTAGTGCCCTCACCAACGTCCAGTGACAACAGAGCTGTCCCAAATAGCTGCAGCTACCATGTGTTGTCAAGTTATTGTTATAAGGACCCCAGTCCAAGCTACAACAGTCTGCATTCCCTTAACAATTGTTTGTATTAAGCCGTATTGTATTGTACCCATTCTGCAATATGTTAAATAAAGTTTACATCCATTCATTCTGCTAGCATTAACGATTGCATGAGCAGCTGGCTAACGTGAGCTAACGTTAGCTACCTACCGTAGCTACCTAGCTACCAGACCCTGTTAGCTCAGAGCCCCTCTTTCAACATAACAAGCATTAAACAAAATGGCCCAGTCATCTATTCACCTTTGTTTAATACACGAGGCGTTGTCTCTAATGTTATCTAGCTACTGATAGCTCCCGATATCATCAGTTTGGTGCTGGCTGGCTAACTGACGTGAGCTAACGTTAGCTGCTAGCCACAATGCTATACTGTTATAATGGCATATTCCATTCACGTTAGCATGTAGCATGTAGCTAACAACATCTGCGATCTTTTTTGAGACTAAACTATCCGCTCTTGGTGGTCACTTGTGTTGATGTTAGTTTTGTTTCATCAACAAATCATCAACAAATGAGGCAGAACACACAGTGAATGTGTCCGTTTTTGTTTATTGCACTTTATTTCTTGCTGAAAAACAATGCTTCATTGGCTAAAATGGCTCGCGGAGGCATTTAAAGATGGTGGCTTTTGAGATTTTGAACAGGATGTGGAGTGTCCTTGTTCAAGTTCTGATTGGTTGAAAATTGCCTTCATGTTCGCCACCTACTGCCACCTACTGCTTTGGCAGTGTACTACATCACTGTGCTCAGGTTGCAAAACGAATGTCTAACTCGGCTGCTACTACGTTGCGACCTGGAAAAGCGAAATTCATCTTCAAAACGAAACGAAAACATCAGTCAGTCTAACCGCAGCCTTAGACTGTTGGGAATGTGGGCCTTATCTCCCCAGGTATGTCAGGTTTGGTTCGGGAGGAAGGAAGCTAAGAGGCTTTTCAGCATTCTAACTCGGCATTCCACATGCAGAGAATTCTTTTGGCATTCTCATGTTTTAAACATGTAATTTTAGAAATGTTTTGTACCTAGAAATACATCAGCCAATACGACACATATTAAACTTTAAAAACGTCCAGTATTTGACGTGAACATTTATATGCTACATATTAATATATTTTTTAGACTCAGTACTTTAAATTAACCCTAACCTTAAAGGGGCACTTCACCAGAAAATAATGGTCACACACATCCAAAAACTCTAAATCGTTTTGTACACATTCATTTAGTTTGACAGTTATTGACAACACAACACAAGGATTCAATGTCCCAGATGATATCACCATGGCCATATATTCAAATGAATTTACTCTCAATAACTGTCAAACAAAATGTATGTGTGCAATATAGATTAGAGTTTTTTGGATGTGTGTGAAATTATGTGAAAAATTGCCTCCTTGTGCGTTAAAACGTCAAAATAGTGCCTATAAAAATCATGTAAACATGTTGCAAAATAATACCAGTGGTGTTAAAATGAGGGTGAGGGTATAAATACACTAGTATATGGAGTATACTAGGGCTGCAACGATTAGTCGACATAATCGACGACATCGATTATAAAAAATCGTCGATGAGGAATTGTTTTTTTTCAGTACCTATCTTTGTGAAAGTGGCTTCTCAGCTCTGGTCCAGCCAGCTGAAGACTTCTTAGCTTAACATAACAGACCGACAGTAAGTTTGGGGGAACTAATGGGATAACTGGGGATGTTGTTTGGTCCTGACAAGAGTCTCAAAGCAACTCTGAGGTCATGCTCAATGTCCAATCTGTTCCTCTGCTCTGTCTTCAGCTGGACCAGAGCTGAGAAGCCACTTTCACAAAGATAGGTAGTGCAAAAAAATTAGAAAATAATTTTTTTTCATTTAATATAATTGTTTTTCGATTAGTCGACTAATCGAAAAAATTATCTACAGATTAGTCGACTACCAAAATAGTCATTAGTTGCAGCCCTAGAGTATACCCTATTTAGTCCATGAGGATATGTCAAGTATACCCACCAATTAACGTTACTGAAACTGACAGGTGATGGACAGTAGGGGTGGACGGTATGGTCTAAAATGTATATCACGGTATAATTTGAAGCATAGACGGTAACGGTATATATCACGGTATCAGTGTTTCCGTTAGAATTATTTTTTTTGCCTGATAGGCAGGCTATATAAATAATGACATCCTCAAGGCATGTAGATTTATAATATTTTAACTTAAAACTAGGATACTTTTGTGTATACAGTCATTATATTCCAAATAAAATAAGTCCCGAGACTCCGTGCTGCTGCCGACTTTAAATCAAATGGGTGTCTGTGGGCAGTCGCCCGACAT
>NC_140165.1:108480713-108500713 GCF_963971535.1 Notolepis coatsorum
GTAATATTATTTATTTGTGTTAACTTCTGAACAAAACAACTTATTAAACACAAGTACATCTTATTGAACATTATTTTGATATTTCATTACCAATTATCATAGCAAAACAGCTTTTTCAAACAGTCTGTAATGCATTTTGGAAACGGGAGATGGGCTCATGGTGTAATGGGCCACCTGGCCTGAGAAACATAAGGAGGAAAGAAAAAGTAAGGACTTACTTCTGGTCATTATTTGGGTAGAACACACATATTTTGAATGCCTTCGGCAGATTATTTTTTTTGAGCCATTTTAATCTAGATTAATCTAGATTAAATCCAGGATTGCAGATAGATTAATCTAGATTAAAAAATGTAATCTATGCCCACGTCTTTTTTCCTATTGCTAGGTTTTAGTGAGTTTTTCCTTACCTTCGTGTGGGGTATGTCTGGGAGTGTTGCATTTATTTTACATTTTTTGGACTTTATAGTGTTCTTGTTTTGTTCTTGACTTATTGTGATGTTTCTTCTTGACTTGTTTAAAGAAGACGTGTCCGGCCCATGGGGACATTAACGTGTTGTCGGGCCTTACAAACAAATTTGATTTGATTTGATTAAATGGAAGTCAAGTTAGACCGCTAAATTATTAAATGGTAAATGGCTGCATTTATATAGCACTTTTATCCAAAGCACTTTACAATTTGTTCCTCACATTTTTACCCATTCACTCACACATTCACACACCGATGTCAGAGGCAACCATGCAAGGTGCCAAACTGTACATCAGGAGCAGGAGTTAAGTGTCTTGCTCAGGGACACTTCGACAGGCTGCCCGGGAGGAGCGGGAATCGAACCGGGAACCTCCGGATTACCACCTCCTGAGCCACTGTCGCCCCCATTAGTCATGATGTTAGTCAGAGATCACTGATGTCCCTACTGGTCTCTCCCTCGTCTCTCCTGTCCTCTACCTCAAACCTTCACCTCACCTTGAAACAGATCGATATTGATTATCATGATTGATGTTGAAGCCACAGCCTAATGGACACTAGTATTGAATAGTAGAGTGGTTCTATTACAGGTGGACAGTTCAACATACACTGACACAATAAGAGCACCTCAGTGCAGTAGAAAAACCATGCATCTATAATATCAACACCGATAGAATAAGTGATCTTCAGCGAAGATAAATTAATAAACTGATATTCAAGCATAGAATTATAGAATAATCTATATTTGTCATATGCATCTCTATTAATGGGCCAGTTTGCCAATTTTCAGCCCTAATCATATTGTTCAATCTGATTGATATTTAGCCAACCGTACCTTGACAGATTTTTCCAATATTGAGAATAACATATAATAATCACATAGATTGACCATATCGACTGTAAAAATTACATTCATATGTTTTAGACAAATTGATTTATATGATGGGAATAAGTTGTGGTGGAGCTGAAACCAAGTCTCTCTCTCTCTCTCTCGCTCTGTACTTGCGTTCTCATGACGTGGGAATTGCACACAGGGGATAATAGGGACTGGGAGCAAAGGAGGGAGGGTGGAGGGGGGGCAGAGGGAGGGAGAGAATCCCATCATTGGATAGTACAACACGACACATGCTTAACTACCTGATGCATGCTGGACCTTAACCCTAACCTTAACCATCACAGTACAATAGCTTGTCAAACTAAATCAGGACGTCAAATATTTCCTCATTTGGTAGCGTGTCCTGATTTTTCACATGAATGGAGTACACACACACACACACACACACACACACACACACACACACACACACACACACACACACACACACACCTAATCCCCAACAGATTGTAGCTTGAAAACTGTTGAACGGACCGTTACAGTTTCCCACTGCGTGACACGGCACATTTCACATATTTTAGAGCGAGGGAGAGAGAGAGAAAGGCGGGAGGGAGGGATGAATGGAGGGATGAATGGAGGGATGGGTAAGAGGGATGAATGGAGGAGAGAAGGCGGGAAGAGAGAATTCCAAACGTACTGCTGCAATGTCAAGCTACGACATCCTTGACCTTTCACTGCCTTGTGTGTAAACTATTCATTATACTGCGTCAGTTATACAGAGAGAGAGAGCAGAGAGAGAGAGAGGAATAGATGGAAAGAGGAGAGAGAGAGACAGAAAGAGAGAGAGGGAGGGAGAGAGAGAGAGAGGGAGAGAGAGAGAGGAATAGATGGAAAGAGGAGCGAGAGAGAGAGAGAGAGGAAGTAAGAGAGGAAGAAAGAGCAGAGGCAGCGTAGAACACAAAGTGTGAAGAAAATCATACAAATGTTGGAGGAATGTTGAGAGAATCTGCTTGCGTAGATTGTGAGTGTGACCTCTGACCCTTGGCATCAGTTGACCTTTACTTGTCACCAAGTGTGTAGGCTGACCATTCGCAAACAGGGAGGGTGTGTGTGTGTGTGTGTGTGTGTGTGTGTGTGTGTGTGTGTGTGTGTGTGTGTGTGTGTGTGTGTGTGTGTGTGTGTGTGTGTGTGTGCATTGCTCTCCCAAACAGAGACAATGCAGGGGCTTCATATTGAGCATAATTATGAATCAAACTACATGAGAACTACACGATTACGTATGTATGAATAGTGCTGACGAACGCATGACAGATGGAGATATTTTCTGTGTAGGAGGGAGCTCACAGCTGGGAACTGAAATGATCACTCTCTCTTTCTCTCTCTCTCCCCCTCTTTCTCTCTCTCTCTCTCTCTCTCTCTCTCTCTCTCTCTCTCTCCCCCTCTCTCTCTCTCCCTCTCTCTCTCTCTCTCTCTCTCCCTCCCTCTCTCTCTTGTTGACAGCTCCTGCTTGCACCTGCCACTCAGGATAGTATTTGTCAAAGGACATTGGACAACTCTGTCATAAGCTATCTGAGAGAGATAGAGGGAATGTGCAAGCAAGATAAAGAAAGAAAGAAATGTAGCTCTGATCGTGTGTACAGGGGGGGGGGAGAGAGAGAGAGAGAGAGAGAGAGAGAGAGAGAGAGAGAGAGAGAGAGAGAGAGAGAGACAACAGATAAGGACACAGGCCTGGTTGAGACTACAGCCTTCCCCTTCCGTACAGTAGCTACAGCTAGGGTTGGTGTTCTAAGCACAGGAGCACTTATCAGTTCAGCTAGAGGGGAAACATTCCTGATGTATCTCTCCATTCCCTGGACACCGCTGCTCTCTCCTAGACCATATCAACGGCACTTAAGACACAGGAGAAGAGAGGGGGTAGAGAGAGAGAGACAGAGAGAGAGAGAGAGAGAGAGAGAGAGAGAGAGAGAGAGGAAGATGGGGGGGGTTGGAAAAGAGGGAGGGAGGGAGGAAGAGGAAGGAGAATGAAGGAGGGGTGATGGAAGAAAGAGAGATTATGAGAGGGGTAGAGTGGATTTTGTGAGAGAGAGAGAGAGAGAGAGAGAGAGAGAGAGAGACCAAATCTCAGCTCTAATCTCAGCACTATATAGCACTTGTTATTATATATAGAGATATAAATAAATTCTTCCATGCTTAGATTCCCCCGGCTAGCCAGCGACCTTAACCTCACCACAGAATGAATGAACCAAAACATCTTCTGAAAGCACACCTACCCAGAGGTAGGGATGAGTTACTCAGTATCGGTATAGATCCGATAACGGCCCAAAACACACCGGATATTGGATCAAATAAAAGTGAAAATCCGATACAACCCATTGACAAAATCGAGCTTGAACTATTAGGCATAAATGCTTGTAGCTACAGTTTGAGCGGCATTGCTCCGCGATCCCTGGCGAACTCCATGCCAAGACGGATGATCTGTCAGGACAAACACGCATAGTGACCCCATCTCCACCGGTGACCTGTCAGGAGGACAAACACGTAGTGACCCCGTCTCCACCGGCCAAGACACAGCGAGGTTTTATGATGCTATGATAACCCAATCTGACATGGTGTGGTCTGATCTCGGCATTAAGCAAAGTGCATCCATATAAATGATTTATTAACAGTTTAGTAGTTGGTGAAGAGGGTAAAATATGAGTATCACACTGGTATATATATATATAAACTGGCTTGCAAGGCTATAGACTTATATGGCCTTAGTTGTGAAAGATTCCTTTTCTTTTTGGTACAAAGAATTATGCTTTGTCTAGAAAATAAGAAGTAGCCTATAGAATGTTATTGACTGTATTGGTCCTCATGTGTGTACTTGTACATCTGCCATTTAACTCAGAGTTATTAACAATGGATGAAAATTGTACTACAGAAGGCTGAGATAAATGAATGTGAAGTCATGACATTGTTTGTATATGGACCCTGAAGAAAATCAATAAAAAGATAATAAAAAAATAATAATAATAAAAAAAGTTATGCTTGACCTCTGAGCCAGTTAAAAATGACTTACAGTCCCCCGGATATATTATTATTATTATAATTTTTAGCAGAAGCTAATTTCCATCTGTAGTATATCCTAGCACATGAAATACAAACAGTGCAAGATATATAATGGTTACAACCCCCACTTCTGGAAATCCCACCAGATCTCCCTTCTCCCCTGTGTCTCTCCTACTCTGTCTCCCTCTCAGCCTTCCTATTGTCTCAATAAAGAACCTTCTCTACTATGTCTCCCTCTCAGCCTTCCTATTGTCTCAATAAAGAACCTTCTCTACTCTGTCTCCCTCTCAGCCTTCCTACTGTCTCAATAAAGAACCATCTCCCCTGTGTCTACCCTACTCTGTCTCCCTCTCAGCCTTCCTACTGTCTGGGGGAAACTGTACATTGGAATATCGACGAAACCTTACTTGGTCCCAAGAAGAGGGTCTCGTGTATTATTGGGTTAGGACATTTACTGTACATTGGAGGGGGTTTGGTTAGGACATTTACAGGGGCCAGTTTCGAATTGCAGTCTCCCGTAGGTGCTCTTTGAGGGTGGTTTTGAAAGTGGGTAGTGATTCACATTCCTTTACAGCTTTGGGTAGAGCATTCCACATTGATGTGGCATAATTGCGAAACGTGTTTAGTCCCTTGTTTGAGCCGAATCTGGGTTTAACATGATTTGTGGAGCTCCCTCTGGTGTTGTGGTCGTGGTATTCACTGACCTTTAGGAAGTATTTTGACATGTACATGGGTACCTTAGTCGTGTAGTGTATCTTGTAGACCAGGCCCATTGCAAGTTGCTGTACTCTGTCATCTACTCTAAGCCATCCTAGGTAGTCAAAGTGGGCAGGGGTGAGGTGGGTTCTAGGAGTAAGGTCAAGTAGTAGTCTGACCAGTTTGTTTTGTGATGTTTGTAATCTTGTTTTTAGCGCCTTTGAGGTGCTTTGGTACCATGAGGTAGTACCCTTGAATGAGTGCTCCTGCCAGAGTCTTCAGGGTATTCTTGTTTACCAGAGAGGAGATCCGGTACAAGAATCTAGTTCGTTGGTTGACTTTTTTGATTACATTCAGGGAGCGAAATTAACTTTTTGACTCACCGGCCAGTGGCGGGTAGATGGGAAGAGTCTACCCGCCAAGCATATTTCTTACCTGCCAAAATCTTTTTGATTAAAAAATATATATATATATATTTTATATAAAACATTTTTTTTTAAATAAAATATATATTATATAATCATACTTGTAGTTGTATTATCTGCGAGACATCGCCACCACGCAATAAGTCAAAATGCTTGCTATCTGCAAACAGCTCCACTGTCTGTGTGTGTATACTTGAGTAGCCTCCAGCTCCAGCAAGGATTCTCCGGCCCTGCAGCTAGACCCTATATTCAGCTAGACCCTACATTCAGCATGCAAGGATTCTCCGGCGATGCAGCTGGACCCATTTATAACGTTACTGTTCTTGTGTCAAATCACATTCAACATGCCCTCAGCTAGAATACGCATTCAATCAATGTTATAAGACATTGATATCAGGAGCTATCTGTAGCTACTGCTAGCCCGGTAGATAACGTTAAGACAATTTAGTTTACTGGGACAGATCGACTAACGTGAGCTAGCTAACGCGAGCTAACGAGGGAACGGAGGTATTACGCACTCGACTATTGCTGGAGCATTTGTTGATATCAGCAGCTATGAGTAGCTAGCCAGCTAGATATCGTTAGACAATGCCTCGTCATGTATTAAACTAAAAGTGAATAGTTGACTGGGTCATTGTTTAAACAGTAACGGAGGTCCGCTCTTCTAGAGCAGACTGCCTGTGTTGACATGAGCACTGCGAGCAGAAGCCCTTAGCCAATAGTATCCCGCTGCAGGGCTGGGCGGATATGACTCGTTGCCACGTTTTTTTTCAAAATAAGAGTATCATACAAACCTAATTGTTGCTAACTGCCAGAGCCATCGATATTATGACTGGAGATGCGCTTGGGGCGGAAATGAGACCTGCACATATTTTCAAAATAAGAGTATCGTTATGAACTTGATTGATTACACGTCACACGGCGGGCAGCCCTCTAAGTGTCAAGCGCCAACGGTAAAAACTGACCGCCCCTGGCGGGCGGCAGGCTTTAGTTTCGGTCCCTGATTACATTGGATGCCATTTTGTCACAGGAAAGATTTGTCTCTAGGATGGAACCTAGGTATGTAATTTCATCTTTCCTTGTGACAATATTGTCACCCACTGTAACTGAAGCCGTCGGTCTTGCTGAGTTTGTTATTTGATCCGAAGAGAATGGACTTTGTTTTACCCAGGTGTAATGATAGTTTGTTATCAGCGAGCCAGGTGCAGATTCTGCCGAGTTCTGAGCTGAGGGTTTTTTCAACCTGTAACTTGTTCTTGTCAGAGACCAGCAGGGCTGAGTCGTCCGCGAACAAGAACAAGTTGCAGTCACAAGCTGACGACATGTCATTTGCATAAATTAGGAACAGTAGCGGTCCTAGTATGCTTCCTTGTGGAACACCACAGCTCACTGTGAGGGGGGGGGGGGGGGGGGGGTAGAGTACCGTTTACCTCCACCATCTGTTCTCTCCCCTCAAGGTAGGATTGCATCCAGCTCACTGATAGACTATCAAAACCAATTGCTTTTAGCTTGTCAATCAGAATGGAGTGATTGACAGTGTCGAAGGCCTTTTGTAGGTCCAGCATGACCATGCTGCAGTATTTGCCCGCATGCACCTCTTGTTTGATGTGGTCGTTCAAATAGAGAAGGCATGTGTCAGTGGAGTGGGATGTTCTGAAGCCAGATTGGAATTCGTAGATTAGATTTTTTTCCGCTAGGTACTTTTCGACCTGTTCGTAGACTATTTTTTCCATGACTTTCGAGATGGAGGTAAGAATAGAAACAGGGCGGTAGTTGCCTGGGTCTAATTTGCTGCCCTTTTTTTGCAGGGAGGTCACTCTTGCAATTTTGAAGTCCTTGGGGACGTGTCCCTGTTTTATGGAGAGGTTTATTATGTGTGTGATGACTGGGGTGATGGCGGCTGCTGAGTCTCTGAGGAATTTGGAGGGGATGTTGTCATGGCCAGTGGCCTTGTTAGGTTGGAGGGCGCTCAGTTTTTTGAGTACCTCATCTGTTGTTACCATTTCCAGTTTGAAGTCGTCTTTGCGGATCCCTAGGTTTTTGTAGTATGCTACTATGTGTTCTACCCCATAATGCCCTGAGTGGGAGGGTAGTTTATTAACCAGTGTTGTGGCTATGTTTGTAATTTTGTGTTCTCCCTTAAAGGGACAGTGCCGCTTTTTGTTTGTATTTAATAAATGCCCTGTTTGGGCTTACTCTCATACCTGTCTTGTGTTGTGCGATTGGGGTCGGTTACAAACCATAACAGAACAAGAGAAGAATCAGAGGCACATTAAGCTAATGATGAAGCACACATGCAGTTTGCGGGGTTTGTTTTTGTTTTCCTCCGTTTTTTCATTGACGAAATTATTTTTTTTGTGGTTTTGATCATGGTGTTTACGTCATTTCTCTGTCTCAATAAAGAACCGTCTCTCCTGTCTCGACTACTTTGTCTACCTCTCAGCCTTCCTACTGTCTCAATACAGAACCTTATCTCCTGTGTCTCCCTCTCAGCCTTCCTATGGTCTCTATAATAAAACCTGCTCTCCTGTGTTTGTGGTTAGCATTCTTACTGTCTCAATAAAGACCTGTCTCTCCTGTGTCTCCCTCTCAGCCTTCCTACTGTCTCTATAAAGAACCTTCTCTCCTGTGTCTCCCACTCAGCCTTCCTACTGTCTCTATAAAGAACCTTCTCTCCTGTGTCTCCCACTCAGCCTTCCTACTGTCTCTATAAAGAACCTTCTCTCCTGTGTCTCCCACTCAGCCTTCCTACTCAGCCTTCCTACTGTCTCTATAAAGAACCTTCTCTCCTGTGTCTGTGGTTAGTCAGCCATCTAGCTGCACGATAATACACCTTGGTGTCACTGAACCACTGGAGTGTTAGAGGATTGGAGTGTCTGATTAGCTAATGTTGACTGGAAACAAGACATAAGTAGACAGACAAAAGTGACTCTGGGTGGCCTTGAGAGAGGGGGAAGAGGGAGAGAGAGAGAGAGTGTGTGTGTGTGTGTGTGTGTGTGTGCGTGCGTGCGTGCGTGCGTGCGTGTGCGTGTGTGTGTGTGTGTGTGTGTGTGTGTGTGTGTGTGTGTGTGTGTGTGTGTGTGTGTGTGTGTGTGTCTCATCTCCTCAACCTCAACATCTTACTCCCTGGTGCACACAAGCAATCCATGCTCCACCCTGTATACACTGATGGATGTTACTATACATAATTCACAACTAACCATGCATAGATAATCATGGTGGTTACCTCTCTTTAGTGAGAAAGGGAGAGGAGAGAGAGAGAGAGAGAGAGAGAGAGAGAGAGAGAGAGAGAGAGAGAGAGAGAGAGAGAGAGAGAGAGAGCGCGAGAGAGAGAGATGACCTTTTTATTGCATTTTATTTTCATTTATACTTATTTTCTTATGTTTTTCTTTTGTTTTTATTAGATAGAGAAAGAGAGAGAAACAGAGAGAGAAAGAGATTAAGTCCTGTATACCAAAATCGCCCCACGGTAGCTTAGCATCTGGCCAAATCTACTTCCCTAGAGAGAGAGACAGACAGACAGACAGACAGACATACAAGCCGATAGACAGACAGGCAGTTCACCAACCCTATAGACCTACATAGTTCCCAGCTAACTAACCATAGCCAGTCCTGCGTAGCTACACTCTACCTCCTCTAAAGCGGGCCCTGATCCGTGGTGTCACCTTATTGTTCTGGCCCCCGTCCTTCCATTGTGTGCCGGCCCCCTTAATCAGTTTCATGTGAGGGGCATTAGAACGGCTGGTAGTCGAGTGAAACCGACAGACAGGGGGAGAGGTCAGGGAAGAAAACACTCTGGTCCCAGTCTGGTCCCAGTCCCACACACAGAGATGACCAGTAGACACAGATGGTGGTTTGGAGATATGTTTGAGTTAATTTAAGTTAAGTTAAGTTAAGTTAAGTTAAGTTAAGTTAAGTTAAGTTAAGTTAACTTTAGCTTGTTTTGGTTTGTTTTGGTTCTGTTTAGAGTTAAGCTTTTGATCCCCATGCACGCAGAGACACAGACATTAAACATCTTTGTTAGGGTCAAAATAACATGATTTAATCCGGCTAATTAAGAACCAGAATGACTTAAGCGCCGTGGTAACAGACATTCTTTACAATCAGAGCCTCTTGCACCACCGCCCACAGTATATGAAAATAGAGCAACCCGTCCACCAATCTGCTCTCTGTTAGTACAGTATATGCACTGTTCAAATTAAAGAGCTGGTTAAGAGCAGTATTTATCCCTTCTGAAATGGATAGTGGACGACTCTGCCTTGAGCCTAGGGGAACCTCGCCTGAGAGAATATTACTGGTATTTGTTTCAAAATGAGAGTTTTAATGGCACATGGCTACTATACTGTTGGAAAAGCATGTCCACCCCACGCCATCAGAAAGCGTTCTCAGGGATGGACTAATACTCACCAGTGGAGGCTGCTGACCAAATTTTTAGGTGAAGCACAAATTATTATATTATATTATATATTAAATAATATTTTTAAAACATCCCCCACTGTGTGTCAGTGGTCAGTGGACACAGATGAAAACATATTAACATTAGGTGACAGCGGACCTGACCAGATGAAAACATATTAGGTGACAGCGCACCTGACCAGATGAAATCATATTAGGTGACAGCGCACCTGACCAGATCAAAATATTTTAGGTGACAGCGCACCTGACCAGATCAAAACATATTAGGTGAAGGTGACAAGGAAGCCACAGACTCATACCCCCCCGACACTCAACTAACTGCCTCGGACAGTCCTTCATACCAGTGGCCATCAGGCTCCACAACAGTGGGCAGCGACTGCTGCCAGACATCGACCTAGAACTAATAGGAACCCAAGTAGGACAATAACACTACCTTATGCATACTGCACCTTATGTGGATACTGTGATACTGTGAATAATGAATAATGTATATTTCAGTTAGTTAGATAGTAAATTATATTGACCTATTTGTTTACACTGCTTGTGTTGTTTTCACTACCTGTACCCCCCCTTCCCCCATGCTGCTATGATGCCTGAATTTCCCCAAGGGGATCAATAAAGGAATATCTTATCTTATCTTAAAAGGAAAGATGAAATTACCTACCTGGGTTCCATCCTATAGAGGCAAATCTTTCCTGTGACAAAATGGGATCCAATGTAATAAAACTAAGTCAACCAACGAACTAGATTCCTGTACCGGATCTCCTCTCTGGTAAACAAGAATACCTTGAAGACTCTAACAGGAGCACTCATTCAAGGGTACTACGACTATGCTTGCACCTCATGGTACCAAAGCACCTCAAAGGCACTAAAAACAAGATTACAAACATCACAAAACAAACTGGTCAGACTACTGCTTGACCTTACTCCTAAAACCCACCTCACCCCTGTCCACTTTGACAACCTAGGATGGCTTAGAGTAGACAACAGAGTACAGCAACTTGCAATGGGCCTGGTCTACAAGATACACTACACCACTAAGATACCCATGTGCATGTCGAAATACTTCCCAAAGGTCAGTGAATACCATGACCACAACACCAGAGGGAGTTCCACAAATCATGTTCAACCCAGATAAATAATAATAAAAAAAAAAAAAAAAAAAAACGTTTTTTTTAATAAAAGAAAATAGTCATAACTTAGAAATTAGATTGCATAGGTCTATGAATCGATATCGCGATTCTGTTTCGATTAATTGCCCAGCCCTACAGTGTGTACAGTAAGTTAGCTTGGTGATTATCATTGTGATGTAGGCTAAGCTGCCTAGCTACTGTTAGCATACAAGCACTGTAGCCTACTTACTTTTTCATCCACAACGTTTTTTCTGATCCAGATGCATAAATCCACTTCTTCATGTTGCTCAGTTGCTGGTTTATACTTCGGTCCTAATGTTGGCGCAAAGTTTAATTTAGCCTGACTTGTTATAGCTGTACAGCTTACTAACTACTAAACAACAACTTTCTCATAGTCTCAACTTTCACATAGTCAAAATGGGTCCAGCTGCATGTGAGGAGGATAGGTTTAGCTCGGGCCAATCTCAAGTTTCTCAAGTTTCTTTATTAGTTGTCATGCAGAAGTACAGAATACTTTTATACAAAATGCTTCTTTATGTTACATTTTGTATAAAAGTATTCTGTACTTCTGTATGACACTAATAAAGAAACTTGAGAAACTTGAGATTGGCCCGAGCTAAACCTATCGTCCTCACATGCAGCTGGACCCATTTTGACTTTGCAATGCAGAAATCTCTGATTGGATTTGCAAGGCTGCCAATCATATTCAACCTCCGTGTATTGGATGTCAAGGGCTGTCAATCAATCAATCCTCCATTCAATGGCAAGAGTTTAACTGCACAGACCGTTCTTAGATGAAGTTAATAGCCTATTTTGATTCGCTGTTATTTATTATTTATTTAACAATGGGTCACACCTGTGAAGTTTTCTTCACGAATAATTACTGCAGGCAATACTGCAGTGCAGGCCTGCTCAGAGCTGTCAATTTTGGCCATTTTTGAAGAAAAAAAATGCACTGGCATTTTTTTTACAGAGGAAAACATTTATAATAAGAAATAATAATAATAATAATTAAAAAAAAATATATATATATATATAGTTTTTTTTTTTTTTTTTTTATATATATATATAGGTATATGTAAATTAATAATAATTATGAATTATGAGTGAATTTGTGTTTCACGTGTTGTCATAGAGAAACCTCCACTGATACTCACCAATACAAGATAGGGCTGGGCTATTAACCGAGTTTCAATTTCAATTACGATTTTGGCTTCCCATATGAAAGCAAGATACTACTGAACAGTTCATCGCAGCTCATCACTGCACCGTAGCACTTTATGGCACCTATCCCTCTTTTAATCAGTGAATCAAATTAGTTTTATTGAATTAAATCAGTTGTACTGAATTAGACTAGGTTTTTTTATTGAATCAGTTTGTATGTCTATCATGAGGATCAGTATTTATTTTAGTATGTACTACTTATTCTAGTTATTTAGTATTTAATGGCTGTAACCGAGACCTGAGTACTGTATCTTGTGCTTCCATGTCAATGGAAAAATTACAATAAACATAACTTTGACTTTTTGACTTTGATAATCAAGATAAAGTACATATTGCGCCACATGCCGCGTTGCTCTCAGTAGTTTCCCGCAGTAGTTTCAGCTCGTGTTGAGAGGGAGGAGGGAGCCATGGCTTGTTTCTCCAGTTATTTTGAAACGTCTTTGGTAACTTATAGAAGGTGACAGAAAGGCAGCCTTTGGTCGAGAAGAAAGGTCAAACAAATGCAGTCGTCATCATATGATGTTCTCGTAATCAGTGAGTAATTGTGTTTAATAATGGTGATTTTAATATCAATCAAAATAATCTGATCATAGATACATCCTAAAATCCTGGATTATCGTGGATGTATCATGAAGATGCTACAGTAATGGGAAATGTTGCAACATTCAACAGAGCAACTAGAAGGAAAGGCATGTGCATAATAATAACAACGTTGGATGGGAGGAACAAATACATCCTCTACCCCGTTTCATCTTGGCGCTTATTATCATGAAAGCATTTCTCATTAGGACAGCGTAAGTGTTGATTCATGGGAGCAAAATATGCAAATATGAAAGAGTTGCTGGTTGGCTCTTTAAGCTGACAAAACTCCTAATCCTGTTATGTTATAACTAAGCGTATCACACACACACACCATTTGACCAGTAAACACCTACAGCCTCGTACATAAGAGGACTCTCCTCTCTGTCAATCATAACACACACAGTCAATCATAACACACACAGCCTGAGCCTTCTAGGAAAAGGACCTAGGACACACCTTCTAAGTAAGGCACAATACACACTATGGAATGTTGTTGCGTTGAGTCACACACGTGATATTAAAGCTGCTCAAATGTATGCCTTATCAGTAGATTGTGTTTTCAGTAACTCGTGCCAGTTAATGAATGGAAAGATAATTGCATCTTTTGATCCACTGTGCATCTCGAGTGCTTCAAGGAAAGGGAGCAGGTGCAATATTTCCTTCATTAGCACGACAACATGGTTAATAAAAGGAAATATACGGAGCACAGAACCTTCTGTACCTTCTTTCAGGTGCGATACACACGGGGTGTGACAGCCTTTGATGCAGGGTGTGACAAATCTACTGTGACGTATATAGCCTCTGTTGTTGATTTTATCATAAGGCATACATGTCAATAGACCAAGGCTCATAGGCGGCGGGTATATAAGGCTAGGCTAGGCTATGCCTACCCAAATCAAATGTTATGCTGGGGATTTTTAAATGTATCTATAATATATGTGCGCAGGCAGCAGCGCAGCATTATGTAGGCTACTATATTGTGTGTCAATGACGAAGGTGTCAATCGGCTAGGCGGCGGCGTTTAACATTCCAGGTACAGGCAGTAACCAATCACGCGTAGGCTCAGGTTAAATAATGTAGCCAATCATATGATCGCCTATGAATAGACTGTCGCCTTTTTTATATTGGGCATGGGGGGGGGGTGCGTCAGCTAGGTTGGGAGGTGACGGGGGGGGGGGGGGTGCACAGCCAAAAAGGTTTGGGAACCGCTGCTCTAAGAGGACATGATGAGAGTCAGAGTTCATCAAATCGTGGACACTTTTTAGAGCTACTATTGTTTTCAAAGCATGATGCGATCCAAATGAGGAAAAACGTTCCCTTCATTGCTGTCAGCACCGCTACTTGTGATTCAAGTTGTGAACGGTCTTTCTCACCATCCGAAACTGGCTAAGAACAACAATGCGCCATGAGAGACAGACAAAGTTAAAGCAGAAAAGATCATTGAAACGTCGCATTTTGCTGCATTAAGGTAAGACAATGGTTAATCTATTATTGGATGCCTTCATTTGAACACTTAATTGCACTATATATTAAATGAGTGGGGCTCGCCTCGCATAGCCTAGTGGGTGTGTGTATTGACAAAAAAGGAAAAAATGTGCACGCTCCGCGCGATATAGCCTACCCAAATGTCTGGCTGACGCGCCGCCTATGCCAAGGTTCTCTCTCTCTCTCTCTCTCTGGTTGGTTATACATAATTGTATTGCAACAGGATGAGTAAACAAATGAAGGAGTGGCGTTTGTCTCTTCCCCAAGAGAGCTGCTTAGCTCTTGCTCCAATTGTATTTGCAATGGGACTGGTGTGACCGTGAGTCGTGACACACTTGTACAATGAAACGCGGGGACACGGGGGACTCTGTATCCGCGCTGACAGCGCTTGCGAGTGGCGCGCCAGTCTATACCCAGAGCACAGCGGGGGAGCGGTTATTTGTTGTTTATTTATTTAGGCCTGCTGCCAGGGGACCTTGACTGTGTAGTTGTCATTGGACACGCAGTGACGCAACCTCTCAATCTCCCCCTCCTCGCAGCATCCGCATGTAAACAGCATCACATGGTGAAGCGATAGAGAGAGAGGGGGAGAGAGAGAGAGAGAGAGAGAGAGAGAGAGAGAGAGAGAGAGAGAGAGAGAGAGAGAGAGATGCATACACAATAGAAAGAAAAGTTCAATAAAGTTAGAGCCAAAATATGGCCAAAAGCAAAGGAGCTGCGAAGCGAATTAATGAATGAATGACTGTATGAATGAATGAAAACTTTATTTAACAGATTGCAGAATGGGTACGGTACGGCTCAATACACACAATTGTTAAGGGGGTGCAGACCAGAGACAGACGTTTGTCTTGTTTACATGATCGGGGTCCCCCATTTTCAATTTGCGACAAACAGAAAGACGTCAACGTGAACCCAACAAGCATGGTTCTGTTCCCAAAGGGTGGGGCGGCTGTGGTCTTAACTAGTCTCATATTAATTAAGCTGATTGTTGATTTGTTGTGATGGATGTCGGGCTATCATTTCACATTTTGAACAAGTTGAACTGCCTTTTTTTCTCTCTCCAGAAAACAGGAAGGCATGGGAGTCTGAGTCTGTGGCACTGACCCCACGGGGTCGCCAAGCACAAAGACACAGATTGTCAGGGAGCTGGGATCATGTTCCATCCGTTCTGAGTTGTATAGGCTGCTCATCTCTCTCTCTCTCCCCCCTCTCTCTCTCTCCCTCGCTCTCTTTCTCTGTCTCTCTCTCTCGCTCTCTTTCTCTGTCTCTCTCTCTCGCTCTATTTCTCTGTCTCTCTCTCTCTCTCTCTCTTTCTGTCTCTCTCTCTCGCTCTATTTCTCTGTCTCTCTCTCTCTCGCTCTCTCTCTCTCTCCCCCCCCCCTCTCTCTCTCGCTCTCTGTCTCTGTCTCTCTCTCTCTCGCTCTCTTTCTCTGTCTCTCTCTCTCTCGCTCTATTTCTCTGTCTCTCTCTCTCTCGCTCTCTTTCTGTCTCTCTCTCTCGCTCTCTTTCTCTGTCTCTCTCTCTCTCTCTTGCTCTCTCGCTCTCTTTCTCTGTCTCTCTCTCTCTCTCTCTTTCTCTGTCTCTCTCTCTCTCGCTCTCTTTCTGTCTCTCTCTCGCTCTCTTTCTGTCTCTCTCTCTCGCTCTCTTTCTCTGTCTCTCTCGCTCTCCTTCTCTCTCGCACCACGCACGCACAGACAAACTCATGCAGTGACACAGGGGCGGAGCTTCCTACAGGAGATATAGGCGGTCGCCTAGAGCGCCACCCAGAGGGGGGCGCCAACAATAAAAATGTTGCTCGGCGCAGTTTTGGCACCCCCATCTATATCTGCAACCATTATTTTTACATAAAACAAATTCTAACATAAGGAAAAATTAGCCAAAAATCTAAAACGGTCGGTCGGTCTGAGCCTCAGCTTTAGGTGTTCACAGTCAGAACATGCTAGAGCGCTGTGCATTGATGGGTATCGGTCAAGTGTTTATAGAATTGAGCGTTGAGGAAAGAAAGACTAACGTTAGAGAACTATGAAGAGGCAAAAGCCATCCGGCCATCCAGTATAAAAAGAGAAGAAAAGAAGAAGACGAGAAACGTCCCAAGGTGAAAGGTATGCAATTTTGTACAACTTCCAAGACCTGCCACACCAAGAGCTGATGAAGCAAGCAGAGGCACTTGTACACACCTTAAACCATGGAGGGAAATCTGATTTGGATGGGAAGGAGCTGGCTCAGGAGTTGGAACATTTGATGTGATTGATGACTTTGCAGCGAGGAAGGCCAGAAGGATTGCACTGTAAATGGAAACCAGTAGGAGCTACAGGCTAACCTTGAAGTGTGATGATAGGGAGTGGAATGTAAATAGTTCTTTAGACAAAGTGAATTTGTCATTTTTATTTATTTGTTTGTTTATTTAGCATATTATATTTTGATTATATATGTGTAACATATTTTACAATACATAATTTTCTTTTAAAGCAAATTTGCACGTTATTTTATTGTTTGTTATTGTTATTATTATTATTATTGATTGTTAGCTAAGTTGTTTGTTTTAATTCTTTAGTGTGCACTTTACATTTCTTCTTAATTTTCTTTGAAAGCAAATTTGCACATTCTTTTATTGTTTGTTATTGTTATAATTATTATTGTGTTAGCTAAGTTGTTTATTTGTTTTAATTCTTTAGTGTGCACTTTACATTTATTCTTAGCTCTTGTTCTTGCTTGTAAAAATTATAGGTGCAGTACTTTACTGTATAACTGTTAACCCTTTCACTGCCACACAACGGAGGGTTAACCCTTTACTATCACACAACCGACGGTCGTGAAAGGGTTAGCCTTCTGTGTATTGTCGCAGTGAAAAGGGTTAACCGGTGGCCCAGTGGCGTCACGTGGGTAAAATAATAGGGGATGCCAAAAAAAGTTATTAAAAAAAAAGTTTTTTTTTTTTTTTTTTTTTTTTTTTTTTTATATACTTAAGCCAAGCAGTTACCATGTACAGTATGGCTCGGCGGCCACTGCCAGTCAAACCAAGCAGTCACCATGTACAGTATGGCTCGGCGGCCACTGCCAGTCAAACCAAGCAGTCACCATGTACAGTATGGCTTACATTAGGGCTGGGCGATATGACGATATTATATAAATATCGGGTACAGTTCATTAACGATACACTTTTTAAACGTATCGTGGATATCGTGATGTTTTGCCCAAGAGGCTTGTGTTGCGTCAATCTGGTCCACACGTTGACACTTTTGAACAGCGCCGCCCCACACACACACTACTGCATCAAAAGTTACTACTTATGATAACAAAGGCATTCGTTTTGGGGCATTGACGTTATATAGTTACACTTTCAATAACATCAGCGTATTTACATAGCAACGAGTCCGACCGAGGTCGACCTAGATATAGCAAGCATTAGCCGTTCATATCTCAGCCCGTGCTGACTCCGTTGTGCCCATTCTGCGGTCTGTTAATAACGTTTTCAATCAGACAGATGTATGGAAAGGCTTTTATTATAACATCCGTTGCAGTAAAATCATTATGCCTCCAGTCGTTTAGTCATTCTGCAGAGCTCAAAGCTAAACGTCGGCCGCGGCGAGCTACCGCTGCCATTGTTGTTTTCATTGAGCTCTCCAATAGCGGAAGTAAAAAATTAATACGCGCTTGCCGATTGGTGCTAAGAACAGCAGGGCGGGTGCAAGCGATGTGACGTAATTGGCAGACGCGACTGTCAATCAAAATGATTCTGTTTGCCGACTGAATGAATATAAACGTTATTAACAGATTGCAGCATAGGTACAATACAGTACAGCTCAATACAACAACAATCAACAGTGGACTGGAGGATGCAGACCAGAGAAAGACTTTCGTCTTGTTTACATCAGGGTCCCCCATTTTCAATTCATCATATTTCATATCTAAATCATATAATATCTCATTGCTAAATATATGCAATATATAATCTAATAATCCAATAATCTAAATCTAATATATAATATAAAAATGCTAAATGCATGGGTATTTTATTTTGTCTTTAATGTTAGCTTGCAAACTCAAATACTGTCTTGGTAAGCCTCATAATGAATTGTTTGGGGAAAAAAAGAAAAACATTGTGATGCGTATCGTGTATCGCCGAAAGGTCAGAAAATATCGTGATATCATATTTAGGCCATATCGCCCAGCCCTAGCTTACATACATACATACATACATACATACATACATACATACATACATACATACATACATACATACATACATACATACATACATACATACATACATACATACATACAGCCCCACCCCCACCTAATAGACAGTCCCCTCCCCTCCGTATGTATATATTCTCTCCCCACCGTATGTATATTTCTCTCCCACCCACCCACCCTCTCCTAATGTACAGTATCCTCCCCACTGTATGTATATTCTCTCCCCACCGTATGTATATTTCTCTCCCACCCACCCACCCCCTCCTAATGTACAGTCTCCTCCCCATCATATGTATATACTCTGTCAGGATCTATGAGTAACAGTACTGTATATTTGGATACCGCATATGTCACAAATGTATCAGTACTAAATACCTATATGTCTCTATGCCATAAATGTCATGTATATTGTGTATGTCATAAATGTCAATATGAATTGAAAATGGGGGACCCTGATGTAAACAAGACAAACGTCTTTCTCTGGTCTGCATCCCCTTAACAATTGTGTGTATTGAGCCGTACTGTATTGTACCCATTCTGCAATCTGTTAATAAAGTTGTCAATCAATCAATCAATCAATCACGTTAGTTAGCATCCAAGCTACCATAACGTTAGTAGCTTAGCATCCAAGCTACTGTAGAAACAGCTTCTTACCTGGTCAATAAACTGGTCCTCCTTGCTCCTCCTGGACAGATAGATAATATCCACAGTGGTGTGCTTGTGCTGGTCCTCAATAAATGTCCCGCCGGTGAAAAATAAGTGGCTAATAAAGTGCTAAATGTTTTATAATAGAATAGAGGATTCGTCCGAACGTGCCTGCTGTTAATAAAATGTTCAATCAATCAATCAATCAATCCCACGAGGGGATGACGTCAGACCTATGGTTCAGACGTTGTCACGTGACTCACGTTAGATGCCAGTAATCCTAGTATGTGGATTCTAGAGTACTTTTTATGCCAGAGACCACCGTGTTAACATGTGGAAAGGGCTTTAGTCAGCTCGACTGCTCGAATCCTATTGGCTAATAACTGGTTTTGGATGGATCACGTGTTGGAAGCTAGGGATAGACACACGCCCCCCTCCTCCCCTCCTGCCTGCCTGAGCTGCAGTGACTCTGAGCACAGTGACAGCCAGCCTGCCTCAGTGAGTCTGACAGTGTAGAGTGAGAAAAGAAGAAAAAAAAATTAAGTAAGGGATAATGTATAGCTACGAGGTCATTGTCGCAAAATAATTGACCGACACGTAGTTTAAAATACCGAGCCGCTTCGGCGAGGTGTTTTAAACGTCAGTGAAGGTCAATTATTTTGCGACAATGACAGAGTAAAGCTATACATTATCCCGCTTATTACATGGCTAACTTACTAACAATATACCTAATTCATTTGACAAATCGCAGTTGTTCTGTGGCTCTGTCAGCCCAAATAAAGTGATTATTATTATCGCGGGCAGCAGCCTCTGTTCTGGCTCCGCTGTGTTCTGGCTCCGCTCGTCGC
>NC_140165.1:108505713-108513713 GCF_963971535.1 Notolepis coatsorum
CCATGTCCAGACTAAACCGATTTTGGTCGTATCAGGCAAAGTATTTGATCGTTTGCACCTTTCATTCACATGGAACTGCGTTCTGGCAGCCTGAAGATGCTACTTTCCTCAGGCTGCGGTTACACTAGGGCCAGTTTCGTTTTCAGTTTTCAGTTTCAGTTTCGTTTTTCAGAACGCTACGTAATGGCAGGCAAGTTAGACATCGTTTTGTCTCCTGACCACCGAGTGATGTATATACATGTAGTACAATGCCAAAGCAGTAGGTGGCGATGTAGTTCAAACATGAAGGCCATTTTCAACCAATCAGAAAGGTTGAACGAGTCACTCCACATCCTGCTAAAAATTTCAGAAAAGCCACCATCTTTATACCTTGCATGAGCCATTAGCAGTGATGGGAATAACAGCGTTATAAATAACGGCGTTAGTTTTTTCAGTAACCAGTAATAACAGATTACTCTTCCAATCTTAATAACGCTGTTACCGTTACTGCCAAAAAAATGCGGCGCGTTACTATGATTGAATCTGTTTTTTTCATCAGACAGATCTCTGCGCCGAGAAGCAATACTTTTTTTTAGGGATGCTCGATATTGGCTTTTTTACCGATACCGATATTCCGATATTGTCCAACTCTTAATTTCCGATACCGATATCAACCGATATCAACCGATACCGATATATGCAGGGTTTCCCACCCCAAAAAACGGAATAATTGCAGGTAACTAATCATTTCACTGGATATATATATAACAAATATTGTTATTGTTTTTTTCTTTTTTTAAACCGATACCGATATTTTCCGATATCACATTTTACAGCCGATATCGGCCGATAATATCGGACATCCCTACTTTTTTTCCTTGGTTAGTGGACAGTGCGCGATTGGCTGAGGTTGAGTAAAATGTCATGGTAAGCCAATCAGAGGTAGAGGTGGGCGGGTGTTTGAAAGCATCCAGGGTCTGACACACAGCGACAGTTCAGTCAACGTGAGACCGCGGTCCGTGTACGTTTTGATAGTTGGTTTGGCGAGCCCAAATAATCAAAAACGAATCCAACGAACAACACAAGCGAGCAGTCAACAACAGTCCATGAGCGTTTTTTGTTCACTCTTCTGTTAGTTGTGTTGCAGCGCAGGGCACTGCAGTAGTGGAGGCTACAGCCTTATCAACAGTGCTGCACTTCCTGGTTTAATAGCACAGTCTTCAGGTGCTCACTGCTCAGAGATATATATATATATATATATATATATATATATATATATATATATATATATATATATATATATATATATATATATATATATATATATATATATATATATATATATATATATATATATCTGTATGTCATGCATGTCTTAAATGTCATGATTAGATTAGTTTAGATGATTAGATTAGATTCTTATATCTGTATGTTGTGTATCGCTGCTGTCGGGACAAAACCTCATAACTCCATTTTTTTTATTTATTTTTTATTATATAAATCAACTCCGTAGATCATCCTCCATATGTGTGTGTGGGTTTTACAAAGTTTAAACAATGGGAAAGCATTAAACCGATCATCTGTCTAAACCTCCTAACTCTATTCACCCTCAAATCTGTGTTCGTTTTTTTCATCTGCTGAAAAGTTGGGTTTTTGGACTTATGAGGTTTTGTCCCGACAGCAGCGGTATGTCATAAATGTCATGAATTGAAAATGGGGGACCCTGATGTAAACAAGACGAAAGTCTTTCTCTGGTCTGCATCCCCTTAACAATTGTGTGTATTGAGCTGTACTGTACTGTACCCATTCTGCAATCTGTTAATTAAAATGTTCAATCAATCAGTATATATTTGTTATTTATTTTTGGTATAGTGCTGTTGCCCAGTTGTGGCCTGTTGAGGGGCAATACATATCAAAAGTTCCAAAACAACTATTGTGTTTGTATTTGTATGATCCACTATATAAACATAGTAATTATAATATATACATGGCATTTGATTGGAGGCTAGTCTCACTTTGTCCCACAGCAACATTAAAATAGTTTAGATTTGTGTATGTTGTTTATGTAAAATTTTTACTTGAAAGTAACTAGTTACTTTTATAATTTGTAACTGAGTAAGTAATTTAGTAACTTTTTGGAAGAAGTAACTAGTAACTGTAACTAGTTACTTTTTAAAAGTAACTTGCCCAACACTGGCCATTAGCAACATAGCATTTATTTTTCAGCAAGAAATAAAGTGCAATAAACAAAAACGGATACATTCACTGTGTGTTCTGCCTCATTTGTTGATAATTTGTTGATGAAACAAAACTAACATCAACACAATTGAACACCAAGAGCGGAGTTTAGTCTCACAAAAAGATCGCAGATTTTGTTAGCTTACGTGCTAACGTGATTGGGATATGCCATTATAACAGTATAGCATTGTGGCTAGCAGCGTAGTAACGTTAATGCTAGCAGAATAAATGGATGTAAACGTATTTTAACAGATTGCAGAATGGGTACAATACAATACGGCTCAATACAAACAATTGTTAAGGGAATGCAGACTGTTGTAGTTTGGAGTACTGGGTTCCTTATAACAATAACTTGACAACACGTTGGTAGCCGCAGCTACTTGGGACAGCTCTGCTGTAAACACTGGAAATAACCGTGCGGGTCTCTACTGCGCATGGGCATTGGGCAGAACGGCTCCGTATCCGTATAAATTACATGGCTCCATTGTCTGCGAGTTTTGGCGAGTTTCCAAAACGAAAACACCCTTTGAGCGTTGCCACTAGGAAAACGCGTTTTCCTGCCAAAACTGCGTTTGTTTTTAACTTGGACATGCAAACGTAATCATTCGAAAATAGAACGTTGCTGTTTTACCCCAGTGTAATGTAACCATGGCTGAGACCGGCTTCCAGAGTGCGCAATTCTGAAGACGCCCCCCTTGCATCACCATAGGTGGGGATGCTCCAAACACCCAGAAACAGAAGTGAGTATGTACCTGCTCAAGGAGACACGCTGCCGGGAGGAGATGGAAACCAAACTGGAAGCTTCTGATTACTAGAGACGACCACTCTACCTCCTGAGCCACTGTCGCCCATTACTCACTTACTCATTCAGTAACTCACCCACTCACTCACTCACTCACTCACTCACTCACTCACTCACTCACTCACTCACTCACTCACTCACTCACTCACTCACTCACTCACTCACTCACTCACTCACTCACTCACTCACTCACTCACTCACTCACAGGGTTAGCAGCTCTTCCCCTAGTGGCGGCACACAGAAATGCGCTTTGCATCTATGACACTGCATGTCTTTGTTTAAGTGATGATTGGTTGTTTAGGGTTTAAAATTCATTTTAAAAAGGACATTTTTAAACAAGTCGTTGCCTGGTTTCAGCCAAAAGAAATCAATGCATAAGAAACTTAACTGCGATAGGATCTCAGACAACTGGGTTTCTACATTACGGTATGGTAGAATTATTGTAACGTATCTTCATTTTCACCACAGGCTACAGCCAAAGAGAAAGTTATTTCTTGGAACAAACCAGAGGAGCAGACAGGCACTACAGCAGAGCTCTATAGGGGAAGTGGGCGGGGAGTTAGACGGTCGCTACAGACACCGTTGCAGCTCTTCACGCAAGTCTTCCAAACCATCTCTCATGGCAGAAATCCCACCTGTCAACACACACAGTCAATGGTGAGTGATCCTCTGCAAATGGCGGCTCTCTCACCCTGGAAACATGATGCCACCTTCCAAACCCTATATACACTCAACTACTGGTGTCAGGCTAGCCTTCCTCCCACTTCCTGTTATCATACAACACGCTGGGTGGTGACAGAGGAGACATGATTAAGCCAAAGGAGTCTGGGATCAACAGTTTTTTTCTTTCTTTCTGTCTTATCATCAAGAAAAGTTGTGTGTGGGCTGTTGACTACTAGGCACACATACTCCACAATGTTTAATATACTGTAAGACGTGTGGGATGCCTTGATCTCTCTCTCCCTCTCTCCGATATGATACTATGTAGTCTATCTGTTCATCTCTCTCTCTCTCTTTCTCTTTAGACCAACACACAACATCCTAGGATGGCTGACTGATGGCCGATTTCACGGGATGGGGGGAGGGCGGGGGGGGGGGGGGATGCAGACATGTACCCCCGACGTTGGGACAAAAGGGAGGGGTCAGACGAGAGCCCGGATTAAGGGATTTGGGAGAGGAGAGAAGGAGGAGGAGGAGGGGTATGAAGGAGAGGGTGAGCAGGAGGAGGAGGAGGAGGGAGGTCAGAGGTGATGGAGGGATGAAAAAGAAAAGCCAAACGGGAGTTCAGAAGTGATGGGCGCCGTCACTAATGGAGGCTGATTAGACCCGTGCTGTGCCCGTCTCATCTCGCTCTGGCCGGGGACTCTTTGAACGACTAAAAACATCACTCAGAACCACAATAGACGTCTCTATCAGCGTCTGTTTCTATGCCAGACGAGCTGCTGAGTCATTTCAAAGCACACTCTCAAAACCCCAGTCTTGCTTCATCAGTGACATTCTGAATGGGGGAAAATATCAATCGTTGTCGCACGACTCGCCACGGAACTGATGTCTCCATTATCGGTTGTTTCTAAAGATGTCGAGGCACGGGGTGTTTGAAAGTAAATCCTGAAACGTAAATTGTGAGAAGCACGATGATAGATGGTGCTTAAATTTCCTGTAGGAAGTAGAACTCTTTAGGGTAGATTACCGTCCCCTGTTGTACAGGTGAAGCACCTGGTCAAAGAAAAACGAAAATGCTTTGACAGTATAAACAGGTTTCTCGTCCACGTCAGACTCGGTGCGCACATCATAGGCAAAAAGGAACGTAATCTTGGTCAGAACAACGTGGGCAGACTACAATATACTGTATTTGCATTTGTTAGCCGCATGCTAGCGATCTAAACAATCAATCCATGACAAAGCTAGATTATGTAAAGGGTGAAAGACTCACACTCACAGCCATGCTAATCTGACAAAATGACATCCATCCTTTTTCGTTTTGAAACAACCTTTAATCAGAGGAGGGGTTTCTATGGAAGCCGAGAATGGCCACGTATAATTTTATTGCCATTTTCTCGCGATAACGACTTATTATTTCGTTATCTTGATATAACAACGTCGGTTTCTCGTGATAATTACTTATTATTTTGTTATCTCGATATAACAAAGTCTGTTTTCTCGTGATAACAAAGATTCATTTATTTAATTATCTCGATATAACAAAGGTTGTTTTCTCGTGATGTTCCGTACAGCAACAGACAGCCAGTGGCAGCTCTTGAAGGCTGAAATCAGGACGGCGTGATCACATGAACCAGCTCGCAATCATCTCTGAGTTCTGCACATGGTTCTGGATAATTATCCCACCAAAACAAAAGTCTTCTGTTATATCGAGATAACGAAATAATAAGTAGTTATCGCGATAACACGGCAATAAAATTATAAATAATTACGTGGCCATTCTCGGCTTCCATAGGTTTCTCGATAGAGCTCCATTGTACTTTTAGTCAGGGGAGTGCCATGGTTTCTCCATAGAGCTCCATTGTACTTTTAGTCAGGGGAGTGCCATGGTTTCTCCATAGAGCTCCATTGTACTTTTAGTCAGGGGAGTGCCATGGTTTCTCCATAGAGCTCCATTATACTTTTATTCAGGGGAGTGCCATGGTTTCTCCATAGAGCTCCATTGTACTTTTAGTCAGGGGAGTGCCATGGTTTCTCCATAGAGCCCACTTCTTTAGTGCAGCAGCTCGCGCAGCAGCTAGGGGGAAACTTAGTCACATAATTCAGTGGGTATTGCTGATTGGCTTGAACGTGATATGTTTATAAAGAAGAAACCCGTCTATACAGATTATATGTTTGTATTTATTGTTTTCCGTAATGTATTGGATATGATGTAGTGGTTGTCATTGAAAGGTGAGAGGGCGGAAGGGAGGGAGGGCTTTCTATGTCTGTATTCCGGTATTTTGTACTCTTTGTACCTTTACTGTATATGACTGTTTTATACCTGTTCGTTTACTCTCAAGGACCACAGATGGAAATGAGCTTCTTGCTAAATCTGGTGCACCCATCTTCTTGTTTACCACAAATGATTAATGTATGTGCACTGCACACTGTACTTTTCATAAACCAAATTAATTAAACTAAATAAACTAACTTTGGTGTCCTGCAGAAAAAGATTATGTCCAATTTTGACACTTGAAATCTCAACTGAAATCTTGTTGGTTGGTGGCGCAGTACAGTACTGATCCTGCTTGGATCACATCAATGTGCACACACACACACACACACACACACACACACACACACACACACACACACACACACACACACACACACACACACACACACACACACACACACACACACACACACACACACACACACACACACACACACACACACACTCATCACACTCACACACACACACACACACACACCACTCAACACAACACAATAACTCACTAAATATACTATACACACTACACAACACACACACAACACAACACACACGACAAACACACACAAACATACACCACACAACACACACAACAAACACACACAACAACACACCACACACACAACACCACACACTCACACACAACACACAACACACTACACACACACACACACACACACACTCAACACACACACACCACTACACACACACACACACACAACCCACACACACACACACACACACAACACCACACACACACACACACACAAACACCACACACACACTACACACAACAACCAACACACACACAACACACACACACAGAAATAAAAGTAAGACAGATTTGTACAGATTGATTGAACAGATCTAACCACTATGCATTGGCTGAGGCACATTTGCATACATTGGTTTTACAGATCGGCATGAATTAGCCTGCAGCACCAATCAGAGAGGAGTACAAGCCTTAAAGGGATTGTCACGGCTGCTTATCTGTCACCCCTACATTAATATTCAGACACCCTGATGTAAGGAGGCTGCAATCCGTGACTTGCTCAGTCCTTTTGGTAATGTAGTGTCCATTGTTTGTGTGTGTGTGTGTGTGTGTGGTGTGTGTGTGTGTGTGTGTTGTGTTTTGTGCGTGCGCTGTGCGAGTGTGCGTGTGTGTGTGTGTGTGTGTGTGACCTACCTTGTCAGGGTCTCTCCACAGGGGAGATGTGTCAGCACAAACACAGGGTGAACATGCACACACACACACACACACAACACACTCACAACACACACTCACACACACAACACACACACACAACACACACACACTACTCTCGGGGGCGAGGCGAGTGTGTGTCTGACTAATGTCTTAATGAACCACTGACTGAGCTGCAAGAGGAGTATGATCAGAGAGATAGAGAGAGAGAGAGATATGAGGATGAGAGAGAGAGAGTGAGAGTAGAGAAGTGAGATGAGTATGAGATGAGAGAGAGAGAGAGATGAGGAGAGAGAGTGGAGAGAGTGAGAGAGAGTGAGAGAGAGAGGAGAGAGGTGAGAGTGAGAGAGGTAGAGAGTGAGTGAGAGTGAGAGATGAGATAGAGAGAGTGAGAAGAAGAGAGAGAGAGATATATGAAGAGAGCATATGTCGAGACAGACTACATCATCATGGTTAAAACACAGATTAATGTACTCAGGTCTGTCTAATGTTGGTAGTGACAATTGACACAATACAACAAGGCCACCAACAACGTCCATTCATCATTATCACATTAATCACATTAATACCATACCATCCATCACATTAATCCATCCATCCATCCATCACATTAGTCTACCATACTAACCCGTTTATTTTCTTATCTTTATGACATGGCAGATGTCTCGTTTTTCCAAACAAAACTCCCAAACCAAATTAATCTTCACTAAAACACACACACACACATACCCCTAGTGACTAGTTTAAGAACAATATTGCTAAATATAATTCATCCTCTGTTACCCTATGAACTTATAAATGTGTGATGTGCTGGTGAATTGCAGAACAGATGGCTATCAATT
>NC_140165.1:108513913-108516413 GCF_963971535.1 Notolepis coatsorum
TAACAGATTGCAGAATGGGTACAATACAGTACGGCTCAATACACACAATTGTTAAGGGGATGCAGACCAGAGAAAGACTTTCGTCTTGTTTACATCAGGGTCCCTCATTTTCAATTCATAATGACATTTACTGTATGACATACACGACAACATACAGATATATATCATGACATTTATGACATACATCTACATGACATAGATATACAGTACTGTTACATTTGTGACATACAAGATATGCAAATATACAGTACTGTTAAATAGAGATCCTAACAGAAAATATATACATATGGGGGGGAGGAAACTGTACATTATTTCGGAGGGGGTGGGAGGGGGGGTTTAGACATTTACGGGGGCCAGGTGCTCTTTGTCTTTCTTTGAGAGCGGTTTTGAAGGTGGGATTACATTTTTAAATCATTTTTAAGGCTGTGGGTAAGGCGTTCCACATTGATGTGGCATAATTGCAAAACGTGTTTAGTCCCTTGTTTGAGCCGAATCTGGGTTGAACATGAAAGCAGTGAGGTAAGTTTGTCTTCTTGAAGTTGTTCTGACTGAATCTGCAGTGCACCCGGCTTCTCAGTCTGACGTCGTTTGCACTTCCAAATTGCAATCAGCGCTGGAGTTGTCAAGGGTTGCTTCTTGAAGCAGTCAAAATGCGCTCCTTGGCTACACCTATAATGGTTGTCAATCATTTTGACATCAGCTGTGACCGGTTCAGAAGAACCCACATTGAACTTGAGAGGTTATGTATCCTTTATTCCTTCCGCACCGGCAAATTATAGTCCCCTCAGGGCATTATGGGGTAGAACACATAGTAGCATACTACAAGACCTAGGGGTCCATAAAGACGACTTCAAACTGGAAATAGTAACAGATGAGGTACTCAAAAAACTGAGCGCCCTCCAACCGAACAAGGCCACTGGCCATGACAACATCCCCTCCAAATTCCTCAGAGACTCAGCAGCCGCCATCACCCCAGTCATCACACACATAATAAACCTCTCCATGAAACAGGGACACGTCCCCAAGGACTTCAAAATTGCGAGAGTAACACCCCTGCACAAAAGGGCAGCAAATTAGACCCAGGCAACTACCGCCCTGTTTCTATCCTTACATCCATCTCGAAAGTCATGGAAAAAATAGTATATGAACAGGTCGAAAAGTACCTTGCGGAAAAAAATCTAATCTACGAATTCCAATCTGGCTTCAGAACATCCCACTCCACTGACACATGCCTTCTCTATTTGAACGACCACATCAAACAAGAGGTGGACGCGGGCAAATACTGCGGCATGGTCATGCTGGACCTACAAAAGGCGTTCGACACTGTCAATCACACCATTCTGATTGACAAGCTAAAAGCAATTGGTTTTGATAGTCTATCAGTGAGCTGGATACAATCCTACCTGGAGGGGAGAGAACAGATGGTGGAGGTAAACGGTACCCTATACCCCCCCCCCCCCCTCCCAGTGAGCTGTGGTGTTCCACAAGGAAGCATACTAGGACCGCTACTGTTCCTAATTTATGCAAATGACATGTCGTCAGCTTGTGACTGCAACTTGTTCCTGTTTGCGGACAACTCAGCCCTGCTGGTCTCTGACAATAACAAGTTACAGGTTGAAAAAACCCTCAGCTCGGAACTAGGCAAAATCTGCATATGGCTCGCCGATAACAAACTATCATTACACCTGGGTAAAACAAAGTCCATTCTCTTCTTCTCTTTCTCCTGGGTCCTAGTGCCCCCCCCCACGTTACACTATTATGTCATGCACATGTATTTTATATGTTAATACAATTGCATTTATCTATAGTCCTAATTCTGTCACTGTTTGATGTCACAAAGAAGGGTGTATCCAAAAGCTGTCTACAACATTTGTAACGGGTGATGAAAAGGTAATCAAATAATTAACTGTATTAGACATTTGTTAATGATGAATAGGCTTCACTTCAGATTAGGGCACACAATAGCATCTGCAAATGATTTATAGATGTTTTATGAATGTCTTAACAAATCATTTGTTGAACATGAACAAATAAATGGAGGTACAGTATAGTCGTTTTTCATATCCATTTTTCAAAGCATCTACAAATGTGTTACTACACATTAAACAACATTATTTAATGATGAACAAATCAAGTACAAACAATGTTGATAATGAGTTATAAATAATGTAGAACTAATTTGTAAATGTTATACAAATATAGTTATAAATGATTTAATAATGATTTACGAATGTATATAAATTATTTGTTCATGATTAGTTCATTATCTACAAATACCTTATAAATGTCTTATAACTGAGTGTTATTATAAAGTGTTACCGTTTCCATGACTCCCCAGGAACCTCCACCACTGTGGAGACAGGGTATAGCCTGCTTCGTTTCCATGACCCCAGGAACCTGAATAGGAGTGGGTTCTCAGGTGGCGAGAAGATGCAGAATGTATGTGTGTGCAGACGTGTGTATGTGTGTGAATACTGAATACTATGGAAGAGTGTCTTTG
>NC_140165.1:108523913-108533913 GCF_963971535.1 Notolepis coatsorum
CTGTTCTCCCTAGCCTTCAACCTTCCCCAACCTTAACCCCCCCCCCACTCCAACCTGTTTTGATCTTTGTTACTGTGGCTTTATGTTTCTGTGTATCCTGCTGTTCTCCCTGTTCCCCCGTGGTCTTATGTTCCTTTTGTTTCTTGTGTTTTTCTTTGTTTTTCTTTGTTTTTCTTAGTTTTTCTCTGTTCTCTGCCTACTGTCAGCGACTTCGGGTTCCTGAGAAGCGCTTTACAAATTAATGAATTATTATATTATTATTACATAATTTCATGTTGCTGTAATTAACACAACACAAGATTCAATGTCTCCTATGACATCACTGGTAGCCATATTCAAACCCACTTACTGTCAAATGAAATGAATGTATGCAAAAACTGTAGAGTTTTTGGATGTGTGCGAGATTGATGTGCAAAATAAATCAACATCGTTTTTTGATGCCCCTTTAACGGATTATCGTTTATACTTTATCTTTTCTCTATACTTTTCTCTGAAGTTTCTGGCTTTCTTTGACTTCTTCTTTAACTACGGCTCATGGATTCTTTTGTACGTACCTCGGGCTCAATCAACCTCATCAACTGCATTACTTGGCTTGTAATTACATGCTGCTCGCTCTCAAAAGGTGCAGCTTGGCCTCGTTTGTTAATTAAGACATAATCAACCACAGAAGGGAGAAAGAAAAAAACGAGTTCATTACCAGCTTCCAGCTTCATTCACGGACTCATTATTTTTCATTAAAAGCAGGCGTGCATTTCCACTCACAGAAAAACAAGTTGTCCGTGCATGCATGAGTCCCAGACATGTCTCTCCATCGTTCTCATTCACTCCATGGTACAACGTTGTCCCTTTTTGGCTGTAGCTTCTTGAAAACAAGTATCCAGTGACAAGAGAACCCCTTGAAAAGCCACTGCTTCCAAAAACATGTAATGATCGTCAAGCCTTATTACTTGACGTTATAAAAAAACAACAAAAGGTCTGGTCAGGGTAATAGAAGAAATACATAGACATAGGCAATCAAATTAGATTTTTTTTCCTTCTTCAAAACAGTGTAAACAATATAGATTGTAAACAAAGGTGGAGATGGTGCAAAGGTGAATATCGGTTATAATATACATTACCATATAGGCAATAAAAAAGTTTGTATTAAAAGTAAACAGTACCTATACACAAGGTGCAAGTGAAGGTCTGGACCCTAACTGGCATGATATAAGTCATACGCTGTAGTCCGTGCAGGTTTTGGTGGGTAAGAGTCGGACACACTTAGTGGTCAGACATTCCTAAAATAATTCTCGAGTTCTGCAGCTGTGTACTTTGTTACTATTATGTTTATAGTATCTACTATGTACTATGCTACTATGTTTATTAAGGGTGTAACGGTACACGTATCCATACCGGGTGTTCGTTCAACCCCTCGCACAACACTGAGAGCTTACCTGTAATTTAGCATAGCCTCATAGTGTGGCACGCACACACACGCGCGCGCGCGCGCACGCACGCACACACACACACACACACACACACACACACACACACACACACACACACACACACACACACACACACACACACACACACACACACACACACACACACACACACACACACACACACACACACACACACACACACACACACACACACACACACACACACACACACACACACACACACACACACACACACACACACACACACACACACATACTCTCTCTCTGTGTGTGAGGTGGAAGGGGCTGTCTCTCGGAGATCAAATTAATTATATGAAACGGGACCTGCATGACGCTTCTTTCTCTATTCAATAACGTTTTACCCTGAGGGATGATTTACAATAACGTTCTAAAACAGAAAAGTAGGCTACTTACATTCTTGACGCTAGAACTCCAGCTGTAGTTTACATAGCTTGCATAAAACTGTCTCGAGGTTCCACAAGTTAATCAAAATCCGAAGTATTTCCAACCGGGGCTTGAGATGCTCAGAGTGCAAACCACTGTCTTCTGGTTGTTGTTGTTGTTGTTGTTCATTATTACTCGCACGTTGTTCAGCTCAATGATGATGACGTTGTTTTCGCATGTCTCCTATCCGTCATGCAGCGCATTCAGGCCCACCGGGGGCTGTTTCTTTCACAATAAAATATATATATAATTTTTTTTTAACAAGTCGATTATTAATTTGAATATAGAATATTCATTGACAGCCCTACGTAACAGTAACTGCACACTACATCACCCCTGAGTGGAAAAGCCAAAAAAAAAGCCAAACTTTTGAAAGCCAAACTTTCCCCCACTGTACCGAAAACCCGTACCGAACCGTGACTTCATAACCGAGGTACGTACCGAACCGTGTTTTTTGTGTACCGTTACACCCCTAATGTCTATACTACTATCTATTACATTTACATTTACATTTGATCATTTAGCTGACGCTTTTATCCAAAGCGGCTTACAAGTTTTGTACAACAAGACAGCAGGAAGGGTACAACTCTATCAGCTGAGTAACAATGTTCATCAAAGTGTTGAGTGCTAGTGTAGGTTAGTATATTAGGACAAGTGCATGACAGTAAGGTTAGTTAGAGTTAGATTATTATTCTTATTTTTAATTTTTTTTCATTTCAGATAATGATTGAAGTGCGTCTTTAGTCGACGGCGAAAGATTGGACGGGTTTCGGCTGCCCTAACTGTGGTGGGAAGTTCGTTACCACCATTGTGGGGCAAGGACCGAGAATAGGCGACTTCTCTTTGATGACCCTCCCGGAGCTCGGATAGGAGGAGTGTGTCTGAGGCGGCCAGAAGATGCAGAGCGGAGGGTAGTAGTTGATGACACAATAGTTTGCCCTTTGCTGTGTGATCGCATTCACCAAGGAGCCTGCTGTCATTTTGGGTACAAGTTTGAGTACAAAGTTTGCTTTAGCCGCCAGAGGTGTACCCCTTCTGCTAACTTGTTGTACACAATTTGTACAAATAAATCAGCTAAACGATTAAATGTAAATGTAATGTAAATATATCAATCTATATTTGATACAAGTGTTCACATAAAAGTCTCCTTGGGAACTGCAAAAAGCACAGACACTAAAACAGTGATCAACACTAGAAGTGAAACCCAGGTTCCCTGAACTGAAATGACCCTCATCCCCCACCTCTACTACAAATCCTAGAGGAAATAAAATAAACCTTTTTATGCATTGAGCTGTGACCCCCCCCCCCCCCCCCCCCCTTAATCAACTATAAAATAAAGCACAAAAATATGACATTAACCCAATAACACTGTGTATATATTTAACAGATACGTTCAGCTGATGGCAATTCATCTCCTATTTATCTAAGTAAATCTGTGGCACGTTGCTCCTTTTTCAGAATGAATGGATAGACCCTGCAGGGCTCCTCCGGACCCTGCAGGGCTCCTCCGGGAGACCCAGATTCAATTACCCTGCTTATTAAACCCTGTGAGGTGCGTGTGTCTGTGTGTGTGTGTGTGTGTGTGGGGGAGTGCACGTGGTGGCGTGTGAGAGTGCACGTGGTGGTGTGTGAGAGTGCATGTGGTGGTGGTGTGTGAATGCTCAGATGGGCCTCTCTTATGCAAATATAATTAGGGCAATTAAATCACACAGTGCCTTTGCACATGGCTTTTGGGAATGGGTGACTGCGGCACCGGGCTGGTGTGTGTGATAGAAATTATAGAAAGGGGGGGTGTCTAGATTGTGTTTGTGTGTGTGTGTGCGTGTGCGTGTGTGTGTGTGTGTGTGTGTGCGTGCGTGCATGCGTGCGTGCGTGCGTGCGTGTGTGCGTGTGTGTGTGTGTGTGTGTGTGTATGTATACATTGATGTACATATGGGAGGGTACACCAAGATGGTGTGTATCTTTGTGTGTTTATTAATACATAAGGATAGAAAGTTCAAGATCAAGATGGTTTGTGTGTGGGTGTGAACCGTGTGTGTGTGTGTGGGGGGGGGTGTACAGTGTGTGCGTGTGGGTGGGTGTGAACTGTGTGTGTGTGTGTGTGTGTGTGTGTGTGTGTGTGTGTGTGTGTGTGTGTGTGTGTGTGTCTGTGTGTGTGTGTGTGTGTGTGTGTGTGTGTGTGTGTGTGTGTGTGTGTGATTCTGGGAACGATATTTTTCACACTTACTCCTCCCCCCCTCCCCCACTCCTCTCTACCCCACCCTTCCCCCCACCTCTCTTCTCCTCCTCCTCCCCCACTCCTCTCCACCTCCTCCCCCCTCTCTCTCTTTGGGGATTTGAAGGAGCACACAGCTGAAGCAAGGGAGAGACTCAAGGATGGAGAGATATCATGTGGCTGAGTAAAAAAGATGGGAGCGGTAGGAGGAAGTGGTGGAGGGATTGAGAGATACACAGATTCAACTATGGATGGTTGGAGTGAGAGATGAGGGAGGGAGGGAGGGAGGGAGGGAGGGAGGAGAGGGTGATCTCGCTGAGAAATAGTGATATTTATGGATGTTATGATGAAGAAGGGAAAAAAAGAGAATGGACCTCATGCACCAACGGACTTGAACTCCTGAATTTCCCCAAGGGGATCAATAAAGGCATATCTTATTTGATCAGGGGCGGCTGTGTCACCTGAAGGCAGGTACCATGGCCGATATCTTTAGCGGCACGGTGGTGTAGTGGTTAACACTGTCGCCTCACAGCAAGAAGGTCCGGGTTCGATTCCCGCTTGGGGACCAGGTTTCCATGATGCCAGTTACCCAGGTGGGGTATCTCCCAGGCCTTTCTGTGTGGAGTTTGCATGTTCTCCCCGTGCTCGCAAGGGTTTCCCCCCCCCCCGATAAGATAAACCCAATGGAAAAACATGCACAACAACAGATCGCTAACGCTGTAGCGTCCTTGACGAAGACGGGCAGGAGCACTTGGATTGGCGCGGCTCACGTCGCCGCTCTATCTGCTCCCGGCTGCCCATCGGGGGAAGGACGACGGGATGGGTCAAGTGCAGAGACTCAATCGCATTAGGCGACACAAGAAAATTGCATGTGTGTTCCTGTGTGTGTGTGCCACCCATCGCATGTGTGTGTCATTTGCATGCCAAATAAAGACTTCCTACGTCCTGCATTATACTTACGATTCTACAGACATCCTCGGAATTAAATAATTATAATTATTAATAAATAATATCTTCCTGCCATGTTATTCTACATCGAGTTCAATTGATGATTCTGTAGAATGACACTCAAATAATGCCTCAAACCTGGGTGTCACACACCAGACGTCTGATGGGGGTGGGGAGTCTGTGTGTGTGTGTGTGTGTGTGTGTGTGTGTGTGTGTGTGTGTGTGTGTGTGTGTGTGTGTGTGTGTGTGTGTGTGTGTGTGTGTGTGTGTGTGTGTGTGTGTGTGTGTGTGTGTGTGTGTGTGTGTGTGTGTGTGTGTGTGTGTGTGTGTGTGTGTGTGTGTGTGTGTGTGTGTGTGTGTTGTGTGTGTGTGTGTGTCTCCTCCTTTCTCTGTAAAAAGAAATGACTCTGCACTCACGCCTGAAGGGAGACCAGCAAGATGTCAACTTCAATTTAAAACCGACTGGGTACTTGTTCAAACGTTAAATGACTCTCCTGTTCCTTGCCACTTCTTCTCTCCCTTCTCCTCTCTCTCTCTCTCTCTCTCTCTCTCTCTCTCTCTCTCTCTCTCTCTCTCTCTCTCTCTCTCTCTCTCTCTCTCTCTTACTCTTCTCTTTCTGTTCTCTCTCATAAAAATAAAACAATAATTTTTTTTGCCTGAGGGATAGAACCAACTTTCATGGATGTCAGGTTCGATCTAAGACAGAAGACCTGTTCCAACATTCAATGCAGAGAAAGTGACTTTCTCATGACGATGTCTGAACAAATCTCACCAACCTGACGTTCATGCGAGGTGCTGTATGCTGTCAGGCTCAATACAGTGCAGATATTATACTGCAGTCATGTTCAAACATTGAGCTATGTTCCAAAAAGGATTTCAGCTTGTAGAAAGTTACATTGGTTGGTAGGCGACACGTCCCTGGCAACTACCGCCCTGTTTCTATTCTCACCTCCATCTCGAAAGTCATGGAAAAAATTGTCTACGAACAGGTCGAAAAGTACCTGGCGGAAAAAAATCGAATCTACGAATTCCAATCTGGCTTCAGAACATCCCACTCCACTGATACATGCCTTCTCTATTTGAACGACCACATCACCCAAGAGGTGGACGCGGGCAAATACTGCGGCATGGTCATGCTGGACCTACAAAAGGCCTTCGACACTGTCAATCACTCCATTCTAGTTGACAAGCTAAAAGCAATTGGTTTTGATAGTCTATCAGTGAGCTGGATGCAATCCTACCTTGAGGGGAGAGAACAGATGGTGTAGGTCAGTGGTGCCCAACCAGTCGATCGCGATCGACAGGTAGATCGCGGGCTGATTTCAAGTAGATCTCGATTCATAAAAATTTATTTTTTTGCAAAATCAACTCTGCCTCTCCTTGTTAACTACAACAAGCAATGCTGTTTGTTATTTAAGATGAGGTCGGACTCGGCACTGACAGATTTGTGTTCATTATGCTGCTTTTATAAAGCCTCAAATGACGGCTTACAATATACAACTTTGGCTGGTAGCTCTCGGCTAGGTGGTAAATTAAAAAGTAGATCTTGGTTCAAAAAAGGTTGGGCACCCCTGGTGTAGGTAAACGGTACTCTATCCCCCCCCCCCCCCCCCCCTCACAGTGAGCTGTGGTGTTCCACAAGGAAGCATACTAGGACCGCTACTGTTCCTAATTTATGCAAATGACATGTTTTCAGCTTGTGACTGCAACTTGTTCTTGTTTGCGTACGACTCAGCCCTGCTGGTCTCTGACAAGAACAAGTTACAGGTTGAAAAAACCCTCAGCTCAGAACTCGGCAGAATCTGCACCTGGCTTGCTGATAACAAACTATCATTACACCTGGGTAAAACAGAGTCCATTCTCTTCGGATCAAATAACAAACTCAGCAAGACCGACGGCTTCTCAGTTACAGTGGGTGACAATATTGTCACAAGGAAAGATGAAATTACATACCTAGGTTCCATCCTAGAGGCAAATCTTTCCTGTGACAAAATGGCATCCAATGTAAACAAAAAAGTCAACCAATGAACTAAATTCTTGTACCGGATCTCCTCTCTGGTAAACAAGAATACCCTGAAGACTCTGGCAGGAGCACTCATTCAAGGGTACTACGACTATGCTTGCACCTCATGGTACCAAAGCACCTCAAAGGCGCTAAAAACAAGATTACAAACATCACAAAACAAACTGGTCAGACTACTACTTGACCTTACCCCCAGAACCCACCTCACCCCTGCACACTTTGACAACCTAGGATGGCTTAGAGTAGACGACAAGAGTACAGCAACTTGCAATGGGCCTGGTCTACAAGATACACTACACGACTAAGGTACCCATGTACATGTCAAAATACTTCCCAAAGGTCAGTGAATACCACGACCACAACACTAGAGGGAGCTCCACAATCATGTTAAACCCAGATTCGGCTCAAACAAGGGACTAAACACGTTTCACAATTATTCCACATCAATGTGGAACGCCCTACCCAAAGCTGTAAAGGAATGTGAATCACTACCCACTTTCAAAACCACCCTCAAAGAGCACCTACGGGAGACTGCAATTCGAAACTGGCCCCTGTAAATGTACAGTAAATGTCCTAACCCAATAATACACGAGACCCTCTTCTTGGGACCAAGTAAGGTTTCGTCAATATTCCAATGTACAGTTTCCCACACCCCGCTCATATGACAACAAAATGTTTAGCGACGCTAATTCAAAATGGCGGATATTCGCAAAAATTATAAAGACATTCCATAAACTAAAATCTCACTTTAAAAAACACTTTACCCTATTGGTAAACAAACGTATTGTTGAAAATATACACTATGACTGCTGTTTTGACAGGATTATGGTATTTACGCAAAAAATGCAACATTATGTCATACAGTCTAGAACGATTTATGACGTGATGTCATTTTTGGACCGGTACCGGACATGTCAAGCTTAAGAGGTTAAACTAAACAGCAAAAAGAACAAGCTCATGGTTGTGGCCCCCAAGGCACTGCTCCGGAAGGTTGGAGATCTCCTCCTCCACGTGGACGGCTGTTCCATCTCCCCGTCTCTCGAAGTCCATAAACTGGGCGTCACCCTCGACTCCACACTTTCATTTCACTCCTACATCAAATCCGTTACCAAGTCTGCCTTCTACCACCTCAAAAACATCTCCCGTCTCTGACCATCTCTCTCAGATTCTGTGGCTGAGACCCTGATCTACTCATTTATCACCTCCCGGTTGGACTACTGCAACGGAGTCCTGTTCGGGGTACCCAGCAAAGCCCTGGACAGGCTCCAGTATGTACAGAACTCAGCTGCCAGGGTTCTCACTCACACCAAGCCCTGGCAGCACATCACCCTCATCCACCTCCACTGGCTCCCAGTCAATGTTCTGCATCTTCTTCAAACTCCTGCTCCTCACCTACAATTCCCTCCATGCCCTCGCCCACCGATACCTGTGTGATCTTCTCCACCAGCACACTCCATCCCGGAACCTACGATCCTCTGATCTGGGTCTCCTCTCCATCCCTCGCACCAGGTTGCAGACTTTCGGTGACAGAGCCTTCAGCGTGGCGTCCCCTACCCTCTGGACACCTTCAAAACAGCTCTCAAAATGCACCTTTTCACCAAGGCTTTCCCCACTAGTTAGTTTAGATTAGATTTAGGTTTCATTATCCCTTTATCTGCACTCATCCCCCCTTTTCCCCTATTGCCCCCTTTCCCTAGCCCTCTTGACTGTGAAGCAACCTTGGGTTTCCTGAAAGGCGCTATACAAATTTGATTTATTATTATTATTATTATTATTATTATTATTATTATTATTATTATTATTATTATTATTATTATTATTATTATTATTATTATTATTATTATTATTATTATTATTATTATTATTATTATTATTATTATTATTATTATTATTATTATTATTATTATTATTATTATTATTATTGTATCTCATCCTGTATACCAATGCTTGCAGTAGTTCTTAGTTCTATTTACTACTTTAATTTCACTATTTTGATTCTATTGTCACCATGTATGCATTATGCTTATATTATATTTATTTATTGCCCACTACAAACATGGGAACTCTCTAACCCCTGTCCCCATCTCCCTATCTCTCTGAGTGGTTGTCTCGTAGTGTTGGCCAAGGTGGTGGATGTGTTATGGTTTGTAACCGACCCCAATCGCACAACACAAGACAGGTATGAGAGTAAGCCAAGAACTGGGCATTTATTGAAAACAACAGAAAACGGCACTGTCCCTTTAAGGGAGAACACAAATTACAGGAAAACATGAATTGGGAAAATAGGCACAGTGCCTTTAAGAGGCGAGCTGGCTAAGGGGAAGGCTAAGGGAAGGCTAACGGACAGGGCCGGGGCAAGGGACAAGGCAGGAACAGGGAGGACTAGGAGGACTGGACAGGGATGACTAGGAGGACTAGGAGGACTGGACAGGGAGGACTAGGATGACTAGGAGGACTGGACAGGGAGGACTAGGAGGACTAGAGAGGGGAAACAGGGACAGAGGCCCGCGGAGGCGGGCTGGGGACAGGGAGGACTAGGAGGACTAGAAGGACTGGACAGGGAGGACTAGGAGGACTGGACAAGGAGGACTAGGAGGACTAGAAGGACTGGACAGGGAGGACTAGGAGGACTAGAGAGGGGAAAACAGGGACAGAGGCCCGCGGAGGCGGGCTGGGGACAGGGAAGTGTTGGGGAAAATGTGTATGAGGTGGACTAGTTTAATATAGGTCAACTAGCAGTGCTGAAAGACGGTCTGGCTGACGTTCTTAAAACAATTTAGAACAGATGGACATTTCAGTACGGCATGTTGTGTGCTGGTAATCTCGTACATTGTGTGCTTTCATATCTTGTTATTTTCTCTCTTTCACACAGGCACAGCACACACACACAGACACACGGACACACACGTACACAGACACACA
>NC_140165.1:108538913-108588269 GCF_963971535.1 Notolepis coatsorum
ATGCAGAGCTGCAAAGGGTCTGTGACCCCTGGGAGCCATTTCTGAAAACCCAACTGCCTCAGTCTAGACAAACAAACATGGAGGCACATTGCACACTACAATATTTGACGAATAGTGACCTAGTTAGGAACAAGGCATGGTTGCAGGGACAGCCCGAGCAGGTGCAGATTAACTCATCTACGATAATTGTAGGGAGACAGGGCGCGGCGTTGAGGGTTAACACGGGTAAGTATCTACGGGAACAACATAGACTAAGAGATGCCGCCCCACACATCACTCTGAGAATAAATCCTGGTTACGAATCCGAACATCTAGGTTCAATGATACAGGAATCCGAGACTCAAAGGTGGGTCTCCACGGAATCTCCGAGTCGGAGGAAGCTATATCACATCAGATTGAGGGACTGTTAAAGGGGGGAGTGCTCGTCCCTTTCAAATCCAGATGTAATACACCTATCCACCCAGTGCTAAAGGCGGACAGGGCTAGGTACAGACTGGTACACGATTTGAGGGCGGTGAACGACGTGGTGTCTGGACCAGAGGCGGAAGTCGCTAATCCACACACCCTCCTGACAAACATCCCGAGTAGCTCGCAGTACTATACGGTCATTGATCTCACGCAGGCATTCTTCAGTGTTCCATTGGAAAAAGAGTCTCAGTATCTGTTTGCTTTTACCCACAGGGGGAAACAATACTCTTACACCCGGTTGCCACAAGGGTTCGCGCACTCGCCGCATTACTTCTCGAAGGCGCTCAAGGAAGACTTGCAAGGAGTGTGCGACACACTACTCAGCACGGTTTTACTGTATGCAGATGACATTCTAATCTGCTCGGATACACGTCAGCAGTGCCATGAGGACTCCATCAAAGTTTTGAGTGGATTAGCCGTGGGAGGCCACAAGGCATCCCGTTCAAAACTGCAGTACTGCCAGCCAAAAGTTGAGTACTTGTCTCGCGTCATTCAAAAGGGCATAAAAAGCATCTCACCCACGCAGCTCGAAGCTGTATCCAAGGCACCTAGGCCATTGACGGTCCGACAGATGATGACGTTTTTAGGGATGACTGGGTACAGCTCTGAGTGGGTGGAGGACTATACGATAGCGACAGCGCCGTTGAGGATGATGATAAAAGAGGCGGGTACAGACAAGCTTCGCGCTCCCTTGACATGGACCGAGGAGGGGGAGGACGCGTTCATAAACATTAAGCGTCTGTTGTTACAGGCCCCTGCCCTGGCGCTGCCGGATTATGAGAAGTGTTTCCACCTATTCGTCTCACATAGAGCGCAGCATGCGACAGCTGTCCTGACTCAAACACAGGGGGGGAGTGGGAAAAAACAACCGATAGCATATTACTCTAGAGCTCTTTCGCCGGTAGAGCAGGGTCTGCCACCTTGTTATCAGGCCCTGGCCGCAGCACATTTGATGTATGAGAAGGCAACGGCCGTGACAATGGGATATGACATTTGCATTTGGACACATCACAAATTGGCAAACTTGATTGAGAGAGGCAAATTTGTTCTGACCAGCCAACGGCAACAGGCTTACATGAGGCTCCTGCAGTACTCGGACGTTACGATAAAAACATGCCACGGCAGTAACCCGGCGGATCTGGTACCACTCCCGAGCGAGGGTCAACCGCATGAGTGTGAGTTGGAGGTACAGGCTTTCGTGAAACTCCGTCCTGATTTGGGAGTCGACCCGCTCGCGATAGCAGAACTCTCACTTTTTGTGGATGGGTCCTGCTATCGGGAGGGGGAAAATTTAAGGTCAGGATACGCCGTCGTACAGTGCAAACCTAACGGAGAAACACTAACAAGAAAGGCCGGACAATGCATGCAACCATGTTCGGCCCAGCTTGCAGAACTAATAGCACTAACAGAAGCATGCATAATAGCTAAAGATCGCACGGTTAACATCTTTACAGACTCTGCGTATGCGCATGGCGTATGCCACCTATTCGCGGCCATTTGGAAGGCAAGAGGCTTTAAGAAATCGGACGGCTCACCGATCCTTCACCACAAGCAGGTTGTGGCGCTTATTCAGGCTGTAAAGTTGCCCAAAAGCATTGCTATCGTAAAGTGCCAGGCACACAGAAAAGACCTGTCCTTTGTGACGACGGGAAACAACGCGGCGGACGAGGCCGCGAAGGCGGCGGCTGCGGTGCCGTCCACGGCTGTTCTGATGTTTGCGGCCGAACTGACGACTGAGGTAACTGAGGATAATTTGAGTGATCTTCAGGACTCAGCCACGCAGGCCGAGAAACAGTCGTGGACGGAGAGGGGGGCTGTAAGGGGGGCAGATGGTCTGTGGAGGAGTCATAACGGTTTGATAGTCGCCTCCATCGATCTTCTGTCCTTAGTGATACCTGAGGCTCATGGTGTTGATTACTGTGGAAGAGCAGAGACCCTGAAACGAATCACGAAAATGGGATTTTGGTCCCCAAAGCTTCAGGCACAAATTGACGTTACACTAGCCAGGTGTTTAACATGCTTACAGGGCAATGTGCGCAAAGGAGTACCGACAGTGGCGGCTTACACACCCCTCCCTGAGGGACCATTCAGACATCTGATTATGGACTATACAGACATGATAACGCCAGTGCAGGGCAAACGATACCTCCTGGTAGTAGAGGACTGCTTTAGTCGCTGGATTGAGGCCATTCCATCTAAACACAAGAACGCGGACACAGTGATCAAGTTCCTGTGTCGCGAGGTCATTCCGAGATTTGGAATTCCCACGATATTACAAAGCGATAATGGCCGCGAGTTCATCGACAAGGTGGTTAAAGGGCTGATGCAGAAATTAGGTATGAGACAGCGCCTTTCCTGTGTCTATAGTCCCGGGTCGCAGGGGAAGGTGGAAAGGGCCAATCTGGTCATTAAAAACAAACTGTTGAAAATCTGTATGCAAACTAAGCTTAACTGGATTGATGCTTTGCCACTTGCTCTGATGGCTATTAGAAGCAGCGTAAACCGCCAAACACAGCTAACACCGCATGAAATGCTTACAGGCCGCAGCATGCCAGCACCGCCATTTAGACACCTGGCTAGGGGCCCGGCATTAGATATTTTTGAGCAAGATCTGAAAAAATATCTTCAGCAAGTGACTAAAATACATGAAGCTGTGTTTCGACAGGAGCAGAGAAAGGAGAGAAAGGGGGAAAAGGAGGCGGAGAAGGAAGCCACCAAACCGAGACTGATCCCTGGGGACTTGGTCTTCGTAAAGGTCCACAAGAGAAAGTGGTCATCACCCCGGAGAGAGGGCCCGTACGAGGTGATCCGATCGACTGGAACGGCAGTCCAAGTCAAAGGATCAGCGACCTGGTTCCACTTCAATCACTGCATAAAGGCCAGCGGCGATCTCTTGGGGGATACAATCGATCGCAGTTATGCAGAACCCGACATGGAGGGTCCGAGACGGCAACTGGAAGGTGCAGTGCCTGTTGATGCTCCCGCAGATGTTGGCAGCAGTGTGCGGACGGTCGGCCGGGCACAACGACGTCATTAAGAACCGTCACGGTCGACCCGTCCTTGAGGATGACGGGTTTGAGTGGGTAGGAGTCCCACGGGGTCCCGCTCAGGCTCAAGTACCAGCAGGCTTTCATGACCAGGCTCAGAATCAGGCGCCCCCTCTTCCCTCCATCGAGGAAGGGGGGGAGAAGATAAGACTACAACCAAACGGGGTGTTTCCCGTAGGACCGCAAGGGCATGTTTTTGATTTTGACCATTCCCCCGTTACAGGCGGGGATACTTACCATTATACTAACGAGCATCGGGTTGTGGGGGTAGATAGGAGAGTTGAGCCTGTCCCGAACCAATCACAGGGGACAGGGGTGAGGGGAAAAAGGGAGGTCAAGGACACTGAGTCGGAAGAGGTGGGGGGACAGGATATGTTCCAGAGGACAGCCGGAACGTTGAGGGACTCAGTGGGCTCACTCTGGGCCAGGTTGAGGGGTTTGCTTCCTTCCGGGGAACAAGATGGGGGCGACTATGACTATGACGAGGAAGACCCGGAGGCTGACCCGATGTATAGGGCGGCTTTAGGGAATGAGTGGTTTAAGTGGGTCCAGTACACGAGCGCGCAGAATCAGATAGAGGATTGTTATGTCTGCTCCAAGGCACGTCCGGATAGGCTGCTGGTGAAGGGCACGAAGTTCAGTTTGGCTCAGTGTGACAGGGACGCAGAGGCATGGGAGGGGCCCCATAATAGTCGCCCTTGGTGCGAGGCAGAGTGTTTGGGGTTTCTCGGCTCTAGTCGTTTTAAGGCGGCAGGAAACGTCACGGATTTCAAGGATGTCACTATGCGGGAACGTTGTAGGAAATTGGATGTACGTGTGCAGGGGGTAGCGACGGGGTTGCCGATACCCAGAGGTGTCAAACTATGGCTGACCAAGGATTTCGAGTGCTTGCAAAAGGAGGGGACCCGGGATGTAGGGGAGGTGGCAGAGGGGCGGTGCACTACTATTTGGAGCATCACGACTAACTGTACGAAAGAAGGAAAGTGTGGACACGGGGTCGTGTTAAAGGGAGTGGATACCAACCCACGGCCTGTAGCTTGCCCTTTTCATGTCCAGGATATGGCACTGGCGGACCAATACTGGCTCTGCGGCGGTAGGAGGTTGAGGAATACACTTCCTTTAGATTGGTCAGGTAGATGTGCCCGGGTTCAGGCGATCATGCCAATGGTGGTCCTACCATTATCAGTGACGGAAGGACCTTCTGAGTCTCCTATCTCTCGAACGAAGCGTAGCTACAAGGCAGACCCAAGGGTGTATCTGGACAGCATAGGACAGCCAAGGGGCATTCCAGCCGAGTTCATGGCTAAGAATGAGATTGCGGCAGGGTTTGAGTCTATTCTGCCATGGATATCGGTCAATAAGAACACCGGGTGGATCAACTATTTGTTTTACAATCAGCAGCGGTATCTCAATTACACCGAGGAGGCGTTGGATGCAATGGGGGACCAGATGCACGCGACCAGTACGGTGGCGTGGCAGAATAGACAGGCTCTGAACTGGTTAATGGCGGAGAAGGGTGGAGTCTGTTCCATGTTTGGACAGTACTGCTGCACATTCATTCCGACGAATGTGGGGCCAGGGGGAAAGTTCTCCGAGGCCATGGCTAAGCTGAAGGATTTGAGGGAGGAGTTGAGGGGGAATTCTGGCCGGAATGAAGAATGGTGGGGGAGTGGGGTGTTGGAAAGATTGGGACAGTGGGGAAGCATAGTGATGCAGACGGGGATATCCATCGGGGTGGCAGGGTTGATATTGGTTCTCCTTTTCTGTTGTGGTATGCCTCTCTTGGGTAGGCTGGTAACTTCACACGTAACGAGCCAAATGCTGATGGTGGGACAGAAAGAGATTGAGCCACAAATCGGGCCATATCCTCAGCTTTATGCTGCCTTAGAGGGAGACGAGGGGATAGAGGATTAGGGGTATGGTGAGGTAGGGACATTTTCTTTTTGTTGGTTCTTTCCTTTAAGAGTGACGGGGGATGGTCTGAGTGCAGTTTTGTTGGTTTATTCCTTTAACTAGGAATTTTAGTCTGATTTTCTAATGATCCTTCGGCATAGAGATTGCAACCATTGAAAATCATTGCATTGTTTTTTATTTTTTTATTATTTTTTGTTTATTTTACTTGTGGTCCTGGTCAAACCGGAATGGGAAGGGGCATCGGCAGAGTGTCGGTTCTGAGCCTGAGGAAGCATTGAGAAGAAGTGGTCTGGGGATCGGTTCTGGGGACTGGAGGGACAAAGGGGGGGGCTAACGCAGTGGGCAAGATGGGCACCTCCCGTCGAAGATGGGGGGGACACGTGGTGAGGTCGGTACCAGCGCCTCCCGTCCAGGCATGGGGACATGCTTCTACGAGGACTGGAGGTGTGGCGTGGTGGTTGCTGTATTGGCAAAATGTGACTTTTGGCAATGCGGTGAGGAGACTATGGCGTGGGCATGGAAGGGGGGCTGAGCGATGGACACTGGGACTCAATGTTATGGAAGAGACAATGTCATTTTTTTTGGGAGGGATGTTCTATGTTTAGTTCTGACGGTCAACTTCTCCTTTCCCTGATGAGAGTCGCGGTTTCCGGCCGGAACTGTGGCTCATTTGGTAAGCGGTGGAGGTTGGGGGGATTTGTCTGTCAGGTTAGGATTATAAATTGGGGTTTTTTTTTTTTTTTTTTTATGTTTTATTATTACTCTTGTTTTGAGCGGTTTTGTGTTTATTGTGAGAACGGTAGTCAGCCTTTGTTGGTCCGTTAGGGGTCCAGTGAATGAAGTAAGGTTTCTTGTTTAGTTAGACATTTAAAATTTATTATATGGCTAGGTTTCTTGTTTAGATCAGCCATTTAAACTTTTATTATATAAATATGGTTTCTCGTTTAGTTAGACGTTCACATTTTCTTGGTTATATGATTTGGGTGGGACTAGGGATAGCCCCAAATGGGGGAATGTTGGGGAAAATGTGTATGAGGTGGACTAGTTTAATATAGGTCAACTAGCAGTGCTGAAAGACGGTCTGGCTGACGTTCTTAAAACAATTTAGAACAGATGGACATTTCAGTACGGCATGTTGTGTGCTGGTAATCTCGTACATTGTGTGCTTTCATATCTTGTTATTTTCTCTCTTTCACACAGGCACAGCACACACACACAGACACACGGACACACACGTACACAGACACACACAGTCGCACAGATATACACACCGACACACACACACACACACACATTCCCTGTGACACAATACACACATACAATACACATACGTCTGTACGCAGACGCACGCACACACAGACACACACACACATACACACACACACACACACACACACACACACACACATCTCACTCTCTACATCATATCGTGTGTGGACATCATATCTTGCTTATCTCTCTTCATGTTCTCTCTCCGATGTTAAATCTACGTATCATCTTAATGTACGTCATGTCAGATCTGACATGATATGATACGTCATCATATCTGTCATGGGGGGGCAGGACTGAGAGGGGATTTAGGGACAGGCAAAGGGATCCAGGACAGAGTGTTTTTGTTCAAGCTGTGGTGATCCTCTTTGACCCATAGCTCTTGCTGTTAAAGAACTTCTTTTCTTAAATAAATTACCTATTTGTTACAATTGGAAATATCGTCTCCTGCTGTGTTAAACAACCTTTCCACAACAGAAGACTAGGAGGACTAGAAGGACTGGACAGGGGGGGCGAGGGCTGGAGCTGCTTACAGGGAGGAGTAGGAGGGCGCAGGCTAGACGTCTGGAGGAGAGCGCATCTGGCGCGGAGGTCTGAGTGGTGCGCGTCTGCTTGGAGTACGCGCCGGTACGGAGGGCGCATCTGGCGCGGAGGTCTGAGTGGTGCGCGTCTGCTTGGAGTACGCGCCGGTACGGAGAGCGCATCTGGCGCGGAGTCTGGATGCGCGTCTGGAGTGCGTCTGGATGCGCGTCTGGGGTGAAGAGCGCGTCTGGCTCGGAGGTCTGGATGCGCGTCTGGAGTGCGTCTGGATGCGTGTCTGGATGCGCGTCTGGAGTGAAGAGCGCGTCAGGCTCGGAGGTCTGGATGCGCGTCTGGAGTGCGTCTGGATGCGCGTCTGGGGTGAAGAGCGCGTCTGGCTCGAAGGTCTGGATGCGCGTCTGGAGTGCGTCTGGATGCGCGTCTGGATGTGCGTCTGGAGTGAAGAGCGCGTCAGGCTCGGAGGTCTGGATGCGCGTCTGGATGCGCGTCTGGAGTGAAGAGCGCGTCTGGCTCGGAGGTCTGGAGTGGAACACTGGAATACCTCCCGTAGAGGATTAGAAAGCGCAGTACAGTGTCTCCCTCCAGGCAAACGGCGACAGGTGGCGAAGGCTTGAGCGCAACTCACGCCGGAGATAAACAGAAACTCCCGTAGGAGCCTACAGACAGAGAACCTCCCGAAGGAGTTTGGTGATAGAGATATGATACGGAATGACCCGACCAGGACTGAGGGGAAGAGCGAGGTACTTAAAGCCCAACAGGGGCGCTAATTAGAATACACATCAGGTGCGTGATGGTAATTGATACTCGAACTAGAAGTGTGTGTTCGGCACCAGACCAATCAAACACATAATGACAGGTAGTCCAAGGGTGTGGCTGCTGAAGAGCAAACGAGAGCAAACGAACGCGAGGGTGGGGGCTAGTGAGGTGAGGAGACAGGGAATTAAGGGTCAAGGGAAAGGCGAACCTCACAGTACTCCCCCCTCCACGGGAGCCACCGGGCGACCCAAAAATACAGACAGAGTGGCAGGGGACAAAACAAGGCAACAAACAAAAAGTACCGGGCCAAGCCAGCAGGGGAAGCCACAACAAAAGTGGGGCTAGCAAAGGAACAGGGCAGCTGAGGGGTAACCAGGGTAGCAGAAGGGTAACTAGGGTAGCTGAGGGGTAACTAGAGGAGCTGAGGGGTAACTAGAGGAGCCGAGGGGTAACTAGAAGAGCACCGGGAAGGGGCTAGCAGAGGGAAAGGGCAGCTGCCAGGGCACTGATAGCTACAGGGCCCATGCCAGCTGTACTGCTACATTAACATAGAGGCTGCGCTAGCTGCCGGAGCTAGGCCGGCAGACAGGGCCGGACCAGCATGAGAGAACAAGCTAGCTGGAAGGACAGTCCAAGCTGTGGGGAACTGACCTTGCTAGCTGAAGGGGCAGTCCTAGCAGTGGGGAAAACCGACCTTGCTAGCTGAAGGGGCAGTCCTAGCAGTGGGGAAACTGACCTTGCTAGCTGAAGGAGCAGTCCTAGCAGTGGGAGAAAACTGACCTTGCTAGCTGAAAGGGCAGTCCTAGCAGTGGGAAAACTGACCTTGCTAGCTGAAAGGGCAGTCCTAGCAGTGGGAAAACTGACCTTGCTAGCTGAAAGGGCAGTCCTAGCAGTGGGAAAACTGACCTTGCTAGCTGAAGGAGCAGTCCTAGCAGTGGGAAGGCTACACAAAAAGTGGAGGCCATGCAGAGGGACCGGGTTAGCTGCCTGGGCATGGCTAGCTACAGGGCCTATGCTAGCTGCAAGGGCTGCATTAACATAGAGGCTGTGCTAACAGCCGGGGCTAAGCTAGCAGACTGGGGCCATGCAGAGGGACTGGGTTAGCTGCCTGGGCATGGCTAGCTACAGGGCCTATGCCAGCAGCAAGGCTGCATTAACATAGAGGCTGTGCTAGCAGCCGGGGCTAAGCTAGCAGACTGGGGCCATGCTGGTAGTAGAGGCCTAACAAGCTGCAGGGGAGCTAATGAGGGCTAACAGGGAAGCTAACAGGGAAGCTAACAGGGGAGACTAACAGGGGAAACTAACAAGGCTAACAGGGGAGCTACAGGGGAGACTAACAGGCTAAACAGGGGAGCTAACAGGGGCTAACAGGGGAGCTAACAGGGGAATCAACAGGGGAACTAACCAGGCTAACAGGAAAAAAAAAAAAAAGGCAAACTCAACATACACCGTCTGTGCTGGCTGGGGTCGTCGACGGGTCGGGTCGTACTGTTATGGTTTGTAACCGACCCCAATCGCACAACACAAGACAGGTATGAGAGTAAGCCAAGAACTGGGCATTTATTGAAAACAACAGAAAACGGCACTGTCCCTTTAAGGGAGAACACAAATTACAGGAAAACATGAATTGGGAAAATAGGCACAGTGCCTTTAAGAGGCGAGCTGGCTAAGGGGAAGGCTAAGGGAAGGCTAACGGACAGGGCCGGGGCAAGGGACAAGGCAGGAACAGGGAGGACTAGGAGGACTGGACGCGTGTACCTGTTCCGCAACAGTAAGTGACTTCCGGGGTAGGCCTGATTGGCCCCGACAGGCACGTGACGCGGCAAACTCAGGACGCGCAACGAGGCTGCTGAGAGCTGTCGCGCGGAAATAGGCTGTCTATTGCCATTCTCTAACACAAACTCTAACCTTAACCAGCTCCTTAACAGCGCCTAAACTTAACCGTTCTAACCTTAACCAACTCCGAAACAATGCCTAACCTTAACCTTAACCTTAACCATGCCTAACCTTAACCATAGAAAGAATATTGCCATTCTCTAAGACAAACTCTAACCTTAACCAGCTCCTTAACAGCGCCTAAACTTAACCGTTCTAACCTTAACCAACTCCGAAACAATGCCTAACCTTAACCTTAACCTTAACCATGCCTAACCTTAACCGGCGAAAGAATACAGGTTAAAAAAAAAATCACGTTAAAAAAAAAAGATTTGATGGGATTCGAACTCACCAACAACGGACCGCAGGATCGCAGGACCGCTGCTCTGCCAGGTGAGCTATAGCGCCGAATGAGAGTCATGGCGTATTTGGACGGTTACGTAATTCCGTAAGCTCTGCCGCTCGGCTCCGCGGAGCGTGCCGCGCGGCAGAGAAAGTTGCGCGTCACGTGCCTGTCGGGGCCAATCAGGCCTACCCCGGAAGTCACTTACTGTTGCGGAACAGTTACACGCGGACTGGACAGGGATGACTAGGAGGACTAGGAGGACTGGACAGGGAGGTCTAGGATGACTAGGAGGACTGGACAGGGAGGACTAGGAGGACTAGAGAGGGGAAACAGGGACAGAGGCCCGCGGAGGCGGGCTGGGGACAGGGAGGACTAGGAGGACTAGAAGGACTGGACAGGGAGGACTAGGAGGACTGGACAAGGAGGACTAGGAGGACTAGAAGGACTGGACAGGGAGGACTAGGAGGACTAGAGAGGGGAAAACAGGGACAGAGGCCCGCGGAGGCGGGCTGGGGACAGGGAGGACTAGGAGGACTAGAAGGACTGGACAGGGGGGGCGAGGGCTGGAGCTGCTTACAGGGAGGAGTAGGAGGGCGCAAGCTAGACGTCTGGAGGAGAGCGCATCTGGCGCGGAGGTCTGAGTGGTGCGCGTCTGCTTGGAGTACGCGCCGGTACGGAGGGCGCATCTGGCGCGGAGGTCTGAGTGGTGCGCGTCTGCTTGGAGTACGCGCCGGTACGGAGAGCGCATCTGGCGCGGAGTCTGGATGCGTGTCTGGAGTGCGTCTGGATGCGCGTCTGGGGTGAAGAGCGCGTCTGGCTCGGAGGTCTGGATGCGCGTCTGGAGTGCGTCTGGATGCGCGTCTGGATGCGCGTCTGGAGTGAAGAGCGCGTCAGGCTCGGAGGTCTGGATGCGCGTCTGGAGTGCGTCTGGATGCGCGTCTGGGGTGAAGAGCGCGTCTGGCTCGGAGGTCTGGTTGCGCGTCTGGAGTGCGTCTGGATGCGCGTCTGGATGCGCGTCTGGAGTGAAGAGCGCGTCAGGCTCGGAGGTCTGGATGCGCGTCTGGAGTGAAGAGCGCGTCTGACTCGGAGGTCTGGAGTGGAACACTGGAATACCTCCCGTAGAGGATTAGAAAGCGCAGTACAGTGTCTCCCTCCAGGCAAACGGCGACAGGTGGCGAAGGCTTGAGCGCAACTCACGCCGGAGATAAACAGAAACTCCCGTAGGAGCCTACAGACAGAGAACCTCCCGAAGGAGTTTGGTGATAGAGATATGATACGGAACGACCCGACCAGGACTGAGGGGAAGAGCAAGGTACTTAAAGCCCAACAGGGGCGCTAATTAGAATACACATCAGGTGCGTGATGGTAATTGATACTCGAACTAGAAGTGTGTGTTCGGCACCAGACCAATCAAACACATAATGACAGGTAGTCCAAGGGTGTGGCTGCTGAAGAGCAAACGAGAGCAAACGAACGCGAGGGTGGGGGCTAGTGAGGTGAGGAGACAGGGAATTAAGGGTCAAGGGAAAGGCGAACCTCACAGGATGTCTTGGGGTGATGGCCAAGGTTGCAGTGACTGTTCTACCCCCACATTGGTTATGAGCACCATTGAGCTTCATACCGTCTTCTGTCCAACCTACAATGTCTACTCTAAACCATGCCTGTTCTAGTTCATTGATGGGTTAAGTACTTCTATTCTATTCACATAATATGCTTACTACATGTATCTATTCTATTCACATATAGCTTACTACGTAATACGTATCTATTGCTATGTCCGCCCACCACAAACATGCAAACTGTCTAACGCCTGTCCCTGTCTCCCTGTCTCCCTGTCTCTCTGTGAGTGGATGTCTCATGGTGATGGCCAAGGTGGTGGATGTCCCGTGGTGATGGCCAAGATGATGCGATCCTCTACGTCACCCCCATACTTCAAATGGATCCGAACGGACTATGACTCTGATATTTTGAGCTCCAAGCCTTGACATTTTATCCTATTTTAATAATAGCACTCGTTTCCCTATGCTTTTCTTTTGTTGATCATCCATAGCAACACTACAAGACCCCTACGCTCTGCATCTTCTGGCCGCCTCAGACCTACTCCTATCCAAGCTCCCGGAGGGTCATCAAAGAGAAGCCGCCTATTCTCAGTCCTTGCCCCACAATGGTGGAATGAACTACCCATCCCAGTTAGGACAGCCGAATCCCGTCCAATCTTTCGCCGTCGACTAAAGACTCACTTCTTCAACCATTATCTGAAATGATATAAAAAAAATTAAAAAAAAAACTTACTGTCATGCACTTGTCCTAATAAACTAACCTACACTGTAACACGCAACACTTTGATGAGCATTGTTACTCAGCTGATAGAGTTGTACCCTTCTTGCTGTCTTGTCGTACAGAACTTGTAAGTCGCTTTGGATAAAAGCGTCAGCTAAATGACTAAATGTAAATGTAAATTCCGACATCCAAGAAGGGGGATCCCCCCTTGAATGGCCCTTCTTTTAAGGATTCTCTCCTCCACATTGCCTGTGGTGCTTTTTTGCTATGTTTTTCCTTACCTTCGCTGGGGTATGTCTGGGAGTGTTGCATTTATTTATTTTACATTTATTTTGGATTTCATGGTGGATTTTTTGTTCTTGATTTATTGTGATGTTTCTTCTTGACTTGTTTAAAGAATACTTGTCCGGCCCATGGGGACATTGACTTGTGATTTCGGGCTTTACAAATTTGATTTGATTTGATTTGATTTGATTTGAGTTGCCTGCCTTCAGACTGCTTCTAGATATTGTGACGAACCTGGTGGGGTTCAGGCTCGCCACGGTTCAAATACAAACAAATTTGAACGTCCACACAAGAGCAATATCAATCAATACAAGTATTTATTGAATTCAGGGCAGAATCCAGAGGGAAAAGCTAAATAATGGTCGTGATTCAGTCCGAGGGTCAAAAACACAGAACAGGCTCGCAGACAGAAAAAAGGGATTGTTCACAATTCAGGGTAGTCGTCCAGTCCAGGGTCAGTACACAAGGGGGTATCTCAGCCAGTCCAGCATCCAGTACACAAAGAACACCTACTCGCCTTTACCTCTCCTCTTACTACCTCTCACCTTACATAACTCCAAATATAACAATCTCTCTCTCTCAATACAACAACTCCAACCTCACCTCCACTCAACTTACTCCTCTCTAACCTAGTGGTTATGTAGTGTGTGGGACTGGGTGTGTGCACGTGATATGTGGGTGGACTAATGATGCGCAGGTGTGTTCTATCAGTACTAATCAGCTCTACTCATTCCGTGGCAAACATATCTCCCATCCTTCACAAATCTATATGTAGCAGGGTGGATTATCCCTGCTTCGTGGGAACGGTTGCTAGCAGTCACAAGGTAGCTGGACACAGTAGAGCTCCGTCTGACTGCACCCTCGTCTTTGGGCCTGGAGCGTCAAACTGGGACCCGGTAGTGGGAGTGAATGGGGCCCGGGATTTACCAACCTGGTTTGGTACTCTGGTCCTCCTCGCCTCTCCGGGGCGGTCAGCAGTACTCCCCAACTCGCTCTCACTTCCCTGATTACCTCCGTGGGCCCTCCCACACCTAGTGACTGATATGCCTAAATAGATTCGTTCCTCCCGCAAGCAGTACCCTCCCTTGATGACCACTAGAAACCTTACAATGAAAAGGGGAGAGTTGGGTAGGAAGGGGTTAATCATATATACGTTACCCACACCAAAAGAGTTAATACTGGGCACAGGAATGGACACGCACACAGAATCCCATCTAATGTTTAATACTAGTTGTACTGTTCAGTTACAAGGATTTAATAGGAGTGATCAAATGGACTGAAGTCCCACTATAGCTCCGTTTGTAACTCAATACCTCATATTATACACCCACCTCTGGGTTAGTATCAGGGATAATATACTTCAATGTGTTTGACTCATCACCCACGTCTGGGTCGGTACCATGTGTAATACCTCTATCAGGCTTTAATTATATGGCAAGAACAGTACCTCTCTAAGGCTTTACTTATGATGCACCCGGTCTGTAACCTCCCCCCAGGGAAAGGGTTTAATGTATCTTCTCAATGATTCTATGTTATAGCTATATGATCTTTCTCTAATGTATAGTGGAATAGCTTACTCTGCTCGTTGTGTTTCCCGTTAAAGTAACAGTTCATTCAAATGTGGTCCTTTGGAAATCACGTGGAGGCGGAGACAGCGCTGCGGGTGAAAACGGTTCTGACCGTTGTTTTATTGGAATATCCAACAGCTTAAATTATCTGGTTCACAGCATCAATTATTTTCTATCTCTAATCAGCTTTTCCCGGAGGGCTTCTTAGTGGCGTCTCTTATTCTCGAACTGGTGGGGTGGATTCTCCGTCTCTGCTTTTCCGTTCTCCCTGCGTGTCTCTCTGCGTCTCGGTGTCTCCGTGTCTCTGTGTCTCTGTGTCACCTCCATCATTCAACCTGTAGGTTTTATAGAGAAGAGAGAACCCCCCCCAGCCCTTGCGCCATCCAGTGCCGTCACCCCAGAGAGCCTGCTTTCCTATTGGCTAGAAGGTCTCCCCTCTCAGTGATTTGGGTCTTGCGAAACAGCGTTACAAGGTGACCTTACAGAGGGGATATGAACTAGTTTCCTTTTAGAATGATTTACCCAAGTGTCCCTGAATGCGACCCTCATACAGATGGAAATATAGTACCCACTCAACTTAACAGTGGGTATCACAGAATGGCCTGTTTGGTCTGCTTAGCTAAAGTAAACAGAACTCGGATGTTGGCCTTCAGGCCGTCACTTCTTGACTTAAAAGTTTAGTTATTTGGCGCACCATCCCTGTTCGTTGTGGAGGAAGATGTGTCATCTGTTTGCCATTTGATCTGTTCTTATTTTTATGGCACTCTGGGCTTTTTCCTATAGCTGCTAGGTGAAGGGTGAAGGGTTGCACTATTAGCTTTTGACTGAATTCTCCTGTGGCCTTTTCCAGAAACCGCTAGATGATTTTAATCCCTCCTGTAATGCTTATACGGGTCATTTTGATCAATTTAATTTACGACAATCCCTTCTCTGAGGGGTCTACCCTCATTATGTAACCAGTAAATTTCAAAATCAAAATGATATAATATTTCCATAAAATATAAACAATTTTTTTTTCTTTTTAATCCAAAAATCCAAAAAATTCCAAAATTCCACTTACCTCTTCTTCTTGCACAGTTATACACATTATCAGTTATTATTATGACATCCAGTCTAGGTCCGTCTCTTTATACAAAAAGATGATCGTACCATTCTCAGCTTATTTCGTTTAAGACTATACATTATCCATGTAATTACCAAATATGTCTATTTTGTGTAATGGACTCTGCAAGAAAAGATTTACCTCACACCAATATAAGACTAACAGTTCTAATAAAAACCCGAAGGAGACTTAAACCATAAACATATAAACACTGAATTTCTCCTTCGCAAAAGACCTTCTGAGGTCTATTTCCTCTTAGCTGCAATTCTACCAGTTATCCTCACTGAAACCTCTGAGGTTTATTGATAACCCTTTTTGGCCGTGTCTCTTCCGTTGCATTTGCGCTAATCGCTCTCTCCTCCAGCTTCCTTGGTTCCGCTGTTGGTACTCCGCCAAAATCCACAGAGGAAAAATCATCATTTTCCAATTCCAATTCATGATCTCCTCTGTCTGGCTCCCCATAATCGTCTTCATTCTCCCCTTCGTCGTGCCTTTCCTCCTGTTCTTGATCAATGAACAGGGGTTCGGATTCCAATTCTTGCCCATCTTGCAGGGCTTTTACGCAATGCGAAAGGTGAAACCACATTGAAGATCCTTTTACCTGTAGCGCTCTTTCCGTAGCTCTTACGACCTCGTACGGTCCTTCCCGCCGCGCGCCATACCACTTGCGTCTGAACACTTTAACATAAACGTAGTCCCCTGGTACTATCTGGGGAACATTCCGCCTATCCTCCTCCTCCTCTGTCTCTCGTTTACTAGAGACATAATCATAGATTGCCCCGTGGAGCTTTGACATGTACTTCACGTACTCACGCATCTCGTGGTCTAGAATATCCAAACTCGGACCTTTTCCTGCTGCGCGCAATCCGGGCACAACCATACATCGGCCAAACAACATTTCGTGCGGAGTTAAACGCAGGCCCCGGATCTCGCTAGATCTACAAGCCATTAATGCTAACGGTAACGCGCTCAGCCAGTTTAGACCGGTGTGTTGACAGATCTTAACCAATTTGTTCTTAAGTACCCCGTTCATGCGTTCCACAGCCCCCTGGCTCTGAGGGTGGTAAACGGACCCGAAACGCTGTTTTATCCCCATCTGTTGGAGTACTAAACGTACAGTTTTGTCCACAAATTCTTTTCCATTATCACTGCAGATTTTATCTGGAATTCCGTAACGGCTTACTACCTCACGGCATAAGAACTTAGCCACTGAGGCAGCATCCTTATGTTTAGTCGCGCAAGCCTCCACCCACTTTGAAAATCGACACACCACGACAAGAATGTACCTTTTTTGGTTAATCGGCTTTATCATGTCTACATAGTCAATCACAAGTTCTCTCATTGGGCCATTTGGGGTGGGGATGTGTCCCGGAGACACAACGATCCCTCTGCGTGCATTGTTCTTCAAGCAAATTGCACATCTACTTATTACACAATCAATCTGCCGTAGCAGGTTTGGCGCCCAAAACCCATACTCCTCAATTTTCCTACTCACCTCTCTCCGGTGGGCATGACAGAACTCATGCGCAGTTTGGATCAGCAGTCCGACCAGGCCAGTTGGTGCAACCACAAGTCCCTCATGGTTCCGCCACAAACCTGTCCCATCTCTACTAGCCCCCCTTGCTGACCAGAGATTTCTCTCCACCTGACTCGCCTCTTCCTGAAAGGTCAAAACATCTTTGTAAGTAATCTTATCTTCCAACTCCACCTCATGTGTGATAACCAATACCTTACCTGCTCTGTCCGCACCTGTCACTTGCTTGGCAGCGACATCTGCCATGTTGTTACCTCTGGTCACCTTAGACTCATCAGACTGATGGGCAGCACATTTGATAATCGCAATTCGTTTGGGTTTCATTATTGCTTCCAACAAATCGGTTATCTGACTACAGTGTCTTATGGCGGTACCATCTGCTCTCTTAAAACCTCGCCCTTTCCACACCGCTCCGTAGAGAAAACTGATATTCTGTGCGTAGCTACTATCCGTGTAGATATTACAGCTCTTGCCTTCTGCCATTTTGCACGCTTCAGTCAGAGCGACTAGTTCCGCCAGCTGAGCTGAACAGGGTTGTGTCAAGGCTTCGGCCTTTGCTACGACAAACCCATCACCTTGTGATTTTACTACAGAGTAACCTGCTTTTAGGTCCTCTCCAACTCTGTAACATGAGCCGTCTGTCCATAGTTCCAAATCAGGACTGCTAAACGGGAAAGCCTGCAAGTCAGCTCTAAGCCTGGAGTACCTCTCAGCTGCCGCCACACAGTCGTGAGGTTCTCCATCCTCAGGCTTAGGAAGGGTCTGCGCTGGGTTCACTATGGAACACCTAGTCAAAGTAACATCTTCCTGTTCCAAAATCCTGTAATAATTTTTCAGACGGGGTATCGTTAGTGCAGATTTACCAGATTCCAACAAATTTTGGATCGCATGTCCTACCATAATATTGACTGGATACCCCATCATGATACTTGCAGCTTTCTCGTACATCAGGAAGACTCCGGCGCAATCTCTGTAGCACGGAGGCATTCCCATTTCCACCTCTGAATAGGCGATGGAGTAGTATCCTATTGGTTGTGGATGGATCCCCACTCCGGTGTTTTGTGCCAGTACTGCGCATGCATACCTCTGATCTGAAGAGGAAGAGACATACAGTATGAACTGCTTGGTATAATCAGGCAAAGTCAAGGCCGGGGCAGCTAACATACGGGTCTTTATGGTCTCAAATGCCCTCAGGCCCTCCTCAGTCCAGGTTACTTTAGCACTCAATTTATCATTTCCGCAAACTTTTATCATAGCTCTTAAAGGCCCTACTAGTTCTGTATAATTCTCCACCCAAGTGGAACTATACCCGACGATTCCCAAAAACATCATCATCTGTCTTACAGTCACTGGCTTTGGAGCTTTCTTAATAGCCACCAAATGTTCCTCTGTAATAGCTCGGTGGCCTTTTGAAATCGTTTGACCTAGATATGCTACTTTAGGTTGACAGTACTGCAATTTTTTCAAAGACACCTTGTGTCCCTTCTCTGCTAGTAGTTGCAATAGTTCGATAGATTCCTTGTGACATGTTGTCTGATCGTCGGCACACAAGATAATATCGTCCATATACTGAATGACTCTGGATTTCAATCTCAGGTCTAACCCGTCCAGATCCTCTCTCAAGATCTTGTTAAAGATGTGTGGGGAATGCTTTAATCCCTGTGGGAGCCTAGTGTACTCATAATGCTCATTCTTATAGGTAAAACCAAAAAAATGCTGGCACTCTTTGCTCAAAGGTACGCTAAAATAGGCGCTACACAAATCTATAACCGTAAAATACTCAGCTTGCGGCGGGATGAATGTCAGTAGTGTGTGGGGATCTGGGACATCGGCGGGATAGTCAATTAAAACCTCATTGACGGCCCTCAAGTCGTGTACCAGACGGTACGAGGTGTCAGGTTTCTCCACTGGCAGCAACGGCGTGTTGCTCTTGGGGCTCTTTGTCTTTCGTAGTACCCCGGCTTCTAGAAGTCCTTTGATTTGTGGCTCGATTCCGGCCACCGCTTTTTCCTTCAGTGGGTACTGACTTTTCCAGGGCAGGGTTGCTCCTGGTCTAAGCTCCACCCTCACTGGTTGAGCAGATTTGATCAGTCCAATGTCGGTGCTATGTTTCGACCACAGCACTTCTGGTATGGCCCCCATCATCTCCTCCTGGAGGCTCAATTTCTGGGGGGTTTCTTCTACTGTCTCCTGTGACAGCTGCACCGTCTGGGGACGTCCCATCCCTGTGCCTTGAATCATTATCTTGACGAACCGTTTGTCCGGGCTTATCCATATGAGTCGGTTCTCCGTCGTCTGTTCGAACTTTATTTCTTCTGCCTCTTTCATCATCCTTCCGATGTGTTGTTGGTCGCACGAGTCGGTCACTTTTAGCGTCACGTGGGGAACGCTGTCTGTGATCTCGTGTTCCTTTTGTAGATAGTTGCTTCGTGCAAGCCGTATTGCTGCTCCTTGGGGACCCATCACTATGCTGGTGGCGTTGAGCTGCACCTCCTCTGGTTGATTTCTCATCCACTCCTCGGCTTGTCTTTCATCCGCATCTTTATAGTATTGTAGAGTGCAGTGGTATGGTGTCTCTGGGTTCCTCGCCGATGGCATATTGGCGGTGATGAAGGTCTCCCATTCCAACGCTGGTCCGAGCAACTCCTGGCTTAGGTTCCCCAACCAGTATACTTCCGGTGGTCGGGGGTCCGTCCTTTGCATCATTTGATAGTATTGGTCTTCTGGGACGTCGATTACACAACCATCAGGCGTGCATAGAATGTTCATCCCCAGCATACCAAGGCCGTCCCTGCCCAGTAAGCCGATGGGTGCGGTGTCGGAGACCAAGATGGAAACAGTCGCCTCTTTGCCTCTGTACTTCAGGGTGACAGGTTCTGTCACTGGAATCAGCTTTTTTATTCCCTCAAATCCAATGGTCCGTACATATCGACCGGACATGGGCAGGTGTGTCGCATCTTTAAGTTGGACCACAGTGTACGCCGCCCCGGTGTCTGCCATCATCCTGACAGATTTATTATTCACCGCTACGTGCACTATTGGTTCCTCCCTTAAGTGTGACAATGACAGCTGGCACCCCCCCATTGAACTATCTGGGCCTCGTCAGAACATCTGTTCCGGCCCCCTGGATGGATTTACTGGGCCCATGTTCTGTTGCTGGTTCTGGTCTTGGGTCTGGCCTTGGTCTTGGGTCTGGTATTGGTTCGGTCCGTACCACTGATCCTGGAGTCGGCCGTTTCTTCCTCGGCCACCTCCTCTGTTATTTCCTCGACCCCTGGGGCTGGCTCGCCACCCTTTGTCACAGTATCGGGCAAGATGGCCGAGTTCTCCACAAGTCCAGCACTCAGCCGATGCCGGCCATCCAGACGATCCTCCTCTTGGACGTCCATTCCCTCCTCGGGGCTGCCAGTTCGATCCCCGCTGATTCTGTTGTTGTATGGGTGCCGGTGCTTCCTGTTTTGTGGGCTGTGCTGTTTCCTGGTTGTTCAGTTGTCCACTATTCCCCGTCTCGGCTCTGGGTGGTGTGGCTTGTACCAGGGCTTGGAGGTACTCTACCATCTTGACTGCCTCGACCGGCTGTTGGTACATGAGCTTTCGCTGACTTGCCGTTTCTTTGTCTTTGGCCTGTTGTTCCTTCTTCCTGTGCAGCTCCACTTGATGGCTCACGTTCTCCAGGTATGCATTTAACGGAAGGCTTCCCAGACACACCACTTCATTCAATTTCTGTCTCACCTCATTGGAGAGGCCCTTCTGTATTTTCTCTCTTAGCATCGCCTCTCCCATTGGATTTTGTGCAGGGTCTTGGCCGGTCATGTCTCTCCAGGTGGCGTAGGCTTGTGCCACATACTCTCTGGGGGGGGTATCAGGTCCCAACGCACCAATGTGGATCTTATCTGGATGCATCAGGGTGTGATAGGTCTCTCGCAGGACCCGCCACAGTGCTCCTCGGTGAGCGGCGAAGAGGTCCTGGTCGTGGGCTCCAGACACTACATACCGCACCATGGCAGCCTTGGTTAGTAGTTCTTCCATGCCAGCGACTCCTACTTTGTGAGAGAGTAGTCGCTTGACATCGCCGATAGCCAGCTGTTGGCCTACCATTATTTCCTCCAGCTTGGCAATCCATGGAAAAGCCCCATTCTGGAGGGAGGGCAACTTCTCCGATATTTGGGACATGTCTGAAGCATTCCATGGCTGGTACTCCAATCCCTGATGTCTTATCATCAAGGGTTGTATGTTGACCGTAGGCTCTCGGGTACTGGATCTGGTCACTCTTTTTTCTTCCGCCTTTTTCAACACTTTGATTTCATCTCTTGCTTCTCTCATTTGGTCTTCCAATTCTGTTCGTGCGTCGGTGCCCCTTCTCCAGCGTTCGCCGATTGCTTGGTATCCCTCGGAATCAGTGTCTTTTGCCTCTTGGTAGGCCTGTATCTGTGCTTCCAGCTCTCGGTTTTCCTTACTCATCCCATGATGTCGTCGCTTTAATTCCTCCATGGTAGCCGTCAGTTTCATCCGCCGATTGCTTCCTTCGAGGGAAGGTGAGGGCACGGAGAGTGTTGTAGAGTATCTTTGAGCAGGTAAGGTCTTCGGCGTCACTACTTTGATGAGTCTCTCCCTTCTCTCCTCTTCCTCTCGTTCTCTGTCTTTCTCCTGATACTTGGTCTGGGGCTCCCATGTCTGGTCCTCGTCCTCTGTGTCTTCCCAGGATTCGCGGGCTTCGGGGGAAGTGGACCGGCGATAGCTGGGAGCTTGTCTTGACCTCTCCCGGGGATAGTCTCTTCTGGGGCTGAGATCTCTATCGTATAGACTTTCTATTTGGTCATCCCAAGCCCTGATGTCATCGCTTCGGCGTCCCTCTCCTTCCGCCCAGAGAATTTCTTTCTGTGCGGCATTGAGCGGTACATGTTTGCATCGGTGTCTCTTTTCGTCTCGATATCTCTCCTCGTCTCGATATCTCTCCGCCGCCCTGGGATAAGGAATACTGTGGGACTGAACGTCTCGCTCCCTTCTTCTCTCCCCCTCTGTTTCGTCTGCTTCAGGCGTTAGGGTGATTGTTGTCACTGCCCGTCCCATCTCTGTTCTACGGCCACTATTGTTGGTTATCTCGTATTGGCTATCCATGTCTATCATAGGCAGGATAGGGTAGATTGGTTCCTTATTCCTGCTGGCATATGGTGGAGGTGCTATAATTACCTCAGGTGCTTTTTGGGAGATGACTATTGTCCTTTTAGGGGCCAGGGGAGTGATCAGAATGGGGGCTAGCTCCTCTGTCGGCAGGGCCTCCTTATTGACAGTCAAACTGTCCTCAACCATACTCTTCCTTCTCTCAGCTTCCCGAGCGAATTTTGATAAGGTGTCCATTTCTAACATGCGTTTTTTCCCTCTCTTTGTCAGCTTTCCCACTTTTTCCTCTTCCGTTCTATATGTCCTAATTAGAGCATTCAGATCTGATATTATTTCTAAATCAAAAGAGCCCTCAATAGGCCAGGGTTTGGTGATGTGTGGCCATCTTTTATTCCATTTCTCTGATAATTCAATAAGTCTTTCCACATAGTAAGGATTGTCCTCTGTGTAAGGATTATTTTTAGCAAGCACTTGTATCGGGTTATCCTCCATCCAACCAATTGGTGTACTCACATCTTTATTTGCCTCCGTTGTCATTTTTCTATATGCGTTTCTTCTTCTCATGTACTAGAGGTTTTTAATTCCTCTTTCTGTGTCTTATTTTATTTTAAAAAATGGTAGCAGGCAAGAGTGATCTTTGTATTCCCTGTCTAAGTGTAGGTGTCTATGCTTTTTGTGACTATCTCCTACTCGAACAACCGCTAACGGTACTTGTAGCCCTGTCTATTCTCTTCTTTCCCTTTTCACTGGTGATCTGTAGTCTTACCTGACTTGCGGTGCCCTCGTTGCCTGGCAGAACTGCTGAAAAATAGAGCACAAAATACAACAGTTCTTTTTAATTTTTCAACTGGAATTTCACTTTACTCCGTTTTTTCAGTATGAATATATCTTCTATCTAATATTCATACCACATCTAATTTTTGAGAGATTTTTTATCAACAGTATGAATATTCCTTTACTTAATTCATACAATCTTTTCAAATTTTTGAGAGATGTTGTGATTGACAGTGGTGTTTGCGTTTCCGGTGTCTACTCCCTTATTTCCGCTTCTATGTTGATCCCTCCTTCGTTGAATTTCCGCTTTCCGATGTTTTCCCCGTGGTCCCGCTCCAATATTCTGTTTCACCTCGAAAATCACAAATTTTTTGATTAGTGTCACCATCTTGATTACACATTTCATTCAATCATCATGTTTCCATTTTTCTTTTGATTAGTGTCACCATCTTGATTACACATTTCATTCAATCATCATGTTTCCATTTTTCAATACTACTCCCCCCAGTGGACACTTGTCCTCCTCAGACACGTCTCCACTAACATTTGTTTTTACGCACCTTCCGACATCACTCCCTGCACGCCGCGAGGCCCCACCCTCCGTTCTCCGAAGCGTCCATTACAGACTCCCCACAGAGGACAGGATAACCTCACCACAGGTACAAGGTAGTTAACGCCCAGGCACCCCACCTTGTCACTAACCCCAGGAAGCCCAGTGCCCTGCTAAACGGTCATGCATAACCGTACAGACTCAGCACCAGACCCCAGGGACCTAACAACTCTCAACCCATTCCTTCTCCGTGTACCTACTATGGAAACAAAAACTCATTCACAAAAACAACATTACTTTTATAATATCCCCAGGCACGTCCCCCCAGCACCATACCCCCCTGCACACCCCATCCCCCACCCATCGACCCAGACTGTCCAGCAGTCCAGATCAAAAAATGACAGACAGGGCGTACTCATGGTACCTCGGCACCAACGGAACGCCCACCTCCGCTCGGCCCCCTTCGTCATCCTCCTCTACCGCCATTATCTTAGTCATAACAGGTGCAGCCGAGCGGAGTGACTTCTCCACCGCCGGACCGGCTGCGCAGAGAGTCCTAATCAGACACCCAAAGCATGCTCTAATCACCGACACACACACAACCAATACCACAAATATCACCACTGCATAGAGAACGTATTTAACTATCACCCAACCTATATACCCCAACTGCTCCTGACCCCAATCCTCCCACGAACTCACCCGAGAGTCATGGAGATCCCTCGTAATGTTCCTCAAATGTGCTATCACGTCCGGCATCCCTATCTCATCATTTGCGGGCACATATGTGCAGCATTCCTGACCAATCAACGCACACGTACCCCCCGAAGCTGCCAACAAGAAATCCATTGCCGCCCTTGTCTGCATCTCCATTAATCTCAACGACCGCATTTCCTCATTTTCTAGGCTAAACCCCTCTGTTGTTGTGGCCGCCATGTCCTCAAATAATGCAGCCAAACGATCAATCTCCTTCATATTAGCATACGTCCCATACGCAGGAAGCGCCACCCTGAAAAAACGATTCGCATGAGTCGCAGCCCGCGTCTTCCTCGCCCCAGGGTGCGTCGGCAAGACATCCGTTACCCTCATTGCCGGCACCAGATACCCCAACGCACATCTTCCTTTCCAACCCGCTGGCAACGCTGCATACGCATTCTCACCACAAATCCAATACGTACCTGGGGGAGCCCGTGCAGCCACCTTTGCAGCCCCCAGGCTCACCCCCCCTACACAATTTCCCAGCGTGCCCACATACACACCATTCTCGCCGTCCTCACATCTTGTAAACTCCTCCGGCCTAACTGCCACCGGAATAGGCCTAACATCCAACCTAGCCTGCCCCGTCTCACCCCCTAGCAACCGCCCCGTCTTATGATACGCCTCCATCCTCCCCTCACTCACTCCCTTACATAGGAAAGGCAAATTAAATCCCCTCAACACAGAGTTATGACACTCAGTGACTGGGTGGGCCATAAGCGGTAAACCGGCTGCAGCAGACTCCGGTGCTAGGCCGCACACATAACAATCAGTCTTATTCGCACTTTTCGCCACCTCCCTTGCTATTTTTATAAATTTATTTGCGTGAGGCTCCTGCAACGCCCGCTTGTCTACGTCTATATTTATAAGTTCCGGTGCCTGGGGCCGAAAATAAAACAAAACTCCTGCCGCCATTAATATGAAAACCGTTACCAGAGTGCCCCTCACCAACACGCACTCCGCACGCCTTGACAAACCAAACATCCTTGGACCGGCCTGCACTCCTCTGCGTTATCCCTGCCTCCCTCCTCCTGCCGCGCGTTTCCTACTCTCCCTGCAACGCCCCACAAACAATAATTAACAACACCCCTTACAACAACACTCTTATCTATACAATACACAAACACGTCCCACCCCACCCCTAACCAACCCTCCAATATTATCTAACAGGAGAGCGGAAGAGAGGGGGTGTGAGGGTGTTGCCGGGCCGGGGAGGGGGACACACACGCAAGGAGTGACAGTGAGGGAGGGAAACACCTGGGAGGGGCCCGGGAGGGAGGGAGCATATACGAGTCTCTAGGGGAGAGGAGTCCAGGGAAGACTAGAGTATGTCAGACTAGACAGGAAGGGAGGAATTTTAAGGAAAAACAGCCTAGGGAGGGAGTGAATGTCTAGAGCGGGAGTGTACTATTAGGGAGGGAGTGATGTACCTAGGAAAGGAGCTAGGAAAGGAGGGGAGGGAGGGAGGAAAAAAGATTTAGACGAGGGGGGCCGAAACAACAATACTATACACACAATAACACGAAACCATAGTCCATCTCTAAAGGGAGGTAGGCGGCGTCCCCTAACCTTCCGATTTTGGTGGAGACCGCCAGCCAAACCTGTCATGGTTTTCCACCAGGGTCTCAAAGGCAGCCTCCGCTTCCTTCTGGCTGAAAGATACCCCATTTGCCTCTTCCTCCCCTCTAACCATGCGACTCTGTCCCATCACTAGGCTAGTGGCAAACTGCCTCACTACAGCCTCCATGGTGTACGCGCTAGACCAACCACGCGGCGTCAACAGCTCCATACATATGACCCCACCCTTACTCACGTACCCCTGCTCTAAATTCGGGGCGAGCACCCGCACGAAAGGCGGAGAGAATGGGAAATTTTCAGGGAAAGAGACACTCAGTAATATGAACTCCGTCCCCGTTTCTTTCATGTCCTGCCACAACAGAGAGTCCACATCTACTTGAAACAACCGAACTTCCCAGTTAAAGAGATTGTCCTCAACCAACTCCACCGTAATAAAACCGCCTCCCAGTCGTCTGATCTCCTGAAGCTCCCTCATAAGCCTCTTTGACCGGACCTGAGCACCACGAGACACTGGTGATGATGCAGTCGGCGCATTGGTTCCCCTCAATCTTGCGATCGCCCTTGCGAACCAGCCCTGTGGTGCAGACCGCCGTTCCACCGTCTGGCCTTTCACCATCTTTAACTGGTCAGATTAGTCATGCATTAGTCAACCTTAACAGTTCAATTTATCTCTATGCCTTATCATTTTATTTTATTTTTATTTTTATTTCTTATTTTTTTTTTTTTTTTAGAAACTGGAAAGAAAGCAAAGGCAAATTACACCGTGAATAGAGAGGGATGTGGAGGGAATGAGTACCACACCGGTACGGGGGGGGGGGCACACACTATGGTACAGAGGGAGATGTACACACCCCGTAGCAGAAGTCCTACATTGGGGAGGGGGGCACACACCATAGAAGCTATGAAGGGAGAGACTATGAAAGAAAGGAAGTATTCCAAGGAAGGAGCTGCACCACAGGGAGCTCACACCATATTAGAGATGGAAGGATGGAATGGAATATGGTACCCACTATGATAGTGCAGGATGGATGGAAGGGGGGAGGGGAAGGGGGCACACACTATGATAATGCAGGATGGCACCCATTCTAATAGCGCAGGAGGGGGCACACCCTATAGGGAAGACTACAGTGGAGAGGGGGGGCCCTGATGAAACTCCTAGTATCTTCTCATATACTATACCATTTTAGCCATAAAAGGGGAATAAAGGAGGGAGGGAGTGAAAATGGGAGGGAGGGATGGAGGAAGAAAAGGAGGTGAGGGAGGGAGAGAGAGGAGAGGAGAGGAGAGGAGAGGAGAGGGAGGGAGGGAGGGAGGGAGGGGGAGAGAGAGAGAGAGAGAGAGGGAGGGAGGGAGAGAGAGAGAGGGAGGGAAGGAGGGAGGGAGGGAGGGAGAGAGAGAGAGAGAGAGGGAGGGAGGGAGGAGGGAGAGAGAGAGAGAGAGGGAGAGGGAGGGAGGGAGGGAGGGAGAGAGAGAGAGCGGGAGGGAGGGAGGGAGGGAGGGAGAGGGAGGGAGGGAGGGAGGGAGGGAGGGAGGAGAGGGAGGGAGGGAGGGAGGTAGGGAGGGAGGGGGGAGGGAGGGAGGGAGGGAGAGAGAGGGAGAGAGGGAGAGAGAGAGAGAGGGAGAGAGAGGGAGGGAGGGAGGGAGAGAGAGAGAGAGAGAGAGAGGGAGGGAGGGAGGGAGTGAGATGAGGGAGGGGGTATGGGAGGGAGGGAGGTGAGGGAGGGGGTATGGGAGGGAGGGGGGGCGAGGGAGGGATGGAGAAGGGAGGGGGGCAAGGGAGGGAGAGAGAGGGATGGAGGGGGGCAACCTAGGGAGAGAGGGGCCAAGCAACAGCAGAGGTGTATCCATTTCAAAGACAACACTGCCCCCTGCTGTCTCTATTCGCAACCCCATTGCCCCACAGTGCGTCATCACGCAGCCACTCCTCCCATGACGTCAGCCGACGTGCTCACACAACATGAACCCCAATTCCCAGAATTCCCTGTACCGAATCGTAGTCCGGCATTAAGGATGGCTTCCCGCGAGACGTCGCCACAGGCTTACGTCACGTTTACACACACAAGGTCCCGCTGCCAGCCAAAATAGCATCACGCGATATTCCCCGAGACTCCCAGCATGCAACATTGTTAGCACAGGTAGCTTTAGCATGTTAGCATAGTTAGCTTAGCATTTTTAGCATAGTTAGCTTAGCATTTTTAGCATAGTTAGCTGTCCACTGCCAACACCATTAGCTTAATACCGTTTAGCTTAGCTCAATGTTGCTATCGCTCGATCAGCCTAGCACGGCTAGTTAGCTTAGCCTAGCCCCTTACAATAGCGTTTCCTATACGGCCCACTATCCTGTTGATTTGAGCAGCACAACACATCGCGACGTTTTGCACAACCCAGTCATACTTTATAACATAATTTTAAATTTATTAAGCATTCGTTCATAAACCTTACAGTATCATTTTCTCGTTTGTACGCCCGTCCGGCCCCGGCCGGCTCCGTATTTTAAATATAACGCTCCCGATCTAGCCCCGTATTACAAATCTAACGCACCCCAAGCTCCGACGCTCCCTACGTCACCAGCTCTAAAATCCCCGTTTTCTTTGATCTTTACTACATTACTTTTAAACTTCTACAGCCCCGATTTGAAAAATTTCAACGCACATTACACATCTCCTAGGTTCCATCTCACATGTCATTCATTCAATTCACTCGAAAACGCAACACAGCGTCCACACGCTAGTCCCGTCGCGCCAGCTAATGCTGGCAGGACAGGGGTGTGGTTTCTCCGTTGCAGCCTTGGCCACCAGCTGGTTCATAATAATACAAAAAATACCGGCATCCACTCCATAACCTCTAGCAGACTCATTCACACACATCCTCTCTCATCCACACAGTTACACTCATACTTCCATTCAGCAACATAATCATTCTTAGCACTGGTCAACCTTGCACATCATGTAGCATCATTTGGTAGCCTTTTTCAGCCACCATGGATGAAGCTATAAGTTCCGTCATCTCAACACAACAGTCGTACTAAACATTAATAACCCCAAGCATTCCCCGTTAGCTTGCAACGTAGCTTAGCATGTATTAGCCCTGCTTTGTATAGCAGTAGCTCCCCGGGTATAAAACGGCTTTATTCCGTATTGGTTGTAATATAGTAATCCGCGACGTTTAGCGTTATGATGACGTACGTTTGATTATAGCCATGATACCATGCATGTGTCATCCTATTTCATCTAAACAACATATATACATTGTTACATACCAAAGTCCTTATATAATGCCTCATCGCTTCTAAGTGCAGTTTTTTAGTTCAAACATAAGCGCAGATCTTTATAACCCCCCAGTGCACAAGTGCTAATTTTTCCGAGGTTTAAGAGGACTACCTTACGCGCTCCAGAGCTCTTGTTCCGTAAGAACTAAACGGATTCGTACGACGTCGATTTGTCTTTAGCAACGTACAAACCAGACGTCTCCAGTTATTGTCATTGCATTTGAACCTACGATTCTAAACAAGAGTATCTGTCGCCTAACCTGGCGCAATCCTCTAGCCCCTCAGCAGTGCGCGACCTGAACTATTTTATTGCCCAACCCGATCGCGCCAATCCCCTTCATTTCATTAGTGCCGATACGGCTGTGCGCTCAATCGTTTTAATTCGATCGCGCCAATGCAACCATTCTCTACCCCTGTTCGAAATCTGCCCAAACAAACCCCGACAATACAGACACATCTTCAACTCACCGTTTGGCCTCTGCTGGTTGTTGTTGCTCGAGGATGGTGTAGTCAGGCGTCGCTGCTCTGCTCTGAGAGTTTTTGAAGTTCTGTTGTCCTTGTCCTGGGTCCCGTTCGGATGTACAGACCGGTAGTCACGGCGCCAGATTAATGTATCTTCTCAATGATTCTATGTTATAGCTATATGATCTTTCTCTAATGTATAGTGGAATAGCTTACTCTGCTCGTTGTGTTTCCCGTTAAAGTAACAGTTCATTCAAATGTGGTCCTTTGGAAATCACGTGGAGGCGGAGACAGCGCTGCGGGTGAAAACGGTTCTGACCGTTGTTTTATTGGAATATCCAACAGCTTAAATTATCTGGTTCACAGCATCAATTATTTTCTATCTCTAATCAGCTTTTCCCGGAGGGCTTCTTAGTGGCGTCTCTTATTCTCGAACTGGTGGGGTGGATTCTCCGTCTCTGCTTTTCCGTTCTCCCTGCGTGTCTCTCTGCGTCTCGGTGTCTCCGTGTCTCTGTGTCTCTGTGTCACCTCCATCATTCAACCTGTAGGTTTTATAGAGAAGAGAGAACCCCCCCCAGCCCTTGCGCCATCCAGTGCCGTCACCCCAGAGAGCCTGCTTTCCTATTGGCTAGAAGGTCTCCCCTCTCAGTGATTTGGGTCTTGCGAAACAGCGTTACAAGGTGACCTTACAGAGGGGATATGAACTAGTTTCCTTTTAGAATGATTTACCCAAGTGTCCCTGAATGCGACCCTCATACAGATGGAAATATAGTACCCACTCAACTTAACAGTGGGTATCACAGAATGGCCTGTTTGGTCTGCTTAGCTAAAGTAAACAGAACTCGGATGTTGGCCTTCAGGCCGTCACTTCTTGACTTAAAAGTTTAGTTATTTGGCGCACCATCCCTGTTCGTTGTGGAGGAAGATGTGTCATCTGTTTGCCATTTGATCTGTTCTTATTTTTATGGCACTCTGGGCTTTTTCCTATAGCTGCTAGGTGAAGGGTGAAGGGTTGCACTATTAGCTTTTGACTGAATTCTCCTGTGGCCTTTTCCAGAAACCGCTAGATGATTTTAATCCCTCCTGTAATGCTTATACGGGTCATTTTGATCAATTTAATTTACGACAGGTTAATTAGATGGGAAAATATTATTAAAGAACAAACACGTTATCACACTCAAAGGAAACCAAAAATGTGGGCCCACTTTACCAAACAAAAGTCCTAGCTAAAGCCGGCTTCTAATGTTTGGGTTGCCCCTCCACGCTGCTGTTAGCGTTCGGTTCAAACAACAATTATCTTCGCCCTTTAGGCCGCGACACACTGTGTACTGTGCAATAACATCCTGGGCACCGAAGCCCTAATGTACTCAACCAAGATGGCGGCCTCGCCGTGCCACCACCGTCCAAGTAGCAAGATGGCGTTGAACGCTCTCGTCGCGGGCGCTAGCAAGCGGGGCTGGAGCAGAGGGGCAGAAGCTGGCTGAGAGCGTGTGCTGGAAGATGGCGACCTCTGCTGGACGGAAGAACTCCCGTGCTCTGAAGACAGCCGGTGCAGGTCAGCTGTCGAACGCAGGCGAATCCTGGTTGTTGACAGCCGGCTCTGGGTCGACGCGCGACGATACTCTCTGGGTCCCAAACAGCCCAACTGCTACACGGTTATACTGTTGCGCAACGTGGCGGACTATACCACCGGTCTTCTTCGGCGCCTCGCGCTCTGGGTACACTGGAGTCAATATAGCCGTTAGCAGCATGCTACTTATACCGTCACGCTGCTACTATAACCCGCTACCTATGGACGTCAGTCCTTGGGCTCAGTCTCTCTTACTCACGCACTATCACGGATACTCCTAGGATAACCCGTCACTAGCAAGTATGTCTCGTAACCCGTCGCTCGCTCCGGCGGGGCTCTCTGGTGGTTCTTTAACGGGGCTATTCCAAAGCACCTCCCGTTGTAGCTGCGACCGTTCACGGCTACATCCCAAGCTGAAGAGAGCTTCCGGTTCTTCCAACCTCCAGGTGATTCCCTCTTCCTCGCTGCCTGCCTCTCTCCCGTACACTCTCTGCCTGCCACCGCCCCCTGCTGGTACCGCCAACTAGTCACACAGGGAAAAGGATGGGTGCATATGATCCAGAGATACTGTGTATAATCCATATTCCAGCCGATAGAAGAAGGAGGAGCCATTGTTCGTGAGAATATCAATGGAAACTAGTCAACATGTCTTTGTGCACAAAGGGGAGATAAAAGGCAAGTCAGCACCTCTGAATAATAGCCCTATTTTCAGAGTGCTACACATAGGAGGGGGGGGGGGGTGAGATCTGCCACAATATATTGTACATATCTGTTCATATTATGGTCATTTTTAACCTGTTTTAAATCTGTCACAGATTTACACTTTTTTGTACATACAAACACACACACACACACACACACACACACACACACACACACACACACACACACACACACACAAACACACACAGGGAGTTTAGTGGGAATATTTGGAGAGTGAGAGTGTGATTTCTCTTCCCCCCCCCTCTCTCTCTCCAGCCATCTGCCTCTCTATTCCCGAGAATAGAGCCTCTTCTAGGAAAGGGATTTATCATTTCCATTACGTGTCCTATGATTACATATTTAAAGCCCATATGGTTTAAACACTTGTTGCCATCACTATGCATCCTACAGAACAAGAACCAAAGATCTCTCTCTTTCTCTCTCTCTCTCACTCTCTCACTCTCTCTCTCTCTCTCTCTCTCTCTCTCTCTCTCTCTCTCTCTCTCTCTCTCTCTCTCTCTCTCTCTGTCACCAGCTGCTTCTCTTCTGGCCTCATGTCGTCTTGTTGTATTGTTACTCTGAAAGGAGATCAGAAGTGCTCTCTCTCTCTCTCTCTCTCTCTCTCTCTCTCTCTCTCTCTCTCTCTCTCTCTCTCTCTCTCTCTCTCTCTCTCTCTCTCTCTCTCTCTCTCTCTCTCTCTCTCTATGCATATTAATATATTCATTTATCCACACATGCATACATAGAAACATACAGTAATACATACTTTCTGTGGACATACCCCTATTCAAATATCCATCCACCCATCCTTCCATCCAAACACTCACCCATCCATCCATCCGTCTGAACGCCCATCCATCCATCCATCTATCTATCCATCCATCCATCCATCCATCCATCCATCCATCCATCCATCCATCCATCTATCTATCTATCCATCCATCCATCCATCCATCCATCCATCCATCCATCTATCCATCCATCCATCCATCCATCCATCCATCCATCGATTCATCATCCATCCTTCCCCCTTACATGTTTTTATGCGTCTATGTCATGTATATGTGATGTGTTGTGATGTCATGTCTGTATGATGCATGTCTAAGCATTTCCTCCCCCCCCCCCCCCTACAAGGACCACAATGGAAATAAGCTCTGGGCTTTTTTGTGTATCCTTGGCAGTATTTTCCTGACTGTGCTCTTCTGTCACATGTTCTTTTTACATATTGTCAAATAAAGTCATTCATTCATTCATTCATTCATTCATTCATTCATTCATTCATTCATTCATTCATTCATTCATTCATTCATTCATTCATTCATTCATCCATCGATTCATCATCCATCCTTCCCCCATCCCTCCATCCATCCATACCTGTTATCTATCCATACCCCTATTTCTCCCTCTCATCCACCCATTCCTTTAGTGTGAACCTAATGACCCCTTCTTCTTTCCTCTCTACGTGCACCCCCCCCCCTCTCTCTCTCTCTCTCTCTCTCTCTCTCTCTCTCTCTCTCTCTCTCTCTCTCTCTCTCTCTCTCTCTCTCTCATCTACCTCTTTATGCAGTCTATGTCTATCAACCCCCCTCTCTGTTAAGCCCCCTTCATCCCCCTCTTTCTCTGTTTGCACAAGCAAAAATCTCAAAGGGGTTGAAAGAGAGGAGGAGGAGAGATGGTCAGATGTGAGTCAAACGAGGGTGGTCTTAATCAACAAGCCCCGGGTTTTATAGGACAAAAGATCTGTTTATATGTCATGGTTCCTTTTATCTGAATTGTAAAAAACCATCTATTGATTTTGTAGTCAAATTTTTCTATTGTCATCAGACACAAAGTGATTTTCTAGTCATTGAACACAAAGTGATTTTCTAGTCATCAGACACAAAGTGATTTTCTAGTCATTGAACACAAAGTGATTTTCTAGTCATCAGACACAAAGTGATTTTCTAGTTATTGGACACAGAGTGATTTTCTAGTCATTGGACACAAAGTGATTTTCTAGTCATTGGACACAAAGTGATTTTCTAGTCATCAGACACAAAGTGATTTTCTAGTCATTGAACACAAAGTGATTTTCTAGTCATCAGACACAAAGTGATTTTCCAGTCATCAGACACAAAGTGATTTTCTAGTCATTGAACACAAAGTGATTTTCTAGTCATTGGACACAAAGTGATTTTCTAGTCATTGAACACAAAGTGATTTTCTAGTCATCAGACACAAAGTGATTTTCTAGTTATTGGACACAGAGTGATTTTCTAGTCATTGGACACAAAGTGATTTTCTAGTCATTGGACACAAAGTGATTTTCTAGTCATCAGACACAAAGTGATTTTCTAGTCATTGGACACAAAGTGATTTTCTAGTCATTGGACACAACGTGATTTTCTAGTCATCAGACACAAAGTGATTTTCTAGTCTTGACATCAGAGAAATGGTCAGGGAGTCCCCTACTCCTTATGATAGAAGCCCCGGGTCCTTTTATGACCACATCGAGCCGGGAACTCGGTTTAACATCTCCTCTGAAGGACGGCACTCGCAACTGCGGCAACTGTACAGTGTCCCAAAGGGCAGAGCACTCCTGGACAACAACACCACTTTCTGACAACGCCCTGGCCCGGAGTTGAACCCACAACCTTTTGATTGTGAGCCCAGAGCCATACTTCTGTGGTGGAACCAAACTCATCAATTATGTGATTGATTGATTGATTGAAGATTTTATTAACAGATTGCAGAATTGGTACAATACAATTGTTAAGGGGATGCAGACCAGAGAAAGACTGTCGTCTTGTTTACATCAGGGTCCCCCATTTTCAATTCATAATGACATTTATGAGGGCCTGGGGTTGGGGGTTTGGACATTTACGGGGGCCAGTTTCGAATTGCAGCCTCCCGTAGGTGTGAGGTTTGGTCCGCTCCCCGCCACACGCTCCGTTCCTTTAAGGTGCCGTGTTGATTGGTGCTTTCCCCGCCACACGCTTTTGGAGCAAGTATCAATCTCATCCCGCAGCTGTCACAGCTTGTAATTAGCGCCCCTGAAGGCTTTATATACTCAGACCTCCTTACTAGCGATGTTGGGTCGTTCTGAAATACACCTGCATATACCTGCCCTCCCCGTCGCTGTTCCTGTCTTTTTGCTCTCCAGGACCTTTTGTGGAGAACCGCTGTGGAGAACCTGGTTCCCCGTTCGGAGCTGCGCCTCGTTATCTGCCCGCTTTTCGCGTTGCGCTCTGGTGAGTTTTTGGAAACAGTCATTTTGGATTATCCGTTTTTTGTGTGTTTGGTGAACACCGAAGAAATCCCGTTTTTGTTTGTACTGGACTCACCTAATTTGTGTGTTAGATTAACACTGAAGATTACCGTATTGTTTTTCTCTGGACTCAGCTAACTTGTGTGTGGTACACCGAAGATCAAGTCACTTGGATTAATACTGGACCAGTCACCTCTCTGCCTCTGTGTGTTCGTTGGGCTAACTCTGATTTCTCTCTCTCTCCGTTTCCACCGGGAGTGAAAGCTGGGAGTATCTGCAGAGCCGCTTCAACGTCACTTGCCAATTCCTCACCACTACCTACTGGGAGTATCTGCAGAGCCGCTACATCGTCACATGCCAGATCCCCGTTTGTTCGATTGCTGTACTTCATCCATCTTGTGACTCTGTAAATAAATACGCCCTAGCTTTGGCTAACTCTGAACTTCCTCTCTGTGCCGTTGCGTTTGAGGTCGGTTACAAACCATAACAGTAGGTGATGTTTGAGGGCGGTTTAGAAGGTGGGTAGGGATTCACATTATTTTACGGCTGTGGGTAGGGTGTTCCACATTGATGTGGCATAATTGCGAAACGTGGTTAGTTCCTTGTTTGTGCCAAATCTGGGTTGAACATGATTTGTGGAGCTCCCTCTGGTGTTGTGGTCGTGGAATTCACTGACCTTTGGGAAGTATTTCGACATGTACATGGGTATCCTTGTGGTGTAGTGATATCTTGTAGACCAGGCCCATTGCAAGTTGCTGTACTCTGTCGTCTACTCTAAGCCATCCTACACAGTAAATTTCACAGAGTACATTTTACTCAAACTGAGTAGTACATTTTACTCAGTTTGAGTAAAAATGTACTCTGCGAAATTTACTGTGTGGGATGTCAAAATGGGCAGAGGTGAGATGGGTTTTAGGAGTAAGGTCAAGCAGTAGTCTAACCAGTTTGTTTTGTGATATTTGTAGTCTTGTTTTTAGTGCCTTTGAGGTGCTTTGGTATGAGGTGCAAGCATAGTCGTAGTACCCTTGAATGGGTGCTCCTGTTAGAGTCTTCAGGATATTTTTGCTTACCAGAAAGGAGATCCGGTACAAGAATCTTGTTAGTTGGTTGACTTTTTTTGATTACATTGGTTGCCATTTTGTCACAGGAATGTCATAGACGGATCTTCATGATCAATATAGGTTTAATAGTGAAAACATATATACAAAGTACATATCGATTAAATGAGCTTGGACTAAGAGGAGTGCTCTCACCAGCTGAGAGACACTGAGCTGGAGAAGGGGATCCAGCTCTCTTGTGGATAGGGGTGGGGGTTAGGGGGGTTTTGGGACATTGGCTCTATAGGTGTGAGATTCAAGCTATTGTTAGGACGAACAAAGGGATATCCTTCACACTGCCAATCATAATCATGGGGCAATTTGAAAGTAGACAAGGAGGGATGACACACTATTCATCTTAATAACTAAACTGTGATGGAAAAACTCTACTGATCTCAGCCTGTGTTAAAGGAACACGCCAAACATCTATCTTCTCCCGAATCAGGCAAGAAGATAGATACCAATTTCCTCTCTGAGCGTTCAGTAGAAAGTTATCCAGAAAGCAACCTAGCCTATAGCTTAGCACAAATGAATGGAAACAGATATGAACCGGCTAACCTAGCTGTTGGCCAAAAACACCTTTCCCAGAGTTTATTTTTTTATTTTTTATTATTATCTTTCTTCCCCTCCTTTTTCCCGATTTTTCTCCCATCCCACCCTTCCTGGTTGTTGCGTACTTTCCCCTACTGTTGGTCCGGGAGACCGGAGACTGTCACATGCTTTCCTCCGACGCATGTGCAGCCTGCCGGCAGGCCAACCTGGCCGCGCAGGTTCTCACCGGGGAGAGTGTAGCGTGTGGGAGGCCACACTATCTCTCCTCAGATCCAACCCTCGCTGAGCAGGCGCCCCGACCGAACTGTAGGGGTCGCTGTCCACAACGCCCAGGACCCACCCTTCAGCTTCCCACCCCCTGATACAGCCAATTGTATCAGCGTGAGAGGACAGCCAAGCTGATAGCAACGCCGGGAGCTGGATTCGAACAGGCGAATCCTAGTGTCTCCCGGTGTTGGTGACGAACGTAATCTCCGTGCGCCACCTGCCCCCCCTTTCCCAGAGTTTTAAGCAAGGCTAGTGGTCCGTATCCGCTTCCAGTCATTTGTGCTAAGCTTCTTCTATCTTGCAGCCCAATAACTGTCTACTGAACGCACAGAGAGGACATTGGTATATCTATCTTCTTGTCAGACACCGGAGAAGACAATAAGCGCATTTCCCATAATGTTCCTAAACACTAAAGATTTCTGGTGAACTGTGATGGAAAAGCTCTGTTCAATTTCAGTGAGTCACCATTGATGGTAATATTTGTTTGTTCTTAAACAATACCCTTAAATGTTAAGTTATTATCAACCAGCAAGTACAGTATGTGCATGTTTTATATTAGAAAACATCAAAGTATTTTATATGTCAAGGTTTCTTTGATCTAAAACTGCCTGCCTGTTGGTTTTGTATTTTTTCAATTAAGCATGTGAGTTATATAATGTAGATCATAAATCCTTTAATGTCTCAAGGTTTATTTGTTTCAATGTTTCTTCATGAAGAATGAAAGCCTTAAATAAATAATGTACTGTATCCAAATGATTTGGCTGCATCTGTGTTCAGCATCATGAGACCCATATTGTCATCATCAATCATTGAACAATCTTTCCTGTTCTTTCCTGATTAACATTAAGACTACTGTATAGTCTGGACTACTCGTATCCACCAAAACCTGCACAGACTAACATAATGGTGTATCATGCCAGTTAGGGTACATACCCTCACCTGCACCTTGTGTATACTCTTTACTTTTACTCATAGTATTATATATTCAGATTATTATTTCTTTTTTGTATTGCCCATATTTATTGCAACGTATATAATAACCGATAGGGCATACAGACCCTCGTCTGCATATCTTGACAAACAGACCAGTTCTGAGACAAGGAAGTACACAACAAATACATGTGTTTAACCATGCATAGATCGAGAGACTACCCACCTCTCCCCACTGAGTATACCCCCATGTCAGATGCCCTCCAAAAAGGTTAAGTATTTGCCCAATTTTTTACTTATGCTTCTAATCTTCCAAGCCGTTGTGGAGGAATTTACCATGATGAGTAAGGATGTACTCAGACACATGTAGATGTAGTTAAACACAGGTTTATTTAGCTTACAACCCAGGAGAATTGGCTTGAGAGGCCCGGAGAAACCCCTGGCCAGGGGGGGGCTCATAACGGGCTCCCTGAGATATGGGGAACAGAGAAGATGGGTGTGCCCAGGTGAGAGGGACGACTGGAGGGGGGGAGGGAGGGGGTTAGGAGGAGGGGGTAAACATGGTTTGGGGGAGGCTGGAGAGGGTTGAAAAGGAGGGGGGGAGGGGTGAGAGACAAAAGGTGGAATGGGAGGGGGGTTGGAATGACTTGGAGATGTTGGAAGGGGGGAGGGGATCATTATTCCACAATATCCGTTTATAGGACATGTTTTTAAACGCAGCTACTCTTGCCATCTCTGCAGCCCAGACTGAAGGCACCCTCTCAGTCTTCCATCCTCTGAATCTGTCAAACTATTATGATACTAGTTTGTGGATCCAACTATTAAGGTGCTTCTTACTTCTTCTACTGTACAGTAAAACTCACTATGGGCATTTCCATGCAAAGGTCAACCTCAGAGTCAGTTTGACAACATGAGGTTATAGACATGATTACAAACCACCTTGAAATGCATCACTATGGTGTATATTTTGATGTTCTTAATTTGCCTGAACTATATGGTTGGATAATGGCATGTTTTATATAACTAATGTAAGGAATGCATTAACATGAATTAGCATGAATTAACATGACATTGATTCTGATGGGGGCTTATGGGACCCAATTTGTCACTCAAAAGTTGTCCTATAGCATGTTAATTACAAAGATGAGGGGTGGACTGAGCCATCTGCAATTCAATCTTGTCGAAGGAGGAGGAGACGCTCCAGGCTGCACTTGAATGTACAGAATGGAGTGTGTTCCGCGACAACACAGACAATATTAATGACTACACGGAAACAGTGCTAGACTTTGTTTGTACTTTGGTAGAAGAAACAATCCCCTCTACCACAATTAGAGTTTACCAAAACCAAAAGCCCTGGGTAGACAAATCCGTCCGTGAGGCTCTGAAAGCGCACACCTCAGCATACAACGGCGGGCTTGTGACAGGCAACATGAATGAACACAAGGCGGCGAGATACAACGTAAGGAGGACAGTAATAGAGGCAAAATGGCACTACAGGGATAAAATTGAACTTCAGTATGAACAGGCTGACTCTAGAGCAGGGGTGGGCAATTATTTTTCCCGGGGGGCCGAATGAGCAACTGAAAATATGTTGGAGGGCCGGGCCAAAATTCCAAACTCAATTATGCATAATATACATTTTATTTCTATATAAAAAGCAGTAAATGGCATTGTTTTGACCCCTGGTAAGAGTGTATGTTATTATTTGGCAATTAAAAGGTGAGGTTAGCTTTCAAAAATATCATTTATTCAAATAGAATTTATTTCCAAAATGATAAACAAAATGTGAAACATTAATAACAAAGGGCATGTATGAAAAAGTGCTATACAAATAAAGTTATTATTTTGAGTTTCATATACTATTGAAACAAGGATTTTCTTAGCTTTCTAAAGACATCACATCATCTTATAGCCAAAATAAACAAGACATGTCACTGAACTGTGTAAAGAAAAGTGTCCCAGTAGCCTTTTTTACTTTACATGCCTATATTAAACATTTAATGTTTTCAGAACTGTGCAAAAAAAAGAAAAAAAAAGATCAAGTGTCCCATTTCACTTGTTATATTTCCACATTTTAGTGTTCTTCAGCTCTTTTTTTTCATTCAGTGTGATAAATCCAGTCTCTGTTGAGCTTTAACAAGTCCATCAAAGTCAGGTTGCATGTCTGAGGTGGAGATGCGAAGCACAGCTGCCAGATGTTCATCAGTGAGAGAGGATCTGTACCTGGACTTGGTAAACGTCATGACTGAGAATGTCTGTTCACATATAGGTGGATCCAAAGAGAACCAACATCTTCTGAGCATGTCTTCTCATGTTTGGAAAGTTCTCCTCCTTGAGAGCAGAGTAGAACTCTAGCAGTGATGCTGACTTAAAGTGCTCTTTCAGTAGTGAATCAGACTGCAGGTCAATGAGTTCAAGCTGAACATCAGTGGGTGCACTATCAACACTGCAGGTAAAGGGAGAAGAAACCAGCTGCATTTCATCCTCAACCTTTTTGAAATCTTGAAAACGCCTTGAAAATTCATCATGCAGTGCTCCCAACATGGATGAGTACCTGTGCCGGTGATCAGCTGATGGTTTGACTTCTTTCAGGGTTTTCATGTGTTTGAGATTGTTGCTGCCTAGTTGCCTTGAAATTAATTGCAACTTTGTCATGAAGGCTTTCACATGGCTATGCATTTCATGAGCAAAAATGCCCTTGCCCTGCAGTTGTGTGTTCAGTAGGGATGGGTACCGTTCACATTTGAACCGATACGTAACGGTACCGGTACCTGTGAATCGATACCGGTACCCAACGGTACCCCTTTTCTGTACTTTAGTCTCCAAAAATTGTATCTACCTACCTCAGTTGTAAAAAAAAAAATCCAAACTTCAAATAACCACACTTTCGACCGTTTTCGGCTTGCCCCGACTGCTTTGTTGTTGAATCAAGTCAAATCCTAGGTAAGCGTATATTGTGCGTGTGAACGTTGACATGAAAAAAAAAGTTACATTTTTTTATTTTTTATTATTATCATGTAATCTTTCGCGGGCCGGTCAGAATCATCCCGCGGGCCGTATCCAAAGGCACCTCCCTCAAGCTGAACAGTGACATCTCATTGGCAAATTATCTCAATACCTTCTATGCGAGGTTTGAGGCTGTGAATAACAACACCAGCCTACAAACCACTGCAATGGACGGCGGGGGCACTGCCGATGGAGACTCAGTGTTCAGGATAACAGAACATGAGGTGAGGAGGACCTTTAAGAAAGTGAATATCAGGAAGGTAGCAGGTCCGGACGGTATCCCCGGCCGCGTCCTAAAAGTCTGTGCCGACCAACTGGCCCCGGTATTCACTGACATATTTAACCTGTCCTTAGAACAGGCTGTCATCCCCACCTGTCTGAAGAAGTCCACCATTATCCCTGTACCCAAAAAATCCAAGCCCGCTTGCCTCAACGACTACCGCCCTGTAGCTCTCACCTCCATAGCCATGAAGTGCTTTGAGAAGCTAGTGAAGGGCTACATCTGTTCCTCCCTCCCCATCAACCTGGACCCCCTAAAATTTGCATATCGCCCCAACAGGTCCACGGAGGACACCATAGCCCATGTGCTGCACACAGCAGCATCACACCTGGACAAGAGGCAGGGGAACTATGTGAGAATGCTATTCATCTACTACAGCTCAGCATTCAATACCATAGTCCTTTCCAAACTCATAGCCAAGCTCAGGAACCTGGGCTTGAACTATGACCTCTGCCAGTGGGTCTTGGACTTCCTGACGGGCAGACCCCAGGTGGTGAGAGCAGGCAACTGCACCTCCTCATCCATCACTCTCAACATAGGGGCCCCCCAGGGCTGTATTCTGAGTCCCCTCCTCTACTCCCTGTACACACACGACTGTGTGGCACAGCGGAACAACAACACAATCATTAAATTTGCTGACAACACAGTAGTGGTGGGCCTGATCTCTGCAAACGACGAGAGGGCCTACCTGGAGAAGGTAAAGGTTCTGGCGGGATGGTGTCAGGAGAACAGCCTCTCCCTGAACGTCAGCAAAACAAATGAGATGATTGTGGACTTTAGGAGGTCGGGGGTCAGGGACTACAGCCCCCTCAGCATCGACAGGGCACCGGTTGAGAGTGTGAACAGTTTTAAGTACCTCAGTGTCCACATATCCGAGGACTTGACATGGACCACACACATTGACAGTGTTATCAAGAAGGCACGGCAACGCCTCTACTTCCTTAGGCGCCTAAGGAAGTTCCAAGTGAGTCAGAAGATCCTTAAGAATTTCTACTCATGCACAATAGTGAGCATCCTGACTGGCAATATCACCTCCTGGTTTGGGAATAGCACCGCACAAGACCGTAGCAGACTACAGAGAGTGGCCCGTTCAGCCGAACACACAATTGGAGGTGGGCTTTCCACTCTCCAAGACATTTACAACAAGCGCTGCATGGGTAAGGCTAAGAGAATAATCAAAGACTCCAGCCACCCAAACAACTGCCTCTTTGAGCTGCTGCAGTCAGGCAAGCGATACCGGAGTCTCATGGCAAGCACAGAGAGACTCAGGCCATGGTTACACTGGGTGTTTTTGTTTTCGTTTTGTTGCTGAATGAATACGTTTGCTGTCCCTGTTAAATAGAAATGCCGTTTTGGCAGGAAAACGGGTTGCCCTAGCGGGAACGCTGAAAAGGTGTTTTACTCGCCAAAACTCGCAGACAACGTGTTGTGTAATCTGCGCGGAGCCGTTGTTGCTCAACGCCCATGCGCAGTAGATACCGACATCTGCGTGCCCTCACCAACGTCCGGTGATGACAGAGCTGTCCCAAATAGCTGCAGCTACCATGTGTTGTCAAGTTATTGTTATAAGGACCCCAGTCCAAGCTACAACAGTCTGCATTCCCTTAACAATTGTTTGTATTGAGCCGTATTATATTGTACCCATTCTGCAATATGTTAAATAAAGTTTACATCCATTCATTCTGCTAGCATTAACGATTGCATGAGCAGCTGGCTAACGTGAGCTAACATTAGCTATCAGACCCTGTTAGCTCAGAGCTCCTCTTTCAATCTTAACAAGCATTAAACAAAATGGTCCAGTCATCTATTCACCTTTATTTAATACACGAGGCGTTGTCTAATGTTATCTAGCTACTGATAGCTCCTGATATCATCAGTTTGGTGCTAGCTGGCTAACTAACGTGAGCTAACGTTAGCTGCTAGCCACAATGCTATACCATAACTGTCAACCCTACAGTTTTTCCCGGGATTCTCCTGTTTTTTCAACCTTCTTCACGCCCTGTTCACGGTTCACGTATTGGCACGTATTTTGTACTTATTAATTTTTACAAAATGGCTGCAATTCCCCTCCGTGACGACAGGTGGCAGCAGTGTAGATTAGAACGTTATCACAGGAAGTCAGACCGGGAGACGGTTGCGACCCGAAGAATAATAAGAACAGCGAGCGGATTTGCTCAGAGCTCAGGGGAGAGACTGAATGAATGAATGAATGAAATGAATGAATGAATGAATGAAAACTTTATTTAACAGATTGCAGAATGGGTACAATACAGTACGGCTCAATACATACAATTGTTAAGGGGATGCAGACCTGAGAAAGACGTTTGTCTTGTTTCCATCAGGGTCCCCCATTTTCAATTCATATAGACATATATGACATACATGACATACAGATAGTCAGTACTGCTACATCTATACATTTATGACATACCAGATTTGCAAATACAGTACTGTTTGTGATACAGAAGGAGTCAAGAAAAGGGAGTATATACATTTGACGTAGAAACTGTACATTGGAGGTTGGGTGGGGGGGGTTGGGTACATTGGGATATTGACAACCATACTGGGTAATTTACATTGGAGGTGGTTGGGGGGGGGGGGGGGGGCGGGGGGCACACTGTATAAACAAGTAACACTGATGCACCGAGGGTGTCAAATCAACTTAGCCAGTGTCTCTTGATTGCCCACTCTGTGGCTTTTGTCTCTGGAACAAAGGGTTTGCAAATCTTCTGTGGATAAAACAATACAAAGTTACTGTATGTGATGCAGGAATGTGTAAATGTATGGTGAACAGCCGTTTGCTCTGTGCCTCCCCTGTCCCCTCCTCCCATTCCTCCACGGAGAGCATGCCTTCACTGGCCCAATTTCCTGAATGCTATTTATAAATATAAATTGATCCGTTTTAAAAGTTGTCGTGAATTGTCATGGTATGACAAATACAGTTACTGGTAACTCGCAGGCATTGCAGAGATATTGAGGAAAAACACAAAATCGCATTGACTTTTTTTCTATCTCACTTTTCTCTGTAGACACACACACTGTTCCAAAAATGATATTCCCACTGCTAAATTAATGACCATAGGTATTTTTTATAGCTTTAACGAGTTGAGTATTAATATGTAGCCTACAGTGATGAAGGTATAAAGACACTATGGTAATACATTGATTGATTGCTAATTTTAACAGATTGCAGAATGGGCACAATACAGTATGGCACAATACACAATTGTTAAGGGAATGCAGACCAGAGAAGGACTTCTTCCCCCATTTTCAATTCATCATAACATTTACAGTAAAATCAAATACATTTACAGATTACAACCTTTATTTAATGGTTAATATTTTGATAAAATGTAATTTACTGTATTTTTATAGCATTTACACTTAAAGTAGGAACACAAAAGTAATCTGTAAAATAATACAGTGCATTTCCTGTATGGCTGGGTACATACAGGTTTTGACCAGCAGATGGCAAGCGACAAGGCAGCTCCATTGGGAGGGGGCGGGGACGAGTGGGAGGGGGCGGGACCGAGGGGCGGGGCCGGGGGAAGGGGCGGGGCTCAAATGTACACGTTTTGTCTCCTGCCTATGTTGAGAGCTATGTGCTATACTGTTATACTGTTATATTCCATTCACGTTAGCATGTAGCTAACAACATCGGAGATATTTTTGTGAGACTAAACTATCCGCACTTGGTGGTCAATTGTGTTGATGTTAGTTTTGTTTCATCAACAAATGAGAGGCAGAACACACAGTGAATGTATCCGTTTTGTTTATTGCACTTTTATTGCACTTCTTTGCTGAAAAATAAATGCTACGTTGGCTACATAGCTCACGGAGGCATTTAAAGATGGCGGCTTGTTGATTTTCTTTGCAGGAAGTGTATTGGCACATTCAAGTTCTGATTGATTGAAATTTGCCTTCATGTTCGCCACCTACTGCCACCTACTGCTTTGGCATTGTACTACATCACTGTGCTCAGGAGGCAAAACGAAAGTGCTCAGGTTGCAAACAAATGTCTAACCTCGGCTGCCACTACATTGCGACCTGGAAAGCGAAACTCATCTTGAAAACGAAACGAAAACATCAGGCAGTGTAACCGACGCCTCAGGATGACCCAGGCCATCAGGATGCTAAATGCTAAATGACAATAACACTATGTAACAAACCATCAAATACACTCACAGCACACACATCCACACGCACACACTCACTTTAAAGTTTAAACAAACAACTCACTGCAGCACCCACTTTACCCACTTTAGACACCTAACACACTTTATATTGATTGGTAAAGAATTTGCACTACAACTCATACCTCATCACACCTTACTGTAAATTGTACCTAAATTGTACCTCATCCCATTTCTGCATTGTACTGTATATTGTATTGTAACTCAGTTACTTTTCTACTCTGCATTGTATATTGTATATATGTACATTGAACACTTTTGTCTACGTACTTGACTACTTATTTTATACTTATTATACTTATTTTATACTTATCTATTTTTATCTAGCACAATCTCTGGAGCAAAACAGAAAGAAGCATTTTATATAAAAGTACTCTGTATTTTTGTATGACATCTGATGACAAAAGAAACTTGAACTTGTGTGCATTTTGTGTTTAGAATTGTGCAAAAGACGTCTGTCATGTTATGGAGGCTTTTCTAAGGTTTTTATAGCATAATAGTATAATATAATAAGGTGTGATATGGAAAAAGGTTTGTTTCTATCTGCATAAGACATGGTAAACACAGCCTTTGCAAATAACCCCTTTATTTCCATTTTATTCCTGTTAATTCCCATTATTCCAGTGAATTCCCATGGAAGGTTTCCACCTTTGAATATTGCCACAATTTTGCAACCCTACACACACACACGCACACACACACACACACACACACACACACACACACACACACACACACACACACACACACACACACACACACACACACACACACACACACACACACACACACACACACACACACACGCACGCACACACACACACACACACACACACACACACACACACACACACACACACACACACACACACACACACACACACACACACACACACACACGCACGCACGCACACGCACACAGACACGCACCCTTTAAAGTTTCTCACAGGATTCCTGTGTGAATGTGAATGCTTATTTCAGTCGTGTCACATCCATAACGCAACTTTCCCTCCAGCTGCAGAGGCAAGCCTATATGACAGACAGTATTTCCCCCCACATTTGACTCACAAATACAGTTTGCAGGAAGTATGTAGCCAGTGGTGCCCAACCAGTCGATCGCGATTGACAGGTAGATCGCGGAGTGATTTCAAGTAGATCTCGATTAATTTTTTTTTTGAATTTTTTTTGCAAAATCAACTCTGCCTCTCCTTGTTAACTACAACAAGCAATGCTGTTTGTTATTTAAGATGAGGTCGGACTTTTATAAAGCCTCAAATGACGGCTTACAATATGCAATTTTGGCTGGTAGCTCTCGGCTAGGTGGTAAATTGAAAAGTAGATCTTGGTTCAAAAAAGGTTGGGCACCCCTGTAGGCTGTCACAAACAGATTCATGTTATGTCACATCCACAACGCATATTGTTTGTCATGTTGCCTTATGATGAAAATGCATTTTTTTTTTAAATGTCTACACTCTCCATATAGGAGGTGCCATGAATATATATGTAAATTATTTAATTCCAGTTTAACTAGTGCATTTTCTGTGGCATTTTGTTAGTTGTTTGGAGTCTCTGTGTCACGTCCATAATACTGGAAGTGACCTTATATCTGTAGGATATTATTGAAATTAATAGCCTGCCTATATTCAACATTTCAGACTGTAGACCATTATCTGGGCCGTCTTCCCATATGCACATTAAATTACGTCAACTATGTGATAAACATTATGGTAATCTCATAATCTCTGGACACCAAGCGTTGACTCGTTGAATTAAATAATCTGTCCTCTCTATGCAATTATAATCCCATATCACCACCACGCCAAGTGATGGCAATCTGTTCGTTAGGCTGCAATTATAGTTATTCCAACAGCGTACACCCCAATATCATCTGGATCTATTGCAATTACCACTGAGAATGCGGGTGTATGGCTTAGAATGTAATACCCTTCGCACACTATTTCTTGTCTCTAATAGTTATGTTCAGCCTGACTGGGGTTAGCCATGGTCTAGCATGGTATGGTATGGTTGGGTTTGTGTCTCTGTTGGGTTTCTTGTAAACTCTCCGGTTGATAGGCAACCTTTACAAATCCACATCAGCAACTGCCAACAACAAGCTAAGACATGATGATACAACAGTCTCAGCCAGGGTCCAGCCAGGTTTGACCAGGTTGTGACACGTGGCGGTCCCAGCCAAGGTCACATGTTTACAATCACACACATGCTTAAGGAAAACGTGAACGTCAATAATATCTGTCACTACTAAGGCTGCGGTTAGACTTTCGTTTCATTTTCAGATGAGTTTCGCTTTTCCAGGTCGCAACGTAGCAGTAGGCGAGTCACACTTTCGTTTTGTCACCTGAGCACAGTGATGTAGTACACTGCCAAAGCAGTAGGTGGCAGTAGGTGGCGAACATGAAGGCAATTTTCAACCAATCAGAACTTGAATGTGCCAATACACTTCCTGCAAAGAAAATGTCAACAATCCGCCATCTTTAAATGCCTATTTACCCAATGCAGCACTTATTTTTCAGCAAAAGTGTAATAAAAGTGCAATAAACAAAACGGATACATTCACTGTGTGTTCTGCCTGTCATTTGTTGATGAAACAAAACTAACATCAACACAAGTGACCACCAAGAGCGGATAGTTTAGTCTCAAAAAAGATCGGCGGTGCATGCATGCTACATGCTAACTTGAATGGAATATGCCAGTATAACAGTATAGCATTGTGGCTAGCAGCTAACATTAGCTCACGTTAACCAGCCAGCACCAAACTGATGATATCGGGAGCTATCAGTAGCTAGATAACATTAGAGACAAGTGAGACAACGCCTCGTGTATTAAACAAAAGTGAATAGATGACTGGGCCATTTTGTTTAATGCTTGTTAAGATTGAAAAAGGAGCTTGAGCTAACAGGGTCTGATAGCTAACGCTAGCTCACGTTAGCCAGCTGCTTATGCAATCGTTAATGCTAGCAGAATGAATGAATGAATGAATGTAAACTTTATTTAACATATCGCAGAATGGGTACAATACAATACGGCTCAATACAAACAATTGTTAAGGGAATGCAGACTGTTGTAGCTTGGACTGGGGTCCTTATAACAATAACTTGACAACACATGGTAGCTGCAGCTATAGCTCTGTTGTCACCGGACGTGGTGAGAGCACGCAGATGTGGGTATCTACTGCGCATGGGCGTTGAGCAACAACGGCTCTGTGCAGATTACACGACACGTTGTCGGCGAGTTTTTGGCGTTATTCCAAAACGGAAACACAATTTAGCGTTTTCAGTAGCGCCAAACCGTTTCCTGCCAAAACGGCATTTCTATCTAATAGGGACAGCAAACGTATTCAAAAACGTATTCAAACGAGCACAAAAACAGTGTGTGTAACAAGGGCCTAAGTGTTTTAATCTAACAATGCGTTCAATGACAATGTAACCTAAATACAAATCCCTGATGGTGTAATATACACTGCTGCTTTATCCCTATTGACCTTAATACAAGTAAATATCCCTATATGTACTCAATCACGGCTTTTATAAACCCCTCTGTCCCTATTGTTACACCATGGAAAGAAACAACCTCTCATTAATGAAGCCTAGACCCCCACCCCCCACCGCTTCTCCACAGAACCACCCAGTCATCCAATAACAACCCCTTGTTTTTCAAGAGAAGCTTCATGTCTACTGATAACTGATAAACAGCCACCTATTAATGAACCATGTGTACAGAAGTAGCAGCCCAACACCCCCCCCCCCCCCCCCAGATTGTGTCCTCCCAACTCTAGCAAGGTAGGTACATTGTTCTCAGCTCTTGTTTTAAGTCACATTTCCCCTAAAATAATTAATAATAGCAATCGACAATGTAAAAGCAACAAGGAGAATGCATCCCCCCTCCAAAAGATCTTTGTCAATGTTAAGAACTTACCTATCTAGGTGAAAAGGGGATCTTTCAAAGGATTAATTATTAATCAAGAGCCTCTTTCCAGAGCCATTAAGATCAAAACATGTTGT
>NC_140165.1:108588469-108615969 GCF_963971535.1 Notolepis coatsorum
TGCAGAATGATAACTAGAACACTACAGTACTCTGTACTAAGAACACTATACAGTACACTAACTATACTGCCCTGTCAAGGCAGACCGCAGTAACTTCCAAACAGTGAAACTGAGAAAAATCGCTTTAAAGTTTTTTGACTTGCCATCCAAAATGTGTTATAGGTAGATAGATGATAGTACCCAGATTTAACATGTATTAATGAAGTAATCTTTAGGCATACAAAAATATGACGTAGTTATTTTAATTAACCCCAAAAAAGCAGATACTGCACTCTGCTGCACGATTTCCTTAAATAATGATACGGGTAATGTACAGGCAAAGTGCAGTAACTTCAAATGCAATGTTGTTTTCCCTCCAGCTTTCATAACTTCACCTAGCCATTTTATTTGGATCATCATCATTCCAATATATTCAGGTATTAAATTTCATTTTCAAAATGGCTAGGTTAAGTTATGAAAGCTGGAGGGAAAACAACATTGTATTTGAACTTACTGCACTTTGCCTGTACATTACCTGTATAATTATTTAAGGAAATCGTGCAGCAGAGTGCAATATCTGCTTTTTTGGGGTTAATTAAAATAATTGTGTCATATTTTTGTATGCCTAAAGATTACTTCATTAATACATGTTAAATCTGGGTACTATCATCTATTTACCTATAACACATTTTGGATGGCAAGTCAAAACACTTTAAAGCCATTTTTCACTGTTTGGAAGTTACTGCGGTCTGCCTGGGTTTTGAGTGTGATTTTGTAGTTACTGCAGTTTTTAAAACCCCATATCTCCAAAACTGAGCGACATTAACATCTGAAACTTGGTCACAAGATAAAACATTTATTGACAAGGTCAATTTCACTCATAACAACATTTTTACTTTTTTCAAGTTACTGCGGTTAGCCCTTGACAGGGCAGTATACTACTGCCTACAAGGTCTCAAGGATACAGTCCCACTCTCAGCATACAAGATCGATGGTCTGCTGCTGCTGACTCCCAAGCGATTAATTCAAGTGAAACGGAACTGAGTCCAGCTAATGGTGAATAGTTATTTTATTAATCAATTATTGTGTCTTTATTCACTCTAGTTGTGTAATTGACCAGTTCATATTCTGTATAAGTTCATATTCTGTATATGTTAATAATAACGCTAAGCACAGAGACTAGGATAGTGCTGAAGGCCAGACACAGCTTCAAGCGGGAATAACTCACACAGAGGTTGTGGGACAAGTGTGAGAATATGATGCTGGGAATGATGCAGGGTTGCTGGGAGAGAGAGAGAGAGAGAGAGAGAGAGAGAGAGAGAGAGAGAGAGAGAGAGAGAGAGAGAGAGAGAGAGAGAGAGAGAGAGAGAGAGAGAGAGAGAGAGAGAGAGAGAGAGAGAGGGAGAGGGACGAGAGAGAGAGAGCAAGTAGAAAGTAAAATAGGCAGAAAAAGGAAAAACCTGCACGTTGGATAGATATTGGCGTTTCCAGTCACTAGGGGCCTATTCTCAGCCATCTATACTAGCTGTGATGGCCCAACGTGTGTGTGTGTGTGTGTGTGTGTACTGTATGTATGTGTGTGAAGTGATATATCGGGGGAGAGGTCTGCAGGTTAAGTGCTCTCTCCTGGGGGAGGCTGTACCGATGATGGTCTCTCCAGGCTCCAGCCTGCCTCTTTATCTCTGTCTGGACACAGCTCTCCATCTACTGAGATACTGGGCTGATACCTGAGAGAGGATTTGAAAAAGAAGAAGCAGTCTTTGCCTCCCCAATCAATGTATTGTTTATTCTGTATTCATTATTATATAGTATTATATTATAGTATTAAATATATTGTATGGTCAAAATTGCACCAAATATCTTGAAAAAGGTCTTCCCAGTGCTCGACCTCACCACAAGCTCTGATGAAACGTTAGCTAAGTTGACGACGTAGCCAAAATTAAATAAAAGTGAAACTGAAATGAGTTAACTCTGTCCTGAAAAGAGTATCGCTTTACCTTTGTGTATTGGACTTTGAAACATACATAATGTATATTATGCTATTTTTGAAGGCTAGGGTGCAGTGAGAAATGTAGTCCCTTGTCCTAGGACCCAGGAAACGTAAAGGATATATCCTGACTTCCATGTGGACACTTAAGGCTCCCACATAGTCGGGCGTACTGTGAGCAGAGCGGACCCTGCGCGGCGTGTCCACAGTGGTTTGAGGTTTCATAGTCGAGCGTATACCACCACGTACCAATTTCCTACATTTCTCGTGCCAGTTTACTACATTTCCCACAATCCTTATTTACACTTTCTGTCACAGCGTCGTCCATTGATGTAAAAATAAAGAGTCTAGGTTATCTCCGTTTTTTCCAAGATTTTCTAAATTAGAAAAGCCATTCAAACTTCTCAAGTTGCAAAAAGTGTTCAGAGTAAAATGCAGATCGGTGTCACATTGAATGCAGGTCGATGTCAACCAACACGCCGAGCAGCCTTTTGTGTGACACCAAGCGAGCGACGCGGAAAATTGGAGCTTCGCGCTTTGAGTCCACTCTGAGTACGCTTTGAGTACGAGCGGACCTCTGCAGAGTCCGTTACGCGTACGTTCCGCCCGACTATGTGGGGGCCTTTAGACTACCAGAGGACCCCCCCCCCCCCCCCCCCGGGCCCCTAGTTTAAGAAACCAGGCTTAGTAGTTTAAGTAATTCAACAGGTTGGGTACAGAGTGCAGTGATCCAGAACAACCTCATAGAACATGGAAAACAAGCTCAAGTCGGAATTGTACTTAAAAGCGTATTTGAAGGTAAAATACATTCTCAGACTCTCTGGGGGGACACACACAGTTTTAAAGGGGTGCCCAGGGTGGCCGCTGGTGCCACTCCTAAAATCTGATTGGCCACCCAAGGTGCCACCCAAAGATGTCTGGCACATGGTTTGCTTCTACCTCACTGTGGCCAGGTGGCAGCACTGTGATAGCCCTACTTTGGTCAAAACACAAGCATACTTTTTTTTTTTTTTATTATTGCAAAACAAAAATTATTAAAAGTCAGTACTCAACACACAATGCATAATGAAACTAACAATTAAGGTGGCTAAAATGACATGCAAGTACAGAAACAGAAAACAAAAAAAAGTCTATAATAATATTTTACCGTATACAGTGTATATCCAACGAAATTACCAATTATACCAATGCCTTATACAGGATATACCCCTAATACCTATTATCTAAAACCCTACACACATATGCTCCAGCTCGAACCCCCCCCCCCCTCCCGGACCCCTCCTTGGATAGTACCTCCATTATCCCTCACTCCTAACCAGACACTACCTTTATAAGCTAGCTTTTATTCTCTCCACCACTTCTAACCACATTGACATTTTGGATTCGTTGAGACCCAGAATTCTTGCTGTAGATATTTCTTGATAAATCACATCGAGATATGTAAGAAACCAAACCTTCCGGCAAATTTTTTCCGGTTGAAACCAGCGTGATGCGATCAGTTTTTTAGCTACTGTGATAACACAAGCATACTTCATTCTGAAATTGTATCACATAAAGACCACAACTGTCAACCTTGAATGGAGCTCTCTTATCAAGCTGAATGAACAACTCCAAAGCTGTGTTATTTACTGTGAGCGCAGTGTGTCAGTATGTTGCTAGGCTACTGGTAACTGTTACTGTTATGTCTCTCTGATTATATGGAGTGGCTGATTGTTCTCCCAAGTAGTTACTTGCATTCCTGTGGAGAACGTTCTTCCTGAGTTTTCTTGGGGGGGACGAGTTGGCAAGAACACGAGCGCAGAGACCACATCTTTCAGTGTTTGACAAGATAAGATAAAATATTTATTGATCCCCTTGGGTAAATTCAGGTGTCATAGCAGCATGGGGGGGGGGGGGGGGGGGTACAGGTATGGGCATGGTAATAGTAGAGGACATAAATATGGACATAGATGTGGACACTGCTAGTGGTCAGGGCACAATCCCTCCATCAACAAACGTCATATACATATACATTAGAGATGTCCGATATTATCGGCCTACCAATATTATCGGCCGATATTGGCATTCAGATGTAATATCGGAAATGATCTGTATCGTTTATTTTTATTTATTATTATTACTATTACAATCTTTATTTAACCTTTATTTACCCAGGCAAGCAAGTAAGAACAAATTCTTATATACAAAAGCAGCCTGACCAAAAAGCAAACACCTTTTGAGGGAAGGGGGAGGCTTCAACAAAAACAAGGTTATATACATGCATAAAAAAAATTACAGTAGCAATAGTATACAAGGAAAATTGCAATAAATAAGGGAGGGAGAAGGAAAGAGAGAGAGGGAAAAAGAGAAAGGGAGAGTGAGAACCAGAGGGAGAGAGAGAAGAAAAGGGGAGATGCACAGTTAATGTTTACAGTTAGAATTCCTGTTGAATGCATCCAGTGAAATTAACACATCAATGCACACTTTTATTGTCAAAAGTATGCATAGTGTTGTGTTAATTCCACGACAAGAGATATGTAATGTTAGTTACCTGAAATTATTTTGTATACATATACGTGCACACGTATCAAATTAATGATGAATACCTAGTAGTAGAATATGAATGCATAATGTTTAATTTTTATTTTCACACACTCTTCAATGGCACACAACACACACACACACGCACACACACACCGACTTATTTTGAATAACAACAAGCTGCCAAAAACATAACTATCAACATTTACAGGGGGGGAGCTGAGCGATCATGGAGTAGACGTGTTTCACATGAGCTCCCTTCTACCGTGCTGAATATACGTTTCTCCCCATTAGTCTTTATTTTATTTTTATTTGTTTTTTATCTGTTTGCTAGGTCGTCGTGTTTAGTATACATTCATCGACTTTTTTCGACTTTCTACGATGACGGGGGTGGAAACCAGAGCCATGAAGCCATGCGCCACAACCAGCAAACCATCCCCGCCGGGCCTGGCCACATCGTCGCCCGTTGTCGGGGAGTTAAGCGAAGCTGTGCTCTTGGTCATGACCAAGCTACACGCAGACTCTGAGACACGCATCGCTGAAGCACAGAAGAAAGTGTTGGCGGATTTTTGTGTCAGCCTCCGTCGTGAGATATCAGAAGAAATACAGCTGGCGGTAGTACCGCTGACAGACAAGATGGAGACGATTCACGCTGCCTCATCGGCTAATGCTAACGAACTAGCCATGCTAACGACGGAGGTATCATTACAGTGCGAGAAGATGGCGGGTCTCGAATCCGCCCTGCTGGCTAGGCAGGCTGAAGTCAACAAACTACAGTCGGCAATGGAGGAGATGCAGTCCCGGGATAGACGCCACAACGTCAGGATTGTTGGAGTACCGGAGGCCAGCGGTGAAGGCCGTCTCTCTGAGACCGTGCCCGAACTGCTGCAGAAAATACTAGGGACGGACGTCCTCCCTTCGCCTCCAGTCTGTGAATCGGCCTACAGAGCGGGCAGGTTTTCTCCCGGCGTGAACAAAGAGCCGAGGCCCATCATAGTCAAGCTGAACAGACTCCAGCAGAGAGAACTCATCATGCGGTCGGCTCGTACCAGAAGGGGTAATCTGAGGCTTGGCGATCACAAAGTGGCCATTTTCGAAGACTTTACACCGGAGGTTCAAGCACAGAGAGGCGAATACAAGGTGGTCCTGACTAAGCTATGGAAACTAGGCCTGAGGCCCACGTTATTCGCTCCCGCGAAATTATCTGTGTTGGAGAAGGTCGGTGGTCAGCGTTTGTTTTGGTCGTTGGCTAAAGCGAAGGAATATCTCGCGGAGATACCCGAGTCTGTTGCTTGATATCTATGGCGGGTGAGTGACTTGGCGGTTTGGGCCTATATACATTGATTAGGCCGACTATTCACAAATACTTGCTGTCATGCCCAGACATGCTAACTGCCCAATGCCCATTCAACTAGCGGGGCTTCCCAATGACTTCTGTTACTTGCTAAAGCTGACCTCATGGTCGTACTTGTGTATCGCCTCGTTGGAAGCTAACGAGCTAGCTGAACAATGTACATAATAGGCTAACGTGCTATCCGGATTCATCACTAGCTTACGCGCTAGCCTCGGGCTAACCAGCGGGCTTCGTCTATAGTCTGCGCTGAGACACTCGAGACCCGTTAATGGTTACGTATTTTGGTTGCTGTTGCTGTTCAAAGGGACATTGGTTTGCACAATTCAAGAGTGATCGAATCCCTAACTAACTTCTGGTATGCTTTTATTTTTTTTTTTGTATTTTTTTTTTTTATTATTTTTTAAACAAACACATAAACAAACATGACAACACACAATAGGATATACAAATACACATATGCTCCAGCTCGTACCCCCCTCTCCCGGACCCCCCATTGGATAATCCAACCATTATAATTTGTTCCTAACCAGACACTACCATTATATGCTGGCTTTTAATCTCTCCACCACTTCTAACCACATTGCCATTTTGGATTCATTGAGACCCAAAATTCTAGCTGTTGATATTTCTTGATAAATCACATCAAGATATGTAAGAATCCAGACCTTACGGCACATTTTTTCCGGTTGAAACCATTGTGATGCTATCAGCTTTTTAGCCACTGTGATACCGGATAAAACCAATCTCTTTAGCTGTGGAGGTACTGCATGCTCAAAGACATCATTCAGCAGTAATACAGAGGGGTGTACAGGTATATCCAGAGTTAAGAGATTTGACAATTGCTGGGTCACTTCTTTCCAAAATATCTTAACTGGTGGGCAGTCCCAGTACATGTGCATAAATGTCCCTTCGTCCCTATTTGTACATAAGGAGCATTTGGAGTCTTGTTTAAGACCCATTTTGTTCAGTCTTATAGGAGTTAAGTATGTCCTGTGAATATAGTTAAGATTGATTTGTTGATGGTCCGGGTTCCTTGATGCAAGGCGTACATTTGCCCAGGCTTCTTGCCAGTCAAAGTCTATCTCCAGGTCTGGTATATCCCTCCTCCAGACTGAGTCTAGATGTAGGGTTTCATACGAGGCCGTTAGTAATTGATGATAAAAATCTGAAACAAAACCTCTCGATGTCTCTCTTTCATAGAAGAATTTGTGGTATCTGTGGTGTACAATTGGTATCCTTAATGGAACACCGTGAGCCTTCAAACATGCCAATAACTGTGCGTAAAAATAATATGAGGACTTGGTGAGATTACATTTTTTGCATATCTCATCAAAACTACAAAAACCCTGTTTGTTGAAAACGTCTCCTAATGTGTGTATGCCTTGCTTTTCCCATCTAGGGAATCTTATAGGTTGTTTTCCAATCAAGAGTGCATTGTTATTGAATAAGGGAGTATGATTATGCCATTTATGTGGGATAGAGTCTTTTTTTTGTGTTTCACGCCATATCCGGATTGCATGAGTGATTATGGTTATGATTATGCTTTTATTTTTATATCCAGGTTGTTTTGAGCTTTGGGATCCATAGTAGAAGCCAAGGTCGGTTGAATATGCATATACAATATATGATAACAGGTTGGGTCGGGTATGGCTTGCACTTCATGGCTATATGGTTATATGGCTTGCACTTTAGCCATGCCCCTCTTTTCCTTTCTTTTTTCTTTCTTATTGTCGCTGTTTTTATGTCATCTGTATGCGCGATTTAAATGTGATCCGATTCTACCTTGGACTAACTGCTGGTTTGCCTTAATTTTGTTTTGAATTTTCCGTGATCCATTTATGCTATAACGTTGCGACATTAATATGCAGACTCCAAGGTAGATGGTTACAGGGTTGATGCTGAGTAATTATATAATAATTATTGTCGCTGTTTTAATGGCATTTGAATGAGCAATTTAACTGTGATTCGATCCTACCTTGGACTAACTGCTCCGACCGATATCTTTATTGAAACAATGTATGATAACAGGTGGTGTCAGGTGTTGCCTATTACCATCCCCGGATTAATGAATGAATGTGTTTAATTCTATTCTTACATAGGTTATGTCATTTCAGCCGTTGTGCCTGATCAGAGGGACAGCTAAAGGGGTGCACTTTGACCATAACACCTTTTTTTCCCTTCCCTTCCTTTTTTTTTTTTTGTCATTGTTTAATTGACATTGTTCACACAATTTTGCACAATTAACCTGTGACCCGATCCTGCCTTAGACTATCGGCTGGGATGCTTTAATTTAATTTTGTTTTGAATTTTCCTGTACCCATTTGGGCTTTAACATTGTGACGTTGAAGCGCAGATTCGGAAATAGATGGTTGCAGGTTGATGTGGAGTTATTATTTAATAATGGCTATTTTTACCATTATGGTTGTCTTATGTTGGGGCCAAGGCTCAGGTGGTTTTCGACCGATATCTTTATTGAATTTTATTTTTATTATTATTTGTGTTTATTGGACTAGTGGGGGTTTACTCAGGGGTTTATCTAGAGGGGGGTTGGAGTGGGGAGCGTCTTATTGGATCCATGTCTCTAGTGGGAAGTGATAGGAAGATGACCATCCTCAGGGGATGGGGCATAGGGTGGGGATTGGAGAGTGGGTATAGGGGGCCTTATAATAGGACGGGGGGGTTAGGGTTTAGAGTAGAAGGAGGGGGGGTTGTAGCTGGGGTGGTATTTTTATGTGTTTTATGTACTGTTGTCTAAAATGTGTGTAATTGTTCCTCCTCTGAACTCCTGGGATTGACCGTCCGGGCCCGCCGGGATCAGCACCTCTGTACTCAGCCTGGCTGCACTGGTATGTTCTCTACGCACTTATACAAGCTCGACCATGGCTAAATTGAATATTTTAATTTGGAACGCAGGAGGGCTTAACGCCCCACACAAGCGTGCCAGTGTCCTTTGGCTATTGAAGAGGAGAAATATTGACCTTGCTCTCCTTAGTGAGACGCATTTATTGGTAGGTGACGTGTCAAGACTGGCAAATCGGCAATATCACGTTATCTCCTCATCCTCAGCCGATGATAAGACGAAAGGAGTAGTCATAGTTACAAGACGTAACCTTGATATCAAAATCTTGGATGTATGGTCGGACACGGAGGGAAGGATTACTATAGCAAAAGTTGAATTCTTGCATAGGAAGATGGCTATAATAGCATTGTATGCTCCTAACACATTTGATTCAGCGTTCTATAATACAATCACGTAGAATATGTTGGAACTTAATGGATACGCTCTCATTGTGGGTGGCGATTTTAATGCGTGCTGGGATGCGGAGATGGATAGGTCCGGGCCCTCTGAAACGAGCGACCAAAAACGGGCCTCTAAGGCCCTTAGGATGTGGGCCAAAGACACGGGGCTCACAGACCTTCGGCGCTTATGCAACCCCACCCTCAAAGATTACTCCCACCTGTCAGCCAGACACAAAAGCTTCTCTCGAATTGACTATGCATTCGCGTCCCCTAATATGTTTGATAGTTTCGATGTCTCATTGGTTCCCTTGGCTCTCTCAGACCACAAGGGGATTTTCCTTACGGCAACCTTTGGCAGGCTCTCCGCAAGAGCTCCCAGATGGCGTTTTAATTCGACCTTGCTAAAGAACGATGACTTCTGTTCTGAGTTCAGGAGTAAACTAGCTGAATTTTTGCAGATCAACGTTGGCACAGTAGAAGACCCTAGGGTCCTGTGGAACTCATTGAAAGGATTTATCAGGGGTCATGTCACACTATTTGCCTCCAATTTGCGAAAATCCCGGTCAAAAAATCTAGAAGGACTGGAATCATTATATGCCGACCTATACGCATCCTTGCAAACTAACTATAATGAACGACTGAGCACGCAACGTGGGGTGGTCAAAAAAGAAATAAACTCCATACTTAAACAACAGTCTGAGTTCTTGATACATAGGACAAGACAAAATTACTATTTTCACGGCTCCAGACCTAGCCATCTATTGGCAATGAAGATACGCTCGGGTGGTCATTTCTGGGATGTCCCCTCGATTAGGACGAGCCGGGGTGCAGTCACTGCTGATTCGAGGAAGATCAATGACACTTTTAAAGAGTTTTGCTCACAGTTGTATGGCTCGGAGGGTAGTCTTGATGGCTCTAAATTTGAATCGTTCATTGGCGGGCTTGGGATACCCCACATTTCTGAGGAGGAGGCCAGGGAATTGGGGAGACCGATTGCTCTCGTGGAGTTGAGGGGGACGGTTGTTGAGGTGCAGAGGGGTGGGGCACCGGGCTGGGATGGTGTTCCACCCGAGGTGTGTTTGGCTTTCTGGGACCAACTGGGTCCATTGATGCTCGATATGATCGATTACGCTATCGAACAAGGGGAGTTCTCAAGAGATGTCAGTATGGCGTTGATTTCTTTGCTTCTCGGGAAGGACGGAGATCCCAGTGATTGTGGTGGCTATAGACCCTTGAGTCTTCTCAGGGCCGATTTAGGGGTGTTTGCCGAGGTGCTGGCCCGTCGCCTGCAGAGATTTATGTCTGTATTGGTGCACTGCGATCAAACTGGTTTTATCCCGGGGCGTCTGGCTGCAGATAATCTTAGGAGGCTGTTGCATGTAATCGATAACAGTAAAGACAATACAACTCCATCCACAGTTCTGTCTTTGGATGCCATGAAGGCGTTTGACAGACTTGAGTGGTCATACCTGTGGAAGGTACTTGAGGTCATGGGTCTTGGAAAGAGTTTTATTCATATGATTAAAGTCCTGTATGCCTCGCCGTCTGCGATGATACTGACAGGCAAAAACTGTTCCACACTCTTTCCAGTCTCCAGATCTTCTAGACAGGGTTGCCCTCTGAGCCCGGGACTGTTCGCGCTTTCCCTCGAACCTTTGGCCCAATTTATTAGGCAATCGGAGGACATCGTCCCCATAATGGTCAACAATACTCCACACAAAATTGCTCTCTATGCGGATGACCTGCTGATTTTCATGGACGACCCATCCCGGTCGGCCACAAAATTATTGAGGATAATCGACGACTTTGGTAAATTGTCAGGTTTTAAGATTAACTGGAACAAATCAGCCTGCCTACCTCTTAATGATCTGGCCAAGGCGGTACGACTACCAGCTGATATCCCCATAGTAGAACATTTTAAATACTTGGGCATAGAGATATTCCCCACGCTGAACCAAACTACTAAGTACAACTTCACGGGTACTTATGATAAAATACGCCAGGATCTAGACAGGTGGTCGTCCCTTCCTAACTCCTTACAAGCCCGGGCTTCCATAATCAAAATGAACATCCTGCCTAGGATACATTTTATTAGCTCAATGCTCCCCCTGCCCCCTCCAATAGACCACTGGCGCAAGGTACAATTGATGGTATCTAAGTTTATCTGGAATAACAAACGCCCGAGAATCAAAAGGGCTACTACTCAACGTAGAAAACAAGATGGGGGCCTCGCAATCCCTGATTTTAAACTTTATTTCTGGTCCTTTTCACTGAGACCTCTGATGTGCTGGCTAGACCCTGTAGAGGCTGTATCGTGGCGCTCCTTAGAAGCGGCGGCGGTATCTCCGCTAAGATTGCAGGATGTAGTGTACTCCACTGTCTCTATTTCGAAATGCCGGCTGAGGTATGGACCGATCATAACTCACGTGATCCAAACGTGGCGTAATGTACAGAGGTCGTGTGGGGTTAAATGCCCATGGCACCTGGACTCTCCAATTTTTAATAACCAGCAATTACTTGTAGGACACAAGCCGGTTAATATTCCTCAATGGCAAAGGAGGGGAGTGCATACTCTGGAGGATATTTATGATAAGAACGGCCTCCGTGCGTTTCAGGACTTAAGAGAATTTTATGATCTTCCCGGCGAGTCCTTCTTTCTTTACCTTCAACTAAGGTCAGCACTGAGGGCGCATGGCGTACCGTGGGCTCAGGCCTTGCACCCACACCCCTTCCTCAGGCTCATAGTGGACAGGACGACATCCAGAGGGTTTGTCTCCGACTTTTATACGCTCTTAATTCAATCCACGTATAAAAATGTATCATTGGATACAATCTGGCGTGTGGATATCCCGGAGTTGGACCCCGAGTTTGACTGGGATGATGTTTGGGCAAATGTGGCATTATCTTCCCGCAACCCCAATCACCAGCAAATTAATTTTAATTATATTCATAGGACCTATCTTACACCTAGGAAGCTATATGCTATGGGACTGATAACCGACTCTCGGTGCACTTTGTGCTCTCAAAAGGCCACTGGCACTTATATGCATATGTATTGGGATTGCCCACCAGTGGCCCGCTTCTGGAGGTCAATAACGGACAAACTTTCAGATCTGTGTGGCCTAACTATCCCATTCACAGCTGTTACGCTACTCCTGAACGATATAACGACACTACCCGCGTCCGTACAACTGACAAGGGTTGTCCTAGCGGGCGTCACAGCAGCGAAGAAGCTAATAGCAATGAGATGGAAGGAGCCTGAGAAGCTTACAATGATTAACTGGTCCCTAACTCTATTGGATGTGATTTATCTTGAGATATCCACAGCCCGGGTGATTGGGGTGGGGCAGGCTGGAATTGACCTATGGTTCGCAGCAGCTGAGAAGGTAAAGACCGCAGTGTGCGGCTGAGCGGGGTTGGGGTGCGTGTTCGGGTGAGTCCGGCGGTCTCTTGGGAGGGGGAGGAGGAAATGTTTTGTCTGTCTTGTCTTTTGTCTTGTCATCTTGAGTTTAGCTGGGGATATTATGGGGGGGCAGCTATTTAACTATTTCTTCACTGTTTGGCCACTTTTACACGGTCTCTGTGAGTCTATGGAACACCTCTACAGGTTTTTGTTTTTTCATGAAGGTTCATTGCTCTGTTTTCGGGTCGTGTTCTCAAAAAATGGTCCTTGTGGTGGATTGGAGATGTACGTTTTATTAATATAGGGTCACACGGCCGGGAATCGGGGCTGAACACTGGGAAAGACCATTTATTAGATAGTAACCCTTGGAATTAAATTTAGAAGGTTGAACTCTGTTTTCTTTTCTCTTGTCTGTATAATTGTTAGTCTGTATTATTATTATTGTTTTTGTTATTTTCTTGTGAAGTTCTATGTACTGTGATTGTGGTTAATGTGTTGTCTTGTTTCATGTGAATAATAAAAAATTTGATCAAAAAATCAACATTTACACAGACTACTGACAACAAGGCCATTCACACACACACGCACGCATGCACAACAAAAAGGTGACCTCAGCTCTCACAGAGATGCAAATGTAAATCTTGTATGATAACTGTGTGTGTGTGTGTGTGTGTTTGTTAGCATGTGTATATCTGACCCCCATACATTGTGTTGTGGCTTTTGTCAAGTCAGTGACATAAGAACCACACCCCTCACACATGTCACAGGTACACAAAGGTTTTTTTATAAGATAGTAGGGTGTGTGTGTGTGTGTGTGTGTGTGTGTGTGTGTGTGTGCGTGTGTGTGTGTGTGTGTGTGTGTGTGTGTGTGTGTGTGTGTGTGTGTGTGTGTGTGTGTGTGAGGGTTCATTAGTGCTGTTTATGACAGTCATGAGTATTACTGTATCTAGGCCTGCCGCGATAAGCAATAAATCGATTAATTGCCGCGATAATTAAAATGAATGCAATGATTTTGACGGGCGCGATTAATTGCTATTTGCGCGTTTGTTTTAATGAGGCGGACCCAGTGCCCCTTGTCAGTCACTGTCCGTGTTGGGAGGCGGGCCGCTGGCTTTACTACAGAGCACAGCACAGGAGCTCCGTGGGGCTAACGTTACCCCTCATTGTGTCTATTCTACTAGCATTAACGTTACTCATACAAACAGAGTAAACACAGTTTTCAATCAATCAATCAATAACAACATTAACGAGACCCTCGTTGTGTCTATTCTGCTAACGCTAACGTTACCTCTCATTGTGTCTATTCTACAAGCGTTAACGTTAGCTAGGCTGTCTATGCTAACGTTAACGTTAGCATTAGGCTAACAAGCTGTAACGTTACCAGTCGCGTCTATTTGCTAACGTTAGCATTAGGTAATAACCGGTTTAAAATGGATGGTGATTACCTCACGTTGTGTCTATTCTACTAGCATTAACGTTACTCATACAAACAATCAATAGCGAGTTATATTGATCACGCTATGTACAATAGCCATGCTAAAACGCTAGCACAACATTAGCACCTAACCTAACAACAAGCCTTAACAAGTCAGCGATCTTTTTGCGAGACTAAACTCTCCGCTCGGTGGCAAATTGTGTTGATGTCGGTTTTGTTTAATCAATAAATGAGGCAGAATACACAGTGACTGTATCCTTTGTTTATTGCACTTGTGCCTGCTGCAAACATAATGATTATGAAATCCTAGAGACGCGTCTCTATTCTGACCAATCAGTGGTCTGCAGTGTTTCACGTGACTTTTCTGGTACCCAAAGTACCTGATAATCACAACAATACTTCCGGTCCGGTCGGTGGGCTTCAAAATAAAAGTCTAAAACACAGGAAAAGACGGAGCGGTGGGCTTCAAAATAAAAGTTTTGGGAAATAAATTTCTCAAAAAAAAATTCTCTAACCGGTCGCAATAATATCGCTTATCGCGATATTTTCGGGGGCAATTAATCGCCCAGCAAAATGTGTTATCGTGGCAGGCCTAACTGTATCTCTGCTTAGCCAACAACACTTTGATCAGGTAATTTTAGAACGGCGAGAAAATGCCTCAGCCTTAAACACACACACACACACACACACACACACACACACACACACACACACACATGCACACACACACACACACACAGAGTACATTCAGCTTTAACAGCTTTCATAATTCCTGAAAGGTTGACCCATTTGGAGAAGATACTAGGGGTGGGAATCGCCAGAGACCTCACAATACGATACTATCGCGATACTTGCATCACGATACGATAGTATCACGATACTAAATATATTGCGATACGCTGAGTATTGCGATATTAATATTGCGATATTTTTTCTTCTTCTTTGTATCAAATTTTTTTTATTTCCTTTTTTCAACTGCAAAGTAAAACGTTGTCAACATGTTTTATCTAATAAAATAAAGTTCAGTCTGTTCATCTCACTTCAATCATTTTTATTGCAGAACATGGTATTTTCTCAAGCAGACAGATGTAAACACTGTAATCTGTGTTGCATGTACCTGACAAACTGAACTGTTTGTATTACAGTCATATTCCAACTTAACTGAATGCACATGTGTGTGTGTGGACTACTGTACTATTACAGGTATTGAAATGAACAATGCAACTTCCTTATACATTTTTTATGAATTTTTTTATGAATAATTAAATATCGATACTTGCCGTCCCTGTATCGATACAGTATCGCCACGCAAAGTATCGCGATACTACTACGTATAAATTTTTCCCCCCACCCCTAGAAGATACTGTACAATGTTTTCACATCATTGCTGACTGATGGTGTCACAGTGATGATAGGCAGGACATAACGAAACACTGGTACGTGATTGGACCAAAGAGTCCTATAGACCTGTTCGCTGTTTACAAACATACCGTGTTCGAGCCAATCAGCAATACCAACTGAGTCATGTGACTAAGGCTACGTTTAGACGAGCGTTTTGTGAACAGAAACTGCAAAAGTCATCTTGCGGTTTCACTTTTAATTTTGCGTTTAGACGAGCGTTTTGGGGTGGAATTATCTGTGCAGACGAGGCTGTAACGACGGAGAACCGCTGTCACGATTGGCGCATATGTCACATGACCTGCTGTGAAGACCCGCCCTACTCTGCCTCTGATTCGCAGACTGTGGATGGGGAATGTGATTGGACCAAATCAGAGTCACTCACAGACAGTGGGTCCACTCACGCCGCGGGACAGATTCTTGTGTATTTAACCCTTTCACTGCCACACGACAGCCGGTTGTGTGATAGTAAAGGGTTAACCTTCTGTCGTGTGGCAGTGAAAGGGTTAAAAGTACTGCCAATGTAGCCTTCAGGTGATCTCCGTTGATAATAGTCAGACATACTTGCTTTGTTTACGTCTCGGCTACTGGCGCATACCTGCTACCTGTGACGTAAGCAGTACGCGCGACCAGAACCGTGACAACCCTTTCGTCATCGTTTTAACAGATTTATACGGTTTAACAGTTTAGACGAGAGCGCAAAGCTTTTGCGTTTCTAGGAATTCCACCCTGGAAGGTAGTCTCACTTTTTTGCGGTTTCACCCCGTAAAAACGCCGTTTCCGTATAAACGAAAGGCACATCCGTAAAAATATTTTTGCGGATTCACCTGCTAGCATTTCCGTCTAAACGGGGCCTAAGTTGCCTCGGACCTGCGCGAGCTGCTGCGCTAAAAAAAAGTACGATGGGGCTCTATGGAGAAACCATGACACTCCCCTGACTAAGGCTGCGGTTACACCTTTCGTATCATTTCGTATTGTTTTCTTATACGTATCGCCGCGTATCGCCGCGACGTCATGCGCCTCGAGTCACACTTTCGTTTTTTTTTCGTTTTTGTCAGCCGAGCACACTGATGTAGTACACTGCCAAAGCAGTAGGTGGCAGTAGGTGGCAAACATGAAGGCAATTTCAACCAATCAGAACGAATGTGCCAATACACTTCCTGGTGGAAGCTCCAGCAAAGAAAATGTCAATAAGGCAGGCGCCTATGCCGCGCCACCATCTTACTCAATGCAGCAATAATTTTTCAGCAAAGCCTAATAAAAGTGCAATAAACAAAACGGATACATTCACTGTGTGTTCTGCCTGTCATTTGTTGATGAAACAAAACTAACATCAACACAAGTGACCACCAAGAGCGGATAGTTTAGTCTAAAAAACGATCGGTAGCATTGTTAGCTGCATGCTAACGTCAATGGAGTATGCCATTATAACAATATAGCATTGTGGCTAGAAGCTAACGTTAGCTCACGCTACTTAGCACCAAAACTGATGATATCGCGAGCTATCAGTAGTTAGATAACATTAGAGACAACGCTGTGTGTATTAAACAAAGGTGAATAGATGACTGGGCCATTTTGTTTAATGCTTGTTAAGTTGAAAGAGGAACTCTGAGCTAACAGGGTCTGAATCCTGATAGCTCACGTTAGCCAGCTGCTCATGCAATCGGTAATGCTAGCAGAATGAATGGATGTAAACTTTATTTAACATATTGCATATGGGTACAATACAATACGGCTCAATACAAACAATTGTTAAGGGAATGCAGACTGTTGTAGCTTGGACTGGGGTCCTTATAACAATAACTTGACAACACATGGTAGCTGAAGCTATTTGGGACACGGAGCTCTGTCCCAAACACACACACTGTTGTCACCGGAAGGGCACGCAGATGGTATCTACTGCGCATGGGCGTTTTCGCAACAACTGCTCCGTGCTGACTACACGCTGTTGTCGAAGCGTTTTTTTTGCGTATCTCCAAACGCAAACACAATTTTGCGTTTCAGCCGTATCCACAAAAAAACGCCAAAAAACGCATTTCTGTGTAGATAGGACATCAAACGTCGTCAAAAACGTATAAAAAAACGCCAGGAATACACTAGTCTAACCATAGCCTAAAAGTAGTTTCAAGCAAAAACAGCTGGATGTCATTTTGCCAAATCAGCATGACTGTGAGTGTGAGTCTTTCACCTTTTACATATCTAGCGTTGGCATGGATTGATTGTTTAGATCGCTAGCATGGCTAACAAATGCAAATATATCGTAGTCTGCCCCGTTGTTCTGACCAGGATTACGTTCCTTTCTGCCCCGGTGACACGCGGCGCACGTCTGACGTATACGGCGAACAGGTCTATAGAGGCCACCTGAAATAGGGCACATTCACTAACTGAGCGGCTCAGCTTCGCTCAGAGCAGAAAACACATTTAACACGGTGGCTCAGTTCCACTCTGCCTACAGACTACTCGGTGTACAGAAGATAAGGATGGATACAAAAGTAAGATACAGGGAGACGCTCTTACATCCGTCAAATGAGCCGTCATTTTCCATGTCGTTCAGTGCTCAGATAGAGCAGAACGTTACGTGATGAGCATTCTAACCATGGGTGCTCAGTTACTTAACGCACCCGACGGTCAAATCAGTCGACTTTTCCCCATCATAGAAATACCGCGTGATGAGGTGAGTGAACAACGATGACGTTCGTAGGCAAACCTCTGCTTCTGAAGCCACGACGACCCGTCCACGCTTGAAGTGCTTTTCATCGACCACAATGCCCCTAAAGTATCTCAGCAAAACATAATGCGTGCCGCGCAAGATGACGTTGATAAGAGGGTCTATTCAGAAACGTCTTGTTAGCAACGCTAAGTGAAACCAGCAGGTTGCAACAACTACAGCTAACAGCCTTTAAGTGCTGTAAGTAAAGGGATGAGAGCAGCTCAGGGTAAGAAATATAAATCCAGTGTCATTCAGGCTATACAAGTGACATAATCCAACGCATCGATATACGTACACTCATCTCATCTATGTCTATCTCTCCTTCCATTCCTCACTCCACTAGCCCTTTCTCTCTCTCCCTCTCTCTCTCTCTCCCTCTCTCTCTCTCCCTCTCCCTCTCCATCTCGCAAGATAAATGCCTGAGCGGCAATCAATAACCCTTACTCTCACACGTGGGTGGACGAGAGAGAGAGAGAGAGAGAGAGAGAGAGAGAGAGAGAGAGAGAGAGAGAGAGAGAGAGAGAGAGAGAGAGAGAGAGAGAGAGAGAGAGAGAGAGAGAGAGAGAGAGAGAGAGAGAGAGAGAGAGAGAGAGAGAGCGTGTGTGCGCCTGCATGGACACATGCATGTGTATTGGCGTTCACCTCGTTGTTTCCACATTCATCTGTGTGTAGCATCCTCTCCCCGGTGTGTATGTTAACTAGTGTGAAGAAGGAAAAAAAGAAAAAAAAGGCGTGTTGAAACAGCACAACATGTGTTCCTTCTGTCAACACTTGATGCAATAGTGACACAACAGAGGTGTTTTACGAACCCTGTAACACCTCTGTTTTTAATGAGATAGTTCAGAGTTTTGGAACCCTAGCCCTATTTCCTATACTTACCAATGACGATGTTGAGCTGTGAATCTTCACTGGCCTCACGATTCGATTCGATTCTACGATGCATCTCGATGCAGCTCAATAATATATTACATCCTCAATTTTATACTCTATATTACTGCACAAGCAGTCAGATACATTTACTTTTATTTAGAAAGTTCTTAAATCAGAATGTCAAAATAAATGTCTTTACTAGTGTTGCATGATACAGATACTAGACGAACTAAACGGTTCAATACTCTTTTTATTAGTATTGGTATCAATACTTTTAGAATAGCCTGATGCTGTATTTTCTGAGTTGAGTGGATGCATGACCAGAGCACTAGCTTTAATAATACTGTTCTGAAGGTCCAGATTAATACTGAAAGTCTGCGCTTATTATTTTGTATAACTTGTATATTGTTTATATATATAAGATATATATCCAACGCCATCCCGTTTGCACCATAGTATTCTTCGCTCGCCTCATTGGGTCCGCCGTTGACATTGGAGGCGCCACTAAACGAGCCCCCCAGACAGAGTTCAAAGACATGTCCGGGCAAGTTCAGACTTGCCCATAGCAGGCGCATTGATTCCGGACAGGTAAATCGGCTGCGCCCTAGAAATCAGTCTGAGTATATATATTATAGATGGCGCAAGCAGCCGCAGAGTGAACAGTGAGCAGTAACCTAACAGCAGTGGAAGTAACGAGTCGGCAGTATCAGAACAGGAGAAGCAACAGAGCGAGAGCGTATATACGTCCGGTACAGTTGTACACAGACCTACCAGCGGTGTATCGTTACGGATAGCTAGTAGCTACTTAGATACGACTATAATATTGTAGAGCCATTATTGGCGCAGTATAGTGACTTGTGTAAGCGAAGTAACGTGGAGAAACGTATAGTTTAAACCCAGCGGCGTTTGGATCTAACTACTCCCTGAAGACCGTCCTCGGGCTAGCTTCCAGTACAAACGAAGCTAGCTAGCTACCATCTATGCCATCGGGCTTTTGGATTAATAGCTATTAACCCTGCCATCGGGCGCTAGGATTACAAGGACCGGTTCCGTACGAGACCCCTTTTCTTCAGTGACCACAGGATTATCCGACCATTCTTCAATTCCTCCGGAGCTTACAACTCTAGAGGGAAATCATCGTCTCCAGCTACCCCCTTGCTTTGCCCCGTATCACCTCTTCTCACTCCCTGCAGAGCTCCGGTCGAGTATTCTTAACCTAGGAAATATTCCTTACCACTGACTTTGATACTCTGACATTCTACTATTAAAAGAGAAACGTAATAATTCAGTTGTATATTGGATATGACGATTAAAATACTGTAAACTTGGTATCCTTGTCCCGTGCCGTCAATTGAGTGTCTGCCATATTTATCTAACTGTACTGTCTGGCAAGTAATAATCTTTAGTAGTGGTTTAATCTAAACAATCTTTTAATACAGTCCGGGTTGTGTAGCCCCTTAGCTACAAATACAATAATAATAATATTTGATTTTTAGGGCGCTTTATAGTTGTGGAGCAAATCCCAAAGCGCTACATTTTAAAAGATATAAAACCTAGCAAGAGAGTAAAAAAAAAAAAAAAAATGTCCACACCCCTACAATTCATGCTGTTCCTCAATACTAGCTCTGGATGGTTAGCATTGATTGTGCATCATCAAATAAAATGCAGTCAAATAACATTATATGGTCAAAACTCAAAACTAAAGTGTGCAAATGACATCATGACGGTGAAAGTCAAGGAAAATACCAACTCTTGTTTTTCCCCCAAATAACCCCAGAGGTCACTATACCCAGAGGTCACTCCAGCCCTCAGAGATACGCATGTGGTATGTAGTGCTGTACTCTAATTGTCAGTGTGTCATGGTTGCTATAACAGTACAACCCACGCACGCACGCACACACACACACACACACACACACACACACACACACACACACACACACACACACACACACACACACACACACACACACACACACACACACACACACACACACACACACACACACACACACACACACACACACACACACACACACACACACACACACACACACATGGAATTGCTGACAAAACACCTAGGGTCTGGAGATGAGATTCTTATTCTCATGAGATAAAAACTCTAACCTGTCTACGTTAGTCTCTCTCTCTCTCACACACACACACACACATGCACACACACACATGCACGCACGCACGCACACACACACACGGACACACACACACACACACACACGGACAAAAAACAGAGACAAGTTACATTACCATTGTGTAAATGAAATATTTATAAATATATATTTCATGTTTTCTGATGCGTGTGTGTGGGTACATCTCCGTAACCAGCACAGGGTCAAGAGGTTCAAAGTTCAGTTCCCACGATGCCCTAGGTCCCGCCTCCTCTGGTCTGTGACATCATCATCACCCTGGGCGAGAGAGGGAGGGGAGGGGGGCTTCCTCACCTCCTCTCCAATACAATAGAAACACTTCCCCCCCTGACACGCATGCACACACGCGCGCACACACACACACACACACACACACACACACACACACACACACACACACACACACACACACACACACACACACACATACACACACACACACACATACACACAGTCCTCGTCCAATAAAGAGGCTTTTTAAGGGGTGCCACTACAGCTGTCCCCAATAAGCTAACATTAGTGCAATGCTTGTGAACGTCAATGGGTTCTGTTAACCTGTTTATTTCTGAAAACCTGCAACTGTGGTATTGCTGCATTTAAACGTGTTATGCTGCTACAGTGCCACCTATTGGCCAAATGGCACAAATGTGTCATACAAATGTGGTTGCAATAGATTCTCGTCCACGTCAGACTCAGTGTGCGCCCCCATCAAGTAATTCCTTTTTTTTTTATAATCTTTTTCACCCTTCTTTTTCCGTTTTTCTCCCATCCCAATGTTAGTCGCTATGCCAATTCCCAATCCCCTTCCTGGTCATTGCGCACTCTACCCCTACCGACGGTCCGGGAGGGCGGAGGACTATCACGTGCTTCGTCCGACACATGTGTACCCAGCCCACCACTTCTTTTCACCTGGCAGCATGGACTCTCACTGAGAGAGTGTAACGTGTGGAAGGATCACACTACCCTCTCCTAGATCCTTCCTTGCTGTGCAGGCGCCCCGACCGAACTGTGGGGTCGCTGTTTACAACAACCAGGACCCACCCTTGCCGGGTTTCCCACCTCTAACACTGCCAATTGTGTCAGTATGGACGTCGGCCAACCCGGAAGCACCACAGCTGGATTCGATCCCACTGTCCTCTGTGGTGGTAGACAGACACTTAGTCCGCTGCGCTACCCGGCCGCACCGCATCAAGTAATCTGGTCAGAATAATAACAGAACAACAAAATAGGCATAAATCAAACCAACAATAAATAATATCATAGAGAAGAAGACAGTATATGGCATATTAATACAGTATATTCCACTATACAGTAGCTATATCCGCGATCGGTTTAGTTCTTATTTATTTAGTTTACAGTGTGTGTGTGTAATGCTCACAATGCCTCATTGAGTCAGGACTATAAATGCAAAACGTAATTGTTAATGATACAAATATTGTCGTATTTATTATCATTATAATTATTTTATTCCACGGATGTCTGTCGTATTGGCAATCCCCAATGATCCCCAATCCCAGCTGTTGAAAGTACTCTGTGATGCTGTGTTGAAGAGAGGTTAAGACTAGAGACGGCAGCCTCTGCTGCACAACACAACACAACACAACACTCTGCACAACACAACACAACACTCTGCACAACACAACACTCTGCACAACACAACACAACACAACACTCTGCACAACACAACACCCACAACACAACACAACACTCTGCACAACACAACACTCTGCACAAACACTGCAAAACACACAACACTCTGCACAACACAACAACTCTGCACAACACAACACAACACTCTGCACAACACAACACTCTGCACAACACTGTGCACAACACAACACAACACTCTTGCCACAACACAACACAACACTCTGCACAACACAACACAACACTCTGCACAACACAACACAACACAACACTCTGCACAACACAAACACAACACAACACTCTGCACAACACAACACAACACTCTGCACAACACAACACAACACAACACTCTGCACAACACAACACTCTGCACAACACAACACAACACTCTGCACAACACTGTGCACAACACAACACAACACTCTGCACAACACAACACTCTGCACAACACTGTGCACAACACAACACAACACTCTGCACAACACAACACTCTGCACAACACTGTGCACAACACAACACAACACTCTGCACAACACTGTGCACAACACAACACAACACTCTGCACAACACAACACAACACTCTGCACAACACAACACTCTGCACAACACAACACAACACTCTGCACAACACAACACAACACTCTGCACAACACAACACTCTGCACAACACAACACAACACAACACTCTGCACAACACTCTGCACAACACAACACTCTGCACAACACAACACAACACAACACTCTGCACAACACAACACTGTGCAAAACACAACACAACACAACACAACACTGTGCAAAACACAACACAACACAACACTGTGCAAAACACAACACAACACTCTGCACAACACAACACCTCTGCACAGCACAACACAACACAACACTCTGCACAGCACAACACAACACAACACTCTGCACAACACAACACTCTGCACAACACAACACTCTGCACAACACAACACAACACTCTGCACAAACACAACACTCTGCACAACACAACACAACACTCTGCACAACACAACACAACACTCTGCACAACACAACACAACACTCTGTACAACACAACACTCTGCACAACACAACACAACACTCTGCACAACACAACACTCTGCACAACACAACACAACACAACACAACACTCTGCACAACACAACACTCTGCACAACACAACACAACACTCTGCACAACACAACACTCTGCACAAACACAACACAACACAACACTCTGCACAACACAACACTCTGCACAACACAAACACAACACAACACACAACACTCTGCACAACAACAACACTCTGCACAACACAACACAACACAACACAACACAACACAACACTCTGCACAACACAACACAACACTCCTGCACAAACACAACACAACACTCTGCACAACACAACACAACACAACACTCTGCACAACACAAACACAACACAACACAACACTCTGCACAACACAACACTCTGCACAACACAACACAACACAACACTCTGCACAACACAACACAACACAACACAACACTCTGCACAGCACAACACAACACAACACAACACTCTGCACAACACAACACTCTGCACAACACTCTGCACAACACAACACAACACAACACAACACTCTGCACAACACAACACAACACTCTGCACAACACAACACTCTGCACAACACAACACAACACAACACTCTGCACAACACAACACAACACAACACTCTGCACAACACAACACAACACAACACAACACTCTGCACAGCAACAACACAACACAACACAACACAACACTCTGCACAACACAAACACAACACTCTGCACAACACTCTGCACAACACAACACAACACAACACTCTGCACAACACAACACTCTGCACAACACAACACAAACACAACACAACACAACCACTCTGCACAACACAACACAACACAACACTCTGCACAACACACACAGTCACAACACACACAACACACAGCAACACTCTGCACAACCACAACACAACACAACACTCTGCACAACACAACACAACACAACACAACACTCTGCACAACACAACACAACACAACACAACACAACACAACACTCTGCACAACACAACACAACACAACACAACACAACACTCTGCACAACACAACACAACACAACACAACACTCTGCACAACACAACACAACACAACACAACACAACACAACACTCTGCACAACACAACACAACCACAAACACTCTGCACAAACACAACACAACACAACACAACACTCTGCACAACACAAACACAACACAACACTCTGCACCAACACAACACAAACACAACACTCTGCACAACACAACACAACACAACACTCTGCACAACCACAACACAACACAACACAACACAACACTCTGCACAACACAACACAACACAACACAACACTCTGCACAACACAACACAACACAACACTCTGCACAACACAACACAACACAACACTCTGCACAACACAACACAACACAACACAACACAACACTCTGCACAACACAACACAACACACACAACACTCTGCACAACACAACACAACACAAACACAACACTCTGCACAACACAACACAACACAACACAACACAACACAACACTCTGCACAACCACAACACAACACAACACAACACTCTGCACAACACAACACAACACAACACAACCACAACACAACACTCTGCACAACACAACACAGCACAACACAACACAACACAACACAACACAGCACAACACAACACAACACAACACAACACAACACTCTGCACAACACAACACAGCACAGCACAACACAACACAACACAACACAAGCACAACACAACACAACACAACACAACACAACACAACACAGCACAACACAACACAACACAACACAACACAACACAACACTCTGCACAACACAACTAGGGCTGCACCGATATGAAAATTGGCCACCGATACCGAGACCGATATTTGTGTATTATTTGTATAGTATTTGTAATTCTTTTTTTGAGAACATTTGTGGTGGATGAGATGTAGGGTTCCCCCTCTTGGGGGGGGCCCTCCAAGAGAGGAGATGGTGTTTGTATTGTGATTGTATGACAAGAGGAGCAGAGAAGAAGGAGACAGACAAGAGGAGCAGAGAAGAAGGAGACAGACACGATTGTAATGTGTTTTGAAGATGAGAAGAAGAAGAAGAAGAGGAGTGTAAACTTTCTCAAGTGTGGGCGAAGCAAGAATTGCGGAGGGCAGTAATACGCCACGATGCGTCTACACTGCCGGAAATTCAAATAAGAAGAAGAAGAAGAAGAAGAATATTTTTTTTTTTTTTTTTTTTTTTTTGTAATATATATATTTTTTTAATGAAACTACTGTATATTTGTATTTGTATGTTTGTATTTGTATGCCTCTTTACTTACTTAAAAAAAGGAAACATCAAGAAATATGTTTATGGTATTAATTCCACATGCCATGTAGCACTATCCCTCTCCCAGTATCGCCTGGCGGCCTGCAGATGGATACTGTTCTCTCAACCAGAGCTCTCAGCCAATGCAATATAACCATTTTGATTGACAGTCGATTCGGCCAATTACGCCACACCGCTAGCACCCACCTCCTGCTGTCCTTACCACCAATCGGCAAGCGTTTATTAATTTTCTACTTTCGGGCATGCCGCCATTGTTCTGTTTGCGAGAACCACAACAAACTTAACGTAGCTACGTTAGCTGCCTGGCCCGCCGACCGGCGCTCCACAGCATGACCAAATGAGACATAATGATTTTACTGCAACAAATGTTATAATAAAACAAAGCCTTTCTATACATTTGTCTGGTTGAAACCTTATTAACAGATTGCAGACATTGGGTAGTTGGGTACGGAATGAGCAACGGAATGGAACTGAGCTATGAAAGGACGAACGGAGTAATGCCTTGCTTACTGCTATCTTCGGGTAAATAATATGCTTGTTATTGAACGTGTAACACTAACTATATAACGTTAATGCCACAAAACGAATGTTTGTGTCATTTTAACAGCAGATACTTTCTTAAATGCCATCTTCCCGAGAGAGGGTGTTGACGGGGAGTTGTGTTATTAATAGCATTGAACAGCTAACCGAAAGCTAGCGTTAACTAACGTTAAAGGTTTAGCCATAAACGTTACCTTGGCTAAAGTTGGGGCTATTCATAATGCAGCAATAATGGCTGCAGACCTGCAAGCAAAGTACAGCAAGTTGGCAAGGAGTATTCCAAGTTAAATCACATTTTCACCAGTAACGTTAGTCTTGCATCTCCCTGGTAGCTCATGCTAGCTAACCTAGCTCATGTTAGCGTCGTCACTGAGCGACCACCTCGCGTACACAATTAATGACATGTTGCGGACAGCCATATCGGTGACAATGTTTTAGCTTTTAGTGCCAAAATGATAAGAGTCTGAAGCGGAGTCTCAAAAGAGAATGTTGAATATTTAGTAGTAACTTTGATGCAGTAGCTTGTGTGTGTGTGTGTGTGTGTGTGTGTGGGGGGGGGGGGGGGGGGGACTGGGGCGGGGCCGGCGTTGTGCAGGATGCGACTGAATTCATCGGCTACTGCCATCGGCACATTCAAGCTTATCGGCCGATTGCAGTCAACAAGGCACTTATCGGCCGATACCGATACCCGACCGATACATCGGTGCACCCCTAAACACAACACAACACAACACTCTGACTACACAACACAACACAACACTCTGCACAACACAACACAACACAACACAACACAACACTATGCACAACACAACACTCTGCACAACACAACACTCTGCACAACACAACACTCTGCACAACA
>NC_140165.1:108618019-108625519 GCF_963971535.1 Notolepis coatsorum
GTTTTCTGTGTATGCTGAAGCTAAAGGTGTCAAGTTACCACATATTGGACCATGAGAGGTTCATCCAATTAGTGACATCACACATACAACTCAGATTTCAGGGAAGTACAGAGAAGTTCTGCACAAATAACAATGTGTGTAGTCATGCCTCCAAGAGGAGTTAACCATACAATTTATTTAATAACAATCTATATAGTCAAAGTCATGCCTCCAAGAGGAGTTAACCACGAATAACAATCTGTAGAGTCAAAGTCATGCTTCCAAGAGGAGTTAACCATAAATAACAATCTGTATAGTCAAAGTCATGCCTTCAAGAGGAGTTAACCATAATTATTACATGGCGTTTTCACATTCGCCGAAATGCTTGCTTGTGATTGGTCAATAGCCCCCCGACTGCGGTCATTATTTTTCAATAATGACCGCAGATTTTTCAATAATGACCGCAGAGCGCAGCTGTTCGCAATCAAGCCCACTGACACACTGTTTCAGTGCAATTAGACACTGCCGTGCCGGCGATGACAGGGGGCGGAGCGACGAGCGGACCCAGAACACAGCGGAGCCAGAACACAGAGGCTGCCCGCGATAATAATAATCACTTTATTTGGGCTGACAGAGCCACAGAACAACTGCGATTTGTCAAATGAATTAGGTATATTGTTAGTAAGTTAGCCATGTAATAAGCGGGATAATGTATAGCGCTGCACTGACAGCGGAGCCAGAGGCTGCCCGCGATAATAATAATCACTTTATTTGGGCTGACAGAGCCACAGAACAACTGCGATTTGTCAAATGAATTAGGTATATTGTTAGTAAGTTAGCCATGTAATAAGCGGGATAATGTATAGCCTACTCGGTCATTGTCGCAAAATAATTGACCTTCACTACGTTTAAAACACCTCGGCGCGGCGCCTCTGTATTTTAAACTCCGTGTCGGTCAATTATTTTGCGACAATGACCTCGTAGCCATACATTATCCCTTACATAACAATCTGTATAGTCAAAGTCATGCCTCCAAGAGGAATTAACGTAAGGTTATGTATAGGGATGCACCGATATGAAAATTTGCCACCGATACCGATACCGATTGTTCAACTAACACAATCGGCCGATACCAATACCGATATTTGTGGCAAAAATTTTTTTTTTAAATATTCTTTAAATATTACTTTTTTTTGTAATTTTTTTTTTTTTGTAATTTTTTTTATTATTTTTTTATGAAACTACTGTATATTTGTCTTACAAATTGTGCTCACCGATATGAACATAGGCCTCTTTACTTACTTAAAAAAAGGAAACATCAAGAAATAGCACTATCTCTCTCCCAGTATGTTCTGCAGGGCTGCAGCTAGATACTAGTTCTCCCAGCATGGTCTACCTGCTGGGCTGCAGCGAGATACTATTGTCTCAACCAATGACATTTTGATTGACAGTCGATTCTGCCAATTACGTCACACACCGCTTGCACCCGCCTCTGCTGTTACCACCAATCGGCAAGCGTGTTGCATTTTTTACTCCTGCTTTTGTCCGCCATTGATTTTGACGACAGATGTTTTCTAGAACAACAACACGGCGCGGCCGACGTTTAGCTTTTAGCTCCGCAGGATGACTTAAATGAGGCATAATGATTTTACTGCAACTAATGTTATAATAAAACAAAGCCTTTCTATACATGTGTTTGATTGAAAACGTTATTAACAGATTGCAGAATGGGTAAAACTCAGGGCTCTGTGAGCAAAGGAAGGAACTGAGCTAGTATGAACGCTTGCTACGTTCGGGTAAATAATATGCTGATGTTATGAACGTGTAACACTAACTATATAATGTTAATGCCACAAAACGAATGCCTTGTTAATCATAAGTAGTAACTTTGATGCAGTAGCTTGTGTGTGTGTGTGGGCCGGGGGCGGCGTTGTGCAGGTCGCGAGTGAACTTTATTTTGTCTTGACGCTACACAAATTGATGGATATTTATCGGCTACTGCCATCGGTACATTCGAGCTTATCGGCCGATAGGCCGATTGCAGTCAACAAGGCACTTATCGGCCGATACCGATACCCGACCGATACATCGGTGCACCCCTAGTTATGTATATAACCCAGTTCTGTGAGTTATGGTGCGCTCAGCACCTGATGCACTGTACTTCACTTCGTGCACGAGCACTGAATAAAAAATTCCACCATGTACCTTTACATCCCAACATTCATCTGACCACACCCCCATCCGCTTACCTTCATAAGCAGGAATGTGGTCACCTACTCGCCTCCTTCCCAAACTTTCACCACAAGGCGAGATCAAGGGCCGCAGCGGCGTCCAGGTGCTGAGCACACCATAACTCACAGAACTGGGTTATATACATAACCTTACGTTCTGAGTCGTTATGGCTTCGCTCAGCACCTGATGCACAACAGGGGCTGAGCGGGAGCCATAGCCCGACGAATACACCCCGCTGAGGCCCCCCACAACCATCAGACCGGGGAGGACCGAGCCCCCCGACCCTCCCTAATGGAGGATACCCCCTCTATTGGAGGTTCACGGGAGGGCGACGGATCCGACCGTGCGAAGAGGCACTCAAACAACTCAACGCACAGGGTGAGCAGACCGTGGCTTGACCCCACGACTACACAGACGCACAACCCGCATGCCACCCGGGAACGAACGGAAGGAACAACCTCGTTACTGCCCCCGAAATCACGGGGTCAAGAGCAAACCCAACCCCGTGGCAAGGCCGTAGCAGCGGAGCGCGAAGGAAGACCCAGACCCACTGAAGGGACTGGATCCCCTGGAAAAAGGGGGCCCGGAGAGGTCAATGACGCCAGGCATCAAGACCCCACCAGGTGGTCACTTAGTGACACCGCCCCCCACATCGCCAGCGTATTCGGATAAGGCCCCTCCAAGAGCGGGCCCTTTACCCCCAATAGCACACCGCCTGGCACACTGACCCTGCAGAACAGGCAGTCAGCATGGCCGTAAGCACTCAAAGGTTAACCAACGGAAGCAGGCAGCGCACCGGGGAAACCAGGCAGCAGGCTGTAACCTGAGCCTGGAGCACTGCGGACGAGACAGGCGCCAAAGGAGTCAGCTGAAAACAGCCCCCCCGGCGGAAGGGGCGTATGCTGGCGTTGTCGATCACCATGACGAAGCCTCCATCAAAAAAAACCCACCCAGAGGGGTCGAGGCAGAGAAGGCTGACATGATTGGCAGACGTCATGAATGTGCAAGGGCACACTCAACCGGGTAACCCGGGAGTTGACTCTGCTCCAACACACCAGGGAATCAACCACCCTTGTGGTACAGACGGTGGTTGTTCCTATAACCCCTCAAGAAAAAAGGGTTATCCCAGGCCTACGGTATCAACGAAACTTTACTTTGGACCGGGCCCGGCGGCACGGGAAGCACAGGGTTACCAGAGGAGGTCCAAGACCACCCCAACAGCCCCCTCTTCGCCACGCGTGAGAGAGGAGCGAAAAGAATGGAGAACCAGCCCTAAGCACACCGCACTTGGTATTCCCAGGCGGTCTCCCAACCAAGTACTAACCAGGACCGAACCTGCTTAGCTACCGAGATCGGACGAGATCGGGCGTGTACAGGTTGGTATGGCCGTAAGCCATTACGATAGTGCAGAGTACAACATGTACCCAACAAAGGGTCTCCATAACGCCTAACCCTGTGACACCCGGACCGACCCGGCATTTTTCCCCCCGAAAAAAGCACAAGTCCCTCAGGGTACCAGAACAGCAGAACTGCATCCCCGGCGGACAACGGGTTAACTGACCTGGACCAGCGCGACCAGACCAGTCCCGTGTCCTAACCACGTCGACATGCCCACTCCAGAAGAGGGGGTAGGTATGCGTGTCGATCTAAAACATGAAAAGAGGGCGCCACCCAGACGGTCCCCATTTGGACCGTGCTCAGTGGCCCACCCCAAGGGCGTGAGACTACCTCTACCTATGTTTTGATCTATTCCGTTAACATCCCCCAGATATGAACGAGAATTCATCGAGACAACCTAGTAAACCGGCGCTCGGAAGAGACAAAACTCCATCCCAGTTGCCCTATAAAAACGCTGTTTTAAGAAGCAACCAAGGCGCACTTAGCCCCTGCGTGATTCTTTAACAGAAACACACCGAGCCAGCACTATGTATGCGTCGAGACCCAAACACATCAATGGATAGTCTAGCAAGACACCAAACATTGTTCCTCCAAGTCGCCTGGGAGAACGACACGGAGCCTTCGTGCTTCATGTACCTTCCTTTTTTTATCCAAAAAAGAAAGAAACACAGACTGACATGAATCCCACGTGACGCAGCTGAGGGTAAAAATTGTTTACATTTTTACATCCCACCACCCTCGCCATAGGGAGGAGACGGAAATCCCCAGAGAGACTTCCCACGCGAGCTGTATAGATTGAAAAGAATATATTGCAACATTGAGCTATGTAATATTTGGGTTAGGGCTCTCCGAGGAGGAGGCACTGAACCAATACACACTCAATAATCGAATTGAATCGAATACACACACAATAGAGCAGAACTCCTTTTTGAAGTTCTACTCACCTTGACAATCTGAGGAGGAGGCTCTGAACTCTGAGGAGGCTCCCTCACAGGGAAGGAGAGTCCGAACTCACAGAAGGCCCGAGGAGGAGCTTCGTGAGGAGGAGCTCTGACAACTTCCTGAAACAGATCCATAACATGGACCTGAACAACTCACGGAAGTCTTACCAACAGAGACGCGCACAGTGACGTACTCTATGGCGGGGGAATTTCTGCGGTGCACACGCCCAATCTTCCAGGGCGTGGGACCAGGAAACTCCCTCCCCCCCCCCCTCTTACCCTGTAACGTGCTGAACAGCAACGTGACAGGAACCTTGAAGGACAGGAGGTTTTAACCCCTGACCAATCAGAAAAGGGGAGGAAAGGATTACCAGTTCACCCCTTTACGACCCCACACCCATGATACGATGTAATGACAAAAAAGAGCATGATACAGTCATATTCAGCTACATGAAGTGTCTAACAGCTTCACCTAGCTCATGTGCTTACCTGCTATCTGATTTTTACTAAGGAAAAAACACAGAATAGAGAGGGCCCCCTTTAAGAGCCCCAGTACCAGACTTACACATGTGCTTCTGTGACCAACCTAACCCAGTTGTAGACCTTCATCACAACAAAAAATGGCAAAAGTACACTCTTGCTACAGAGGAACGCCGTTTTTCATAACGAGAGAATACAGAACCTCGATTATGTATTGGCCACAGGCCTTGCTAAACACACATGATAAGTGACCAAACAATCTTTTCTTTAGGAAAATATAGTTTCTCAAGCAGAAAACACAACCCCAGCAATTAAGCTGAGGGTTACATCGTATCCCCACAAACACAGTGACACAATATATTGTAAACAACATGTCTGAGAGGAGGGTGGGGAAGCCCCAGGGAAACCGGGGGGATCACCCCTCCTTCCTTACCCTTGATACGGCCAAGTTGAACAGGTAACCCTGTTAATATGTGAACACACTGTTCATTGTCATGACAGGCTGAGAAAAGAATTCATTCCTCAATCACATGTCACTAAGCATAGCTTTATAGGTTAATTAACCCCCTTAGTTGTGAGTTCACGTTACATGAACACACATGTTCTCATCACAACTAACCAGATCATTTTTATACATGTAAAACAACAACCCGATTTCTATGGAGAGAGAAGCTATACCAGTGACAAGACAATTCACACACAACACGCATCGTATCCTTAATGTATTGCAGCAACACACGTTTTGGAAAACATCGTTATTACAAAACATTTAGAAGGGAAGGAAAGAAGAAGTGTTTAAGGTCCGGTCGGGACCTTCCTACCCTGAACGCAGGCCAAGCGAACTGCAATCTGGCTAACGGGACACCGAAGATGAACACACATCTCTTGTGTCGGCGACAAGGGCAGCGTCGCTGCGCCACCCAGCCGCTACGTTTCTCCATGTTGACGCAGTCCTCGCTGGCAGGGCTCCCGGTAGGTTCGACTAACATCCTCTGTCAAAGATGACGTCGTAGTCAGAGTGTTTAAGGCATGTTATAGTCACAGAAAACGTTCAACAGTGTAGTATTAAGCTAACAGCCGTTCGGCTGATAGCAACAAGCTAACGTTTACTAGCCTGGTAAACACAGCGAGCTAACGCCGCAGCTAACAGCTGTGCAGCTAACAGCTGACTGGCTAACACAGTAGTCCACAACTAGCACGCCAGCTAAGCAGCTATCACCTGAACTGTATACAATGACATAACAAGCCACACTTCAGACAGGCTGTCCAAGTCCCTCCCCTAAGAGGGAAAAGAAAAAGAACGTCAGAACACAGTTTTCAACGGTGATCCAGACATGCAGCATAGCCAGCACAGTTCCCATTTCGGGCTGCAGCCGACTTTGAGCATGGAACTCCTGATAAAGAAGATCCTATGCCCACATTTCCTCGTTAGGGTATACTTTCATTTGTATATGAAAGATGGGGCCTGCACGGGACAGAGAAGCATCCGCTCGAGAATCCTGGGATCACCAGGTCCTGGTCGCGGCCCACTAGATTGACCATCATGGGCGTCAGACCAAGATCCTCCGACCGCCGTTTAAGCCGAGCAGAGGACCCCAGCCTGAAGTCGGCGTTTCGTAAATTGTCAGCTAACCCCCACAGCATCAACAACCAGAGCTTGCAAGCAAAACAGTACGTACCCAACCTGGAAACAACCGCTTCTCACAACAGTCGGTGCTTCCCACAGTCCAGCTGTGTGGCCGGAGGGCAACCCCATCCAGCCGCAGCAAGGAGGACTGTAGCTGGGGAGCATGTCAGCGGCGTGAGCTCCTAATACGAAAAAGCCATTGAAGGTCGGAATGACCTCCAGTAACGAAGACAATATCGCCGTATTTTCTCGAAAATAGTGAGAGAGAAAATAAAGATATGATGTCAATGTATCTCTTTTGTTTTCCAACTTTCCTCTACTAACAACCTCGTCAAGTGGGGATCTACCGAAGGCACTTCCTTGTGGTGAAAGTGAAGAAGGAGGCGAGTAGGTGACCACACTCCTGCTTATGAAGGTAAGCGGATGGGGGTGTGGCCAGATGAATGTTGGGATGTAAAGGTACATGGTGGAATTTTTTATTCAGTGCTCGTGCACGAAGTGAAGTACAGTGCATCAGGTGCTGAGCGAAGCCATAACGACACAGAACCATAAATAACAATCTCTATAGTCAAAGGCATGCCTCCAAGAGGAGTTAACCACGAATAACAATCTGTATAGTCAAAGTCATGCTTCCAAGAGGAGCTAACCATAAATAACAATCTGTATAGTCAAAGTCATGCTTCCAAGAGGAGCTAACCATAAATAACAATCTGTATAGTCAAAGGCATGCTTCCAAGAGGAGCTAACCATAAATAACAATCTGTATAGTCAAAGGCATGCCTCCAAGAGGAGCTAACCATAAATAACAATCTGTTATGGAGTGGAGGGGATCTTTAAAAAAAA
>NC_140165.1:108630519-108635519 GCF_963971535.1 Notolepis coatsorum
TGCCCCATGTCCTCAGACAGACTGCTCCATGTCCTCAGACAGAGTGCTCCATGTCCTCAGACAGAGTGCCCCATGTCCTCAGTCAGAGTGCCCCATGTCCTCAGACAGAGTGCCCCATGTCCTCAGACAGAGTGCCCCATGTCCTCAGACAGAGTGCCCCATGTCCTCAGTCAGACTGCCCCAGAGGACGCTCTGCTGCTCCGAGAGTGTGGTGCTCTGAATAACTCAGTGGTATATTCCAACAGCACTCCGAATCTACGCGCACTGACTGTTTACAAGGTGCTGACCTGCTCATCGGGAGCAATTAGGGGTTAAGTGTCTTGCTCAAGGACACTTAGTCACGCTGCCCGGGAGGAGCGGGAACTGTACCGGGAATCTCCGGATTACCAGACGACTGCTCTACCTCCCGAGCCACTGTCGCCCCTAAAGAGAGACACAGGAGAGAAGGTTCTGTATTGAGACAGTAGGAAGGCTGAGAGGGAGACAGAGTAGGAGAGACACAGGAGAGAAGGTTCTGTATTGAGACAGTAGGATGGCTGAGAGGGAGACAGAGTAGGAGAGACACAGGAGAGAAGGTTCTGTATTGAGACAGTATGAAGGCTGAGAGGGAGACAGAGTAGGAGAGACACAGGAGAGAAGGTTCTTTATTGAGACAGTAGGATGGCTGAGAGGGAGACAGAGTAGGAGAGACACAGGAGAGAAGGTTCTGTATTGAGACAGTATGAAGGCTGAGAGGGAGACAGAGTAGGAGAGACACAGGAGAGAAGGTTCTGTATTGAGACAGTATGAAGGCTGAGAGGGAGACAGAGTAGGAGAGACACAGGAGAGAAGGTTCTGTATTGAGACAGTATGAAGGCTGAGAGGGAGACAGAGTAGGAGAGACACAGGAGAGAAGGTTCTGTATTGAGACAGTAGGATGGCTGAGAGGGAGACAGAGTAGGAGAGACAGGAGAGAAGGTTCTGTATTGAGACAGTAGGAAGGCTGAGAGGGAGACAGAGTAGGAGAGACAGGAGAGAAGGTTCTGTATTGAGACAGTAGGAAGGCTGAGCGGGAGACAGAGTAGGAGAGACACAGGAGAGAAGGTTCTGTATTGAGACAGTATATGGCTGAGAGGGAGACAGAGTAGGAGAGACACAGGAGAGAAGGTTCTGTATTGAGACAGTATATGGCTGAGAGGGAGACAGAGTAGGAGAGACACAGGAGAGAAGGTTCTGTATTCTCCACTTGCACAAATTGAAAGTAGGCACTTCCGGCTGACTTCCGGTTGCCAATAGTACTTCCTGTCCCATCCAAATACATTGGTTTTAGCTACTTTTCTCCCCTTATTTAAACAACTTTGTCGGCACAGAGAGGCAATGAAACGTTTGTATTATTATAGTATAGAATGTATTTAATAAGCAAACGTTTGTCAGCAGGGTTTTTGGGCTGTATTTCATGTAAAAACGTTTACTGTTAGTTTCCTTGCTCAGCCAGCATTAGCCTTCATTAGCTAACAGAAGCTAGTGGTTAAACAGGCCGGATTAGCTTTGAGCTAACTATCTTTCCCGACCCATGTATTCCCATTCTAAACATAACGTCAGTTTACAAAACATGACCTGTCTATATAACGTTGAGGAACAAATTATAAGTGTGTGGGTGTGTGTTTTGGTGAACATTGGACTGCAAACAGAAAATGCATCACAGTTAGACAGTAGCTAAAACAGAAGGCCGGCTGTCACAAAACAGTCACATCTAGAGACCTCAAAACTTACTCTAGAGAGGCCTTTAACCTAGAACTGGGGAGCTTGGACTGGTCAGATGAACTCAGTGGTACACAGGTTGAAGAAACATGGCTTGGATTCAAAACCAAATTCACAGCAATACTCAACAACATGGCACCCATAAGAACCACCAGGGTTAAAAATCGCGCTGAGGCATGGATGCACACTGAAATACTGACCGCTATGAAAACCAGAGACAAAAAATGCTCTGAACTTCATAAAAGTCAGACAAAGCTTTCCAAAAGCTCAAACAGTGAACTCCAAGCCCACGTGGTTGAACTAAAAATCCAAAGAAACCGACTAAGAAATGACGTAAACTCCATGATCAGAACCGCAAAAAGAAATTTCATCAACGACAAAACTGAGGAAAACAAAAACAAACCCTGCGAACTTTGGAAATTACTCAATAATCAACTAGGCTGCAGTAAAAAACTTAAAACCAGATTCTCAAACATAAACATAAAGACGGACAACACGCTCATCACAGACAAGCTGGATGTAGCCAATTACTTAAACATCTTCTTCACAAACATAGCCACAACACTGGTAAACAAACTACCCTCCCACTCAGGGCATTATGGGGTAGAACACATAGTAGCATACTACAAAAACCTAGGGGTCCACAAAGACGACTTCAAACTTGAAATGGTAACAACCGATGAGGTACTCAAAAAATTGAGCGCCCTCCAACCTAACAAGGCCACTGGCCATGACAACATCCCCTCCAAATTCCTCTTAGTCGCAGCAGCCGCCATCACCCCAGTCATCACACACATAATAAACCTCTCTATAAGACAGGGGCACGTCCCCAAGGACTTCAAAATTGCGAGAGTGACCCCTCTACACAAAAAGGGCAGCAAATTAGTTTCTATTCTTACCTCCATCTCGAAAGTCATGGAGAAAATAGTCTACGAACAGGTCGAAAAGTACCTGGCGGAAAAAAACCTAATCTACGAATTCCAATCTGGCTTCAGAACGTCCCACTCCACTGACACATGCCTCCTCTATTTGAACGACCACATCAAACAAGAGGTGGACGCTGGCAAATACTGCGGCATGGTCATGCTGGACCTACAAAAGGCCTTCGACACTGTCAATCACTCCATTCTAATGGACAAGCTAAAAGCAATTGGTTTTGATAGCCTATCAGTGAGCTGGATGCAATCCTACCTGGAGGGGAGAGAACAGATGGTAGAGGTAAACGGTACTCTATCCCCCCCCCCTCACAGTGAGCTGTGGTGTTCCACAAGGAAGCATACTAGGACCGCTACTCTTCCTAATTTATGCAAATGACATGTCGTCAGCCTGTGACTGCAACTTGTTCCTGTTTGCGGACGACTCAGCCCTGCTGGTCTCTGACAAGAACAAATTGCAGGTTGAAAAAACCCTCAGCACGGAACTAGGCAAAATCTGCATATGGCTCGCTGATAACAAACTATCATTACACATGGGCAAAACAGAGTCCATTCTCTTCGGTTCAAATAACAAACTCAGCAAGACCGACGGATTCTCAGTTACAGTGGGTGACAATATTGTCACAAGGAAAGACGAAATTACCTACCTGGGCTCCATCCTAGAGGCAAATCTTTCCTGTGACAAAATGGCATCCAATGTAATAAAAAAAGTCAACCAACGAACTAGATTCTTGTACCGGATCTCCTCTCTGGTAAACAAGAATACCCTGAAGACTCTGGCAGGAGCACTCATTCAAGGGTACTATGACTATGCGTGCACCTCATGGTACCAAAGCACCTCAAAGGCGCTTAAAACAAAATTACAAACATCACAAAACAAACTGGTCAGACTACTACTTGACCTGAACCCCAGAACCCACCTCACCCCTGCCCACTTTGCCAACCTAGGATGGCTTAGAGTAGACGACAGAGTACAGCAACTTGCAATGGGCCTGGTCTACAAGATACACTATACGACCGGGGTGCCCATGTACATGTCAAAATACTTCCCAAAGGTCATTGAATACCACAACCACTACACCAGAGGAAGCTCAACAAATCATGTTAAACCCAGATTCGGCTCAAACAAGGGACTAAACACGTTTCGCAATTATGCCACAACAATGTGGAACGCCCTACCCAAAGCTGTAAAGGAATGTGAATCCCTGCCCACATTCAAAACCGCCCTTAAAGAGCACCTACGGGAGGCTGCAATTCGAAACTGGCCACCGTAAATGCCCAAAACCCCCACCACCTCCTAATAGACAGTCTCCTCCCCACCGCATGTATATATTCCCTCCCCGCCGTATGTATATTTCCCTCCCACCCACCCACCCCCTCCTAATGTACAGTCCCCTCCCCATCATATGTATATACTCTGTCAGGATCTAGGGGTAACAGTACTGTATATTTGAATACCGCCTATGTCACAAATGTATCAGTACTAAATACCTATATGTCCCTATGCCATAAATGTCATGTATGTTGTGTATGTCATAAATGTCTATATGAATTGAAAATGGGGGACCCTGATGGAAACAAGACAAACGTCTTTCTCAGGTCTGCATCCCCTTAACAATTGTATGTATTGAGCCGTACTGTATTGTACCCATTCTGCAATCTGTTAAATAAAGTTTTCATTCATTCATTCATTCATTCATTCAGCTACTGTTAGCTGCCCTCCGGATTAGCTTTGAGCTAACTATCTTTCCCGACCCATGTTTTCCCATTCTAAACATAACGTCAGTTTACAAAACATGACCTGTCTATATAACGTTGAGGAACAAATTATAAGTGTGTGGGTGTGTGTTTTGGTGAACATTGGACTGCAAACAGAAAATGCATCACAGTTAGACAGTAGCTACTGTTAGCTGCCCTCCGGATTAGCTTTGAGCTAACTATCTTTCCCGACCCATGTATTCCCATTCTAAACATAACGTCAGTTTACAAAACATGACCTGTCTATATAACGTTGAGGAACGTTATCTCCCGGGACGAGTAGCCACGTTAGTTAGCCAACAACCAGCCAGGCAGCGCCGTTATCTCCCGGGACGAGTAGCCACGTTAGTTAGCCAGCAACCTGCTCTCACCATGTCTCCCTCCCCAGCCCCCTGCTCTCATCCAGTCCCCTGCTCTCACCATGTCTCCCTCCCCAGCCCCCTGCTCTCATCCAGTCCCCTGCTCTCACCATGTCTCCCTCCCCAGCCCCCTGCTCTCATCCAGTCCCCTGCTCTCACCATGTCTCCCTCCCCAGCCCCCTGCTCTCATCCCGGCCCCTGCTCTCAC
>NC_140165.1:108640519-108643459 GCF_963971535.1 Notolepis coatsorum
TTTTTCAGTCTGATGTGGGAGGTATGAAGACCCTGCAGCGGCGCTGGACCACCTTCCTGAAGGCCCAGCTGGTGTGTGAGGACAAGGCCAGCGGGCAGCGCTACAACATCCTGACAGACGTGTTCACCACACAACACACGCCAGGGGACGCCAGCACCACGCACTTCTACGGACTCTTCACCTCACAGTGGTGCGTGGAACCTGTCGCCCCAGTTGTTCCATTTTCATGTTTTATGCTTGTTAATAGGGATGCTCGATATTGGCTTTTTTACCGATACCGATATTCCGATATTGTCCAACTTTTAATTTCCGATACCGATATCAACCGATACCGATATATGCAGGGTTTCCCCCCAAAAAAACAGAATAATTTCAGGTAACTAATCATTTCACTGGATGCATTCAAAAGGCTTTCTAAATGTAAGCATTATCTGTGCAAAATATGATCGTTAAAAAAGTAAAAATTAACATTACATATCTCTTGTTGTTGAATTAAACCAACATGCATACTTTTGACAATAAATAAAATAAGAATTTGTTCTTACTTGCTTGCCTGGGTAAATAAAGGTTAAATAAATTGTTATTGTTTCTTTTTTTACCGATACCGATATTTTCCGATATCACATTTTACTGCCGATATCGGCCGATAATATCGGACATCCCTACTTGTTAATAATGATGCCTACTTTAAAGGAACACACCAACATTCTGGGAAATGTGCTTACCGTCTACCCCAGAGTCAGACAAGAAGATAGATACCAATTTCCTTGCTGATTTTGGTGCCAGCCAGGCAATCTTGTCACACATCTAAAGGCACATTCCGTTGAAAGTCGGAGGTTGGAAGCTCCCGGTTGGAGTTACGCCCTCAGTGCGTCCCAGTGCCCGGCTCTGAGAGAAACCATACGGATGTAAAAATAGGTTAGTTTATCTAAGGGAGAAACAGGTGACCTTCGAAGCAGCTGATTTGTGTGGCTGGTTTCTGAGCACAATTCATGTCTAATACGACTCCAAAACGTTCCTTTAAACATGTTGTGACGTGTGTATTTACCACCCGGAGAAATAAAAAATTAAGAATTAGACATTTTAGTTTTCTAAGCAGATACTCTGAAAAAAGATTTTGCCAAACCACTGCTGCCAGGGCGCAGTGATTTTATCACCTCGAAAGCCCTGTTGCTTTTTGAAGTGATGAAATGTTGGGAAGTAGGCTACACTGGCACACCTACTTCCAGTGAATGACGCTAAACTAGGCTAACGGTGCGGCTGTGCACGCACAGAGAAGAAAAGGGTATGTATCTGCTTGTCTAACTCCAGGGTAGATGGCAAATAAGCTAATTTCCCAAAAAGTTGTTGTGTTCCTTTATCTTAACTGTAGACTGTGTAGTTACTGTAGTACACTGAAACATCCTGTTCCTCGTGGTCCAACACCATGTGGGTCAGATCATCTTCTTCTATAACGTGTGTCAGGGCAATTGACTGTTCTTATGTGTATACCGCCACCTAGAGGGTCTGATTTATCCTGTAATGAGGTGACAGATCCCTCCATTACTCTCTTCACTAAGTGGCGTTAATGCAGGAAAACTCAGCATCCTACCCACCACTGAATATCAAAAGAGGAAGAAGCAGTGTTGTTTTTAGTTAGTTAATTCGTTTTTTTTTGGCATAATTCCCAAAAGAAAGATGTAGAAAAAACACAGAATCTCCTTCTCTCCCCTATCATTCTCTCTCTCTTCCTCTGACTCTAGGGAGCGTGAAGAGCTGTCTGCAGTGTGTGTGTTTAGCCTTTCCGATATCAGTAAAGTGCTGGACGGTCCCTTCAAAGAGCTGAAGAAGACGTGCGAGAACTGGATCAACCCGGAGCCTGTACCCACGCCGCGGCCTGGACAGGTGCGTACAGCATTTGTGGGGAAAAGCTCCGGTCAGGTGTAGGGTGAATTTTAAAAGGGGTCGTTCTGATTATTTGGAACCCCGGCACGATGTCCTACTCCTACTACCAACGACGCTGTCGATCGAGTCCTGTCTCTGCACGGTCCACCACACTGCGCTTCATACTGGATACCAGTGGCTCCGGCTAGTTATCCACAAACTCAAGTTCAACTTCAAGTTCGTTTTTTATTTGTCACGTATAAAGTACATGCACATTACAGTGAAATGCTTGGTTCTGTATGAGCCCCTGAGAATGTGCTTCATACAGTAAAAAAGTAAGTAAAAGAGGAATAACACTAAACAATATACAATATACAAACTAAAGTGCAACCTAAGCAGGGAACAAAATTAACGATTTGGCTTACCAGCCAAGGTGGCTGGTAGATTAAAAAAACTACCAGCCAGGCAGATTTTTTACCAGCCAAAAATTTGAAATCGCTTTTTTAGTATATCGCCATGTGTAATTATTATTACTATATACAGGACTCTGCACTAACCTTTTCCCCAGGGAGCACATGTGCTCCTAAATAAAAAGAATTAGGAGCACACAGAGAAATTTAGGAGCACAGTGAAAAATGTTCAAGTAACAGAGTTTATTAACAAACTATCTGTGCAATAGCACATACCACCAAAATCACACATTGGCCCATGCCTACTAGACACAAGGGATATCGGTTGTCAAGCTGCTTTTGTATGTTGTACTGTTGTCACGATACCAACATTTTGACTTTGATACAGATACAGATAGGAAAGGTAATGGAATATATTATTAGATGACAGAACATGGAAAATTCTTTATACAATTATTTAATTCATTATAATTTAAACGCTATTGAATAATAGTTCATTAATAGTAATTAATACAATTATTCTGTTACAGCTACTGAGCTATATACTATTAGCTACTGTCCATCAATATCTTCCTTTTGAATGAAATAGGTTCAGGAGAGATGTAGAGAGAGGGAGAGGTAGAGAGAGCGAGACACACGCACACACACACACACACACACACACACA